>NW_005054336.1:2969559-2971411 GCF_000277835.1 Geospiza fortis
CGGCCACAGCTACAGCCTGCTGGAGCAGCCCTGCAGGGACACGGCCACAGCCACAGCCTGCCAGGGCAGCCCCGAGGGGACACAGCCACAGCTTGCTGGGGCAGCCCTGAGGGGAGCCAACCGAAGTTCTCAAGGGTGGCAGAAAGCAGAAGCACGGGGAGGACCTCCTTGGCACCATGGCAGGTGAGTGCCCCAGCCTTGGGCGGGAAGGGCGCCTCAGGGCTGGGCCAGCCCAGCGGGGCACAGGATGACCCTGCTCACTGGGTTTGTCCAGAAAAAAATGTACAGAGCTGGAAACATGAGCATATACCCGTGTGGGCACACAAGATTACATGCACATGTAAAAAGCCAGGCTACCATGCTGTGTTCTGTTGGGAAAAGGACAAGGGACCTCCCCATCATCCGCCTGCTTCTCTTTTGTGTGGGCTCTAACTGCCAGATGGAGCCAGCCCTGCTGACAAGGCAGGCAAAAGGCCATATTGTGAGTCCCAACAGGCTTAAGTATAAATGATGCACCTGCTGCTCAGGTGTCCCTGCAAACTCCCAGGCACAGATATTTAATCTTGTGGGAGACATTTAAGTTGCTCCTGGGCTAAGCAGGGACTTCTGGCTGTCTACATTTCCAAAGCAAAGCCTTAAAACTGCGGTTTCTCCCCTAAATCCTTTTATAGTGATAGTCCAAGCCATGGTATACCCTTTTGTCCTCAAAAATGTGAATGTTTATCTGAAATCAGTAGGAATTGAACAAATAAATATGGCAGTTGTATTTTTTAATCACCACAGCCCTTGTGCCTGCATTTCCTCCTTGGATTCCTTGACAGTCACTGTGGTGTATTGTTGTAATGGCTGACATTCACAAATGCACAGTTACATATGAAATAATAATCACTCTGGACCATCCTCAATACTTTATTAACTTAAAACATTGTTCTAATAAATATGTATCAAGAAATGTAAGACACTCCATAAAATCTAAATAAGGACATTTACAAACTTTTCAACAAAGTAAAAACAGCTTTTTTTTTTTAACTGAGGTACATGCAGAGTTGTTAAGGCAAATTAAGTAAATTATACTTTTATAGTAAGTCCTGCCCACCTCAGAAAGTTTCCCTTTAAAAATTAAAAACCAAAAACAAATATACAACTGATGCTATTGAGTAGCTATTTTCCAGTTATTAGAACAAGCCCCAGAGTGTAGAAACCAGTAATGGTTCTGGACAGAAAGTTTGTGCTTCCCTGGTGCTCGTGCCCTCCTCAGGCAGGTTCACTTGTTGGATTGGTTTCTAGTTCTAAGGCATAATTCTGTGCTTTGGCTTTTCCACTGGTCTTTCACAAGCTTCCTTCTCCCTAGTGGATGTAGGAAGAAGTAACCCTCCATGCTTCAAACACACTGGCAGTCGGGCCTTGCACAGAGAGAGATGGCTCAGAGAGGATAAAAAGGACCTCTCTGTAACTGTTAATGCAGCTCCTGATTTGCACCAGAATAAGTGAGAGCAGGATCAGACCCAAGCTGGTACCTTTGGTTAAAAACCAGCAAGATGTCAAACTGCACAGTCCTGATCCTCCAGGTTTTCCTGACAGGAAGTCATCCAAGAGTGAACCCATTCAGCACTGAACTCAGCTGGGGCAGGTGCTGATGGCTCTCTGTCATTACTCCATGTAAACACTGTTATACCCACGTTTTCCTGCCAGCTGATTCAAGCTACTGAAAACTTGAAGGGGTTCATCATGGCCATGGGAGAAATATTTTCCAGCTTGCAGATATTTGATAGCTTATCCATCTTTGGAGTATTGGGCTTTATATCTAAAAGGCTTGTATTTCAGTGTTAGTTCAGAAACAACGAGGGAAAGA
>NW_005054336.1:2971444-2981616 GCF_000277835.1 Geospiza fortis
GGAAAGAGAAAGAGAGAAACCCCAGCCTTTACTTTCCCCCTTCACAGTCATTCAGGCTGAGCTGTCAACACATGGCTCTGTCCTCTTCTTTCCTCTTTGAGCTCCTGTTCAGAAACATAATGCCAGGGTCCATATTCAAGGCAGGGTCCAGCAGGGAAGCCAAAGGAGTCTGTTCTCATAGTGTTGTAGCGCTTTCCGTGTTGTAGTTGGGACTCATTTCAGGCCGTGCTGTGTCTCCCGGTGTCTCCGTAAATCCACCTTTCGTTGGAAGCCTTTGCCACACAGATCACAGCCAAAGGGCTTGAAGCCTGTGTGCTTCCGACTGTGGGTGATGAGGTTGGAGCTTTGACTAAAGGCTTTTCCACACACCTGGCACTTATGAGGCTTCTCACCTGCAAGCAGAAGGTGAGAGAGAGGCTGTGAAAGAGGCAACACGCTGCTTATGTGAGACCACAGCAAATACACACTGCTACTTAAAGGTTATCAAAGAGATTTTTGTGTGATTACCTAAGAAATCATTTTTACAAAATGACATGGGTTTGGGAGCCCAAGACAGAGCATTGGCTGAGCAGGCCTGGACTTGGGTGCACCTCCATCAGCCCAGCATAGTCCTGAGAGTAGCCTGAAGCACGGAGTGCTCTCAGGACACCACACCTTGTGAGTGTATTTGTCTGCATGGGTTCTGTGAAGTTTAAACTGGCTTTGTGTCCTAGGAATATGAGGAACTCCTGGAAAAGTGATGAATGCCTGACATTGATTATTATGCCATCAGCATGAAGGCAGGTGGAATAGGTAGATAGAAGTTGTTACAACAAACCCAGTGATCTGGGGTCTGTCCCCAAGGGAGGTATGAGGGCCATTAAGTGAATCCTGAAGGGCAGGGTTCATCCAGGGTTCTCTCTGTTCCCCACACTACAACACTAGCAGTCAGAGCCCTGAAGTTCTCCTGCAGGCAGATAATGTAAATGGGAACAAATACAGCCTCTGGAACTTCTACACAGGAGTCAGTGACAAAACTCCATGTGAGCAGGATCTAAGTATATTTTCCTACTGTTTATTATCAAATAACAAATAAAAGGGAACCCAACCACAAAAACAAGCCGGATTTTCAGAGTGGCTTTGCACCTGCAGAGCCCACTGGCTTCAGCTGGGAACAACAAACTCTTTGGGTGTTTGAAGATCAGATTCTTAGAATCAAAAAAATAATGCAAAGTGTGCTTAAGGCTTATTTCACAAGTATATGGTGCATATGAAAGGAATCCCTCATTCAGTTAAAGACCTGCTTTTATATTAGCAATTTAAAAGCCCAGGCACATTTTCTGATCTCACAAGAAAATAATCTGACTGATTCAGAATTTGCCTGAAATTCTACTTAATCAAGCATAATTTGAAAAAGCTACTAAGGAGATACTTTTTGTATTATTTCATAAATAGTTCATTTTCATCCAGCAACATTCAGTGAAAAATCTTTGTAAGTAACATTTATTACTCACTGCTTGTCACCTAGAAAAGTCACAACCAAGCAGTGCTACATATAGTGCCATTTCTCTACATATTTGCCCTTTTTAGGCTTCACCCTTTATATCTGCTAGTGGCCACTATCCGGAAAAAGGATTTTGATCATCTGAACCATATGTTTGTCCAGTACAACTGATATTTCATGTCTACAGGTTCTTCCATATCTTACACATTCATTTCCCTCTACTTCAAGTGAACAGTGCAGGTCTGAAAAGCAAGATATTCTTTTAATGATTTCTGATAAACCTGTCTTCTCACTGAATGACACTTTTGAAACAATTTCCTTTGGTGATTCACCTGCATTTTATATTAGTTTCCATGTTTATTAGTAACAGTGAAACTTGAGAACACTGCACCTCTCCTGTTTTGTATCAAACTGTAGCCATTTCTCAGAAAGTCCAGGTGGAAGTGCAGACAATCTCTGAACAAATATTTAGACTAAGACCTAGGCCCTCTAGTTTAGTGTTTGATCTAGAGGAGGAGACTCCTGTTGTTCCTATTGTAAATTGGTAGATCCTGCAAAAAGCAATGCTGTAAGCAAATTCACCTGGCATTTTCCGGGGACCTCAGCTATAAATCAAGGCCACACGAATATAATACTCTACAAATCATCTTACACAAAAGCCCCGTGAATAAACATTGGTGGATCCTATTAAGGGAACACTGATTGGATTGCGAGGATTTTTGCGGGTTATTTTGCAGCTGCTGTCCATTAAACCTCCTCCAGATCACCCTGCTTTGCCCAAGTACAGCTCAGATAACATGAACAGCAGCAGGACAGTGAGAGGCATAGGGAGGTGTGTGCGCTGTCCCAGCTGAGGAGGAATGGGCTGCTGCAGAGAAACCTCTGAGACCTGCCCTCGTGCTGGGGCTGACACTAGCAGTTGCAGGGCTGACCTGTGTGAATGAAGGTGTGTTTCTTCATATCAGATTTCTGGTGGAACCGCTTCCCACAGTACTGGCACGGATAGGGTCGGGTGTCTGAGTGGATGAGCAGGTGGGTGGAGAGAGTAGAAGATCTCTTAAAACTCTTGCCACAAATCTTACAATCAAAGCTGCGTTCCTGCAGAGAGATGAGCCCAGACACACACATCACACCAATGATCCCATCAGCAATAAACTGCCCAGCAGCACATGAGTGTTGCCCCTTCTGCATTAGCAAGAACTTACACTTCTACAGAGAGCTGGACTGGCCTACACAGATGATAATGCTGGCTTGATAGCAGCACCACATGATAGAAAAGATAATACATCCTCTCCTAGAGCTGTGCACTACTAAAATGTAATTGAACAGCTCTTCCTGCTGGCAGGAATGGCCAGGAGGGAGCAAACCCAATAGACTAGGCAGAGTCTGCCAACACACTTTATCAGAGGCCTGAGACACAGTCACTCTACTGGGAAGCCCAACAGCTGCAGCACTGTTCAGAGGCCACCTCTCCACTGTACACAGGGAGGTAGGTGCCAAGGGCTGCTTGGGTCTCTTGGGAAATCCCTCTGGTAGAGTGAGTTCTGGCATGGTAACAACTAACTGCTTTTTTTAGTTCCATTAAAATTCAAGTGGAAGATATATAGAGCACCTGGGACAAACAGCTTTTCAGCTTACTACTTTAACATATAAAACCAAATACATTAAGACCTTACTGTCTTTCACCTCTCCTTCACACACTCCTCTCCATCAGTTTCTTATACCACATATCATGTCTTCTTTACATCCCTCAACTTCCCTTGCACCTTCCTCTTCCTTCTTTGCTTTCTTCAATGCTTTCACAGAATCACCTTCTTTATTTGGCTTTTAGTCCATTCTCCCCAAAATGCTGTCCCCTCCATGGACACATTATGCAGTGCTGCTCTTTTCACCATTGTTTCATGGATAATGAGATATCTCCCTTCATTGTGTGCTCTGCTGGTTGCACACTCACAAAATTATAAAGAGCAAAAAAATATTACTGTAACTCTATCCTCCTAAAGTCAATCTGAAGAAGGAAGATTTGCTGGGTCAAGTGGGTGGGGAAGGGGAAATATGGCATGGTATCAGCAGGTGGAAAATGTTACAAGTCCTCCTACCAAAATTAACCACCGTATTCTTTTGGTGTGTGACTCAGTGTCGAGATGGGTGAAGTCAGTGCCCTATACCTGAATGGTCGTTTAGATGTTCCCTGCACTGACAAAAATTACTACAAACAAGGGAAGACTCACTTCTTTGTGGGAGGGAGGAGAAAGAATGAGGAGTGCTGCATCAGAAGAAATCACACTGAGTTTCTTTAGCTGTTAAAAAAATAGCCAACGTCTGCACTACAATTTCCAGCTCTAAGAGTGAACATTTATTATTTTCTGTTACTTCTTGAGTGCCAGAAGTGCACATTGCTTAATACAGACTACGCATGCAAGGTCTGAAGAATAGAAACAAAGCCTGTGTTCTTTAATTACCTGATAGCTCTTCTGCACACTAACTGGCTACCCTTTCCTCTGATTGTCACCATATTCTTCACCTACAACTGCCCACTGCAGCTTTCCCACATTCTCTTCCCCCCCTCAGTATAGGTCCCTGCCTCCTTGCCCTGTATTTGCCTTCGTGGCTTCCCCATCCAGCAGAATAGAGCAGCTGGCCCTGCCCCCAGCCGTCCATCCTGGCAGCCTGCCTGCTCTCACCTGCGAGTGCACGGCCTTGTGCTGCTCCAGGCTGACTGCATGGCCGAAGGTCTTGCCACACATGTCACACGCAAAGGGCCTCGTGCCACTGTGTGAGCGGCGCACATGTACCTCAAGGCCATGCGGTGTGGAGAAGACCTGAGGAAATAGAGTACACAGCGTCAAGGTTGCCAGGGAGAAAGGGCTGGGGGAGAGTCATATCCAGCGTGGGAGAAAGGGATCCCTACCTTGCTGCACTTGACACACTTGTAAGAGCCAGTGCTGATGAGCAGTGGGCGGCACAAGAGGTCAGACTCCACTTTGATGCCACCTGGCCCCTTCTCCTGCTGCAGTCCAGGCTGCGTTTCAGCATAGAGTCCAGGAGCTGCTGCTGATGGCCGCTCAAACAGCCCCGGGCCCGGGGAGCTGAAGTCGCCGTACAGTCCCAGGGAAGAGCTGCACTCGGCACCATACAGGGTGGGCTCTGAGCCTCGGTCGCAGAAGAGCCCCAGGGCTGAGGTCCGCTCCAGCGTCGGGCAGGGCCTGTAGCTTTGCACAAGGTGCCTGAGCTCAGAGCCACCCAGGCTGTTCCACATGTAGGGTTTGAAGGGCACCGAGAAAGGGGGTGCTTCATCTAGGGACGGACACACAGATCTCTCTGAGGCTGTGGAAACACAAGGGCATGGGAATTGGTGTGCCTCACAATCCACACTATAATGAGGCAGAACAGTCTCAGCACCCAGGCTTATGTCCAGAGCCTGACTCCTGTACTGCACTTTGAGGCTGCCCTTTCATCTCAATGGGAGGACATTTTATATTGCATATTACAATCTGAGTGTCCAGTACTAACTCCTTACCCAGTTATTACTCCAGTCAAATTATTTCAAGCCTAGACCAATTTTGTCTACCTCCATCTCTGGATACGTCGTGTGTACACAGTGATCTGACTAGCAAGACTCTAAACAACTCAGTCTGCAACTTCCTATAGTTTTATCTGCAGCTTCTTAGAAACATGTATCTACCATATCCTAAGATGGACATCAAAGCTGACAGTCCACATGTTTAAGCTCTGATGGAGATCACACACACACACACACACATATATATGTGTGTGTGTGTGTGTTAGTGCAAATATAACATTACAGAAGTGCCAGACAGAGCAAATGTGCTGAGATTTACCTGGTCAACAAAATGAAAAAAACTTGTTGCACAATTTAATGCCCAAATCTAGTCTCTCAACTTCATGCCACAACTGACCATAACTATACTGCAGAATAACTTAAATAAGTAACAGCTTCTGAGGTGCTTGCATGTTATGCTTCACTTTTTCAGAAGAAAAAAAAATTACTTGTCATCTGAAAGAAAATCATAGTTGTTTCAGATTGCTCTGAGGTTCTCCATATAAAGAAATTGAGTCCACCCAAAACACAGTGCTTTGTAAAATCATTGGGATGGGCCACATCAAAACCTGAAGACATAATCCCATTTTCCTAGCAGTTGTAATCAAAGCAAATTTCCACCAGGGCAGGCTTAAATGCCTTCAGCAGGCTCTAAGAGGCTTGCCTGCAGCAGTGGCATCTGACCAATGCAGTCACACTTGGGGAGCGGAGTCTGATACAATGGCAGGAGCACAGCCTTTGAGAGGAGTCTCTAAAGGCACAACTGCTCAAGGAGCCTCACATGGAGGAAAGCACAACTGGGATGGAACATGAGGCACCAGACCTCAACAGTGTCTGCCAGAGATGCTGATTAATGCCTGAGGCGCACTGCTTTAGCAGCACTGGGAGAGTCAAATGTCTCCACTGGACAAGTTTTAGTGAGGCAAGGAAGAGATGAATCAATTAACTACTGAAATGCTGATGTCTTCATGGAGATATTGGCTTCCCTTATAACTTGGGCTTCCAGGGTAATATCCTTTAACCAGAAACTTGTCCAACAACAATGAATCTCTTACTTATTCATGTCAGACCCCACAGCGTTTTCAGCCTTTGGCAAACCAAGATAAATGGGGGTGGACTAGGCAAAGAAGGCACAATGTGTTAGGCTATCCATTTGGATAGGGAAGTGGTCACCGAGGGGTTACAGAAGGCAGTAGGAAATGAGGTTAAAATTGAGCTTTGAATGACTTGGCTTTTTCCTATCTTTTACATAATTTCAGATGTTAACAGCCTCAAATTCTTCCATTGAAATTAGCAATCTTTTGGTTGGAAATATACGCACATATACCAGCTGGGGCATTTGAAGAGAATGATGAAATCAAATTAGCTGACATGGTGTTCAGCATGATTTTTCCTGTTCTGCACTGACTGCAAAGTTGTGGTCAGCATCACATCATCTATCTTCTGTCTTTGCAACCAGTTTCAGTGTTGCCATCTCTGATGATTTTATCACAAAATTCAAACCTATCTTAAAGTCCCAGCTCTTGAAATGGCATGATTTCATCAGGCCCTTAGCTCTGCTTTTGTTTGTTCTTGTTGTAAGTTTTTTCCTTTTAAAGTCAATGTGTAGCTCAAACTGTAAGAAAAGCATGAAAACATAAACCCTCAATATTTCAACACTAGAACTGAATATCCATAAGGTATTACTTACAATCTTGATTTCTGAGCCAGCTCATTGAGTGAGAGGGAAGGCTGACCTGATTTTTGAGCCCTTGGAATTGGCAACACAGTATACAGTGAACATTGCACCACAGATCAGTTTGCGTGCAATGTTCCTTCCATCACCTCACATGCTTTGGAGCCCTCTCAAGCACAAATGCAGGGTATTTCCTCACAGTATACTCAAGCTATCTGAGCCCAGTGGCAAAGCAACCTCCAAACTCTGCTCTCCCACACACTGCAAGGCATTTCTGTATGTGCCTCTTCTCCACAGCATCTGGGGGGGAGCAGAGACAGAGAAATGTTCTCCCTCATTTTCCTAGAAATTCTGTGCAACCGTTACAGAGACTACTTCTGGGAGAAAAAAGAAAAACCCAAAATCAGTGCTTGTTTTTGAAGGCAAGACAAACTCAACCTTAAACGGTTGGGAACAGATTGATATGCACAGCAAAAAAAGATTGGAGCATCCTCTTACACAAACCACATTTTCTGCACAACTCCATTATACCCAGGAAAAGTCTTTCTCCTTCTGCAGCATCAACAGGCTCATCAGGAGCTACTAATACTGCTGCACTGAGCTGCCATGCCCCTTCTGCATATGCACATGTGTGTGATTAGACACATGTAGAAAGTGAGATTAAATAAAGTGATTTGCACTGGTGGAGTTAACAGCTATTATGTCTGTATGTTGTGTGACTGCTACATCAGCAGCACAGCACTTAAAGACCAAAGTGAAATAAATACAGCTTTCACTGCATATTGAAGTGCAACTTGCACCTATGTTCACTTCCAGAGATACAGGAGTGGTAGTACTACTCACCACACATGCCTTCAGCATGATTGAGAACCATTATTTCTCACCTGCTCTGCCTGGCAAAGCACAAAAATTGTGAAAATTGTGCCCCATCCAAACACAATTGTAGGAATACAGTCTCTCACCACTGCATCTTGCAGAAGTGACCTAGACACAAATTCCAGCTTCACACTGAATCTAACAAAGCAGCTGGAAGGCAGAGGGGCTGGAGGAGGTGAGCTGTGGGAGGAAGCCCAACTGTCTAATCCTGTTGCCACTGCCTTCATCATTAACATAACAGCACGTCTCTCAATGCACTGAGATTCATTTAATAAAGCTCTTACGTCTTACGTGCTTGGAGTCCTACAGATTCCCAAACCTCCTTTGAATGGGATCAGACAGCCCCAGGATTGCCCATCCCACCCTGAAGAATCTTGATATGGGGACATTGTCCTCATTTTGTAAAGTTATCTTCCCTGGACAGCCTGATGGTTGGCCAAAAGCTGATGAATACGAGGGAAGAAATGAGAGGGAAGGAGGAAAAGGCAGAGCAGACCTGATAAAATACCTGGTCTATTTTACATCTATCTTTTTGACACCCCGTGAAAATGGTCTGTTTCCTGTGCAGAAATTGTAGTTATTTGGGAAAGGAGGAGCAGGAAAAAATCATTAGAACAAAAATTACACACATTGCTACAGTCTGTGCAGAAATATTACCAGAAGAGTAATGCAGCAATGCTGCATTTGGTCTGGTGTGTCATTTGCACAGACCGAAAGTGTCCTGTGGCTGACGCTGGACAGCATTTTGAATGTCCCTTAACGGAGCTTAGGACTCTTGAAAGAAGATGCGGCTTTAAAAATGCAAATTCAAATCATTACAATTAGCCATTCATATGCATGGACACTGCAAAGACGTAGTGGGAAAGGGTGGCAAACCGGGACTAAGTATTTTTTTGCTGGCGTCTGCTGTCAGTCGGTAAAGTTGACACAATTTTTCCTTCATCAAGACAAAAATTGTCCTTTTTCCAGCTGCCTCTTTTTAATCGAGGCAATAAGAAGTGGTTATATATATACATATTTTTGTTCTAAAATGACACCATTGTATTTTTAAACGAGATAAGTATTTGTGCCAGGCTGGGGACAGCGTCTTCCACTGCTCCAGCCACATCAAAGGCAGGACAAGGGAGCTAGAGACAGGCGCTGCAGCCATAAGTGTGAGTTTCCTGGATTTGGGGTGTTTAAATCTGACCATCATTGGGTTTTTTTCCCTCTGTTTTTTACAAATGTGTTTTTAGAAAAGAAAAATAAACAGACATTTAAAAAACCCAAACCAAACAAAAATACAAAGAAACAGAAACAAAAACAAAAAACAGAAAGAAAACCCCCAACCAAATAGCAAAAGAAAGGCCGTTAGGAAAATGTCTAGCAGGTTGTACAAAACACAAAATCAGCTCTGTTTACTGCAGGTATATAAATTGCCTATGCTGTCTAAAAAGACTGAAAAATTCTGTGGAGGCACGACCCTGTAGGAGAATGCTAGGACCTTTTAAACATAACCTGTCTTGCCTCTAACAATTAATCATAAATCAAAAAATAACGCCGCATGTCATGACAACTTTCCTGCCGTAGCCTGTCACCTGCTGCTCCCTCAGCAGCACAATACGGGCTGGAAAAGCAACCCAAAAGAGGGAACCCGAAGACGAGGGGAAAGAACAGATTCTGGCAAATCTGGTGGAAAAGTAATAATAATTTTTAAAAGGGACAGGCAAATCTGTCCCTTATACTGGTTTGTGGTGGTGGTGCATAGCCATGAGATGCACGGTCCAGTGCCCCACGGCACGGGCACGGACATGCAGCCGGACCCTCGCTGAGCGCTGCTCGCCCCGCTCCTACCTGGCGAGACGGAGGGCGAGGGAGGTCTCCAGAAGTCCTCGAACTCGGACACTCTGTCACAGACACTGCCCTCGCAGCTGGGCGCTGACTCCGATGTGCCATCGGCAGCCTCGGTAAGGTGGGATTCCGGGGAAAAGCGCCCCCGGGAAGGCTCCGGATCGGGCAGGGCGGTGCGGCACAGCTCCGTGTTCTCGGGGATCTTGCAGGAGTCTGCAGGGCAAAGAAGAAGAGGGAACTCCTCAGTGTGGGTCCGTGGTGGGAGCCAGCCAGCTCCCGCGCGGCCCGCTCCCGCCAAGGCTTGATGCCCGACTCTCTCCAAGCCCGCATTAGCCCCTCCGGCGTCCCGCAGGGGCTGCAGAGCGACCGCCCGGTGCCGAGAGCACCGAGGTGATGTCGGGCAGGTGGGCAGTCTCTGAGTGAGGATGCGACAGAGGGGACTCCTACCTGCACAGATCTGGGCTAGCACCGTCTCCAGCCGCAGGCTGTAGTCCTCATCAGCGGAGCGAGGCTGGTGGTAGCTGTGCGCTTTCTTGCTCTTCACTAGGAAGGACCTCGGCATGGTGGGGTGCTGTCACGGCCGGCGCGGCCGCACTCCTGTAGTCCTCATCAGCGGAGCGAGGCTGGTGGTAGCTGTGCGCTTTCTTGCTCTTCACTAGGAAGGACCTCGGCATGGTGGGGTGCTGTCACGGCCGGCGCGGCCGCACTCCCTCTCTAAGAGCCGGGCACGGCAGCGGCGGCGAGCG
>NW_005054336.1:2983014-2983878 GCF_000277835.1 Geospiza fortis
CTGCCCACGCGAGGCGAGAGAAGCGAGAACGCTTACCCATTTGGAGGGCCGAAGAAAGCTGGGCTGCGGACGGGGTATGCGCGGGGCAGCCTGCTAATTTGTGTGACTTTAAATTTAGACTCCCTTTAAGGAGCAATGGTGCTTGAGTTGGCTTTTTTTTTTTAACTTTTCTGTCTCTCTCAACTCCTTCAGAGCTCGGCCCCCTAAACCACAAATTCCACTTCCTGAGCGTTAGTTAGGAGCTTCTGAAAAAAAAAAAAAAGTTACAAAAAAGCGCCAAAGCCTCACAAATCAGTAGTGTTCCCCGCCTCTGTTTCTCTCTCAGTTTTCCTTAAATGAAAACGTCTTACCGTATTCCACCTCACAGAGCTCGCTGAAGTGACATCGAAGTGTCATTCTGGAATCGGGCGTTTCGTTTCTCTCGGTGTTCTGCTCTAGAAATTACACCCATCTATCTGAACTATTCTTGGATCCCCTTCGACTTCCGCAACGAGAACAAGTCACAGATTCAAAACACAGATTGATTCGGGCGGGCAGAGGGCAGGGGCTGGGGCAGCCGGCGCTCGCCCTGCCCCCTCCGCGCCGCATCCCCTGCCCTTGGCCCGGCAGTGGGGGAACACACCTCCCGCCGCCATCGGGCCGTGCATGGCGTTGTTATCGGGGCTAAGGCCGGGCCCTGGGCGCGGAGACCTCTCCTAGGCTTGAAATAACTTGTTGTGGAAAACTCTTCTGGCATAAATACGCCCAACGGCGCTGAAAATACCTTAAGACCCAAGCCTAGAGGTTTGCTCATTTCCCTTCTGCTTTAGGTAATGGTTAAATATGGAAGGGGTAGGCGAGAGGTGTCGTCCCCCCGTCCCGTCC
>NW_005054336.1:2983955-3034981 GCF_000277835.1 Geospiza fortis
CCACCCCTCCCGGCTACTGTTGCTTGACAGCGATTCAAACACTAAGGGGAAAGCGGAGCGGAGCCAGGCAAAGGGGGGAGAGATTGCCTTCCTCCTCGTCTGCGTGCCGGTGCTCAGGTGCTAACTCGGGGAGGATCCGTGGGGCACCGGCGACGAGAACGGTAACGGGATTCGCATCAGGCAGCATCCTGCACCAGTGGGGACCCCTGCGTTGCATAACGGGAAAGCTTGCTCCCTTCTGCAAAAAGAAAAGCGTTCGCCTTGCTTTATGCGCACACACGACCCCAAAACACAGTTTTCCAGGTTTGATCTCGGATTCCTAATGCAGCCAGGAAGTCAGGCTTAGGTCTTCGGTATCTTTCTGAGGCGGTTCTGGGCTTCGATCTTAGACATCTCAGGCCATCAGCAACTTCGTTTCAGTGGCTGTAGGGTCGACTAAAGTGCGACACTGCAGTGAGTGAATCGACGTTTAACACCATTTCCCGTTCAGAAACGACAGAAGCAAACTTCAGCCTCCCTCATGCTCAGGAGTACACTGGCTTTGAGACCAAATGCTTATTTTTCACTACCAGTCCCGAAGCATTTACAGCAAAATTAGCCACTTGGTGCTTGTGAGCCCCTACGGTTCATAGGACTAGCCCGGCTTCCCAAAATCTAGCTAAGCAAGTGAACACCACCTCGAGTAAAACTGTCCAACAACTGTGTGATGCTTTACTGTGACACAAAAGGAAGCTGAAGAACACGACTGATAGCTTCATTTTTACCGGAAAGTTCCTGGTGCTGGGCACAGCAGTTTTACTTTCCGCGGTCGCCTCTCTGCCATCAACCTTAGGTTGATTACTCCGAAGATCATTCACGCCTTCAGCTTCAAGAATCAATGCTGGAATCAGTAGAAATAATCAGAATAGAACAATTGGGTGTAATTTCGTGTACGTGTCTTCGTTGACTCACTGTTACTTTTTGCAAAACAGTCTTTCTCGTTTGCTTCTGAAATGGGATGATAAATTCATGCCCTTTCGTTTACCCTGCTACCCATCTCTCTGACTGTGTAATGAAAGCACCAGAACACTTGTAGCGCTCATAAATAATTGTGACCTGGTTACAAAAAAATACACATTCGTCTTCATATCTGTAAGTTTAAAATGTGTACAGGTGCTGCTGTGGGCTGTAAGGCGTGGTGATCTCCGTTCGGAGGGTGTTTGCAGCCTTCCGGGGAGCGGGATGGGCTGCCGGGCGCCGAGTGGCTCCGCTCGGGGCTGTCCTGCGGGAAGCACCCTGCTGAGCCCTTGAGCTCAGCCCACCTGCGGACGGCCCTTTCTCACCTACTGCTTCCTAATCAGGTTAAACCCCTTCAGCAGAAATAAATAAACCAAACGAGTGAACAAGGCAAATGCTAAATCCAGCATATAATCTCTTGTGTGAACGTGGGTGCTGCACGGGCACAGGGAACGCACCTCGGCGAGGGGGTGTCAGCTCTCTCGAACGATTAGAGGAGAAATGGTACTAAACTGGCCGTGTTTCGTGTTTTGCAAAACTAGTTCGTGCTGAAGCACATCCTCTGCCTTCCCGGATCTCGGCTGGACGGGCAATTTGTTTCACGCCGTCGGGCGCTGCCCACCGAGCGGTGCCGAGGGTGACCCGAGGCTGCCTGCGAAGTTTTGTCTTTAGCTCTGTCACCGGAAGGTGACCGGGCGCGGCCGCATCGTGCCCGCGGGCTGCTGCGTCACGTGCCCGCGAAGCCGGCGAGGCGAGAAGCCCTGAGGGGAGCCCTCAGCAGCCTCCCACAGCCATCGTCCCAGGGCTCTTCCCACCCCGAGAGGAGCTACTATCTGCACTACCAGCACGCCGAGCAGAGGTGAAGGGGTTCAGCTTTTATTCTTGGTTTACGGTGTGACCTGTGGCGCAGCTCAGTAACCATTGAGATGGTCTTGCGTGTGCAGTGTCGAGCTGTGTGACACTGCCAAGTGTTCTGTGGTCCAGCGTGGAAAAGCCATACACCAAGCGCAGAGCTGGCACAGCGATGTAATTAATGGGAATGTAAGGCTGGGTTTTAACTAAATTACTCTAATTCTTCTCTCAAAGGGAGTGTGATATTCAAAGTTAAACATTAGAACTTCGTAAGATGCATTTGAACACAATGCACATGATTGTTATACCACAGTGACAAGAGAGAGGAATAAATAAATAAAAGGAGGGGTTTAAAGTAGGGTGGGATTATGTTATAGTCGTGTTTAAGATTGAAGAGCTACTCTGTGTAGTTCACTGCACGGTTTACAGTAGCTGCCTGGTGTCAGCGTTAGACCTAAAACAACATCAGATAAGGCACCAAAGGTGTCAAGCTGGAGGTGAGATCTTTGCGTTCAGAAGTGATGAGACACTTTGCAACAGGAGGAAGGATTTGAAGAACAGGATTTGACAGGTTGGCTACTTGGTACAGAGGGGAGGAGAAGTGGTTTCCTGTATGGGGGAGCCAGGACTGAGAGAAGGCAGCAAAAAGGATGATACTGTGGGGAATTTATACCCACTTTAAAGTGATAAAACTTGGGATCACAGTTATGCAGAACAGTTCCACTATGAAAAGCTGCCAGAACTTGTAGCACTGTGCATTCTGTTGGGAAGTGTGCCTTTACCTTTGTAAAACATTTTAAAAGTTACTTTTAACATGTTGCTTGTTGTTTGTTTTTTTTCTCCCAGCATCACTACCTTCTCTGTGGTCCTCCTTGTAGCATAAACATGCTGTAAATATATCAGAAATTAATTAGTGATTTTGATTGCAATTTTTTTGATTGCTGGGGAAACCAAAGAAACTTCTGCTGCTCCCAGAGCAGATTAGAAAATGATCACTGTGAGTGCAAACTGGAGAGGGAAAGTGATGGTAGGCTGTGGTGTTGAAGGCTAGGATGAAAAGAGGGATTCCAGCTTTGGGAAGGAGTGGACCCAGAATGTACCTCCATAGTGAACAGAAAACAGTTGAATCAATAGTTACAGAACATAGACTATGCAAAATGTTCTCATAGGAAATCTAGTTTTCATAGTGGGGCACCATAAGTTTTGGTCACTTGTGCAGTACTATGCAATTCAAAGAGTTTACATGCTTTTTTACCTTACGTTTTTAGTACTCATATTGAGCTTTTCCAGCCTGCATGCAAGAACAAATCTAAGCAAATAGCAATGTTTGTTAGAAGGTAATGAAAGAAAGGTCATGGTGTGTAGCATAATTAGCATGTTTTATTTGTTGATACATTATTATATATAGTCTATGATGTTAATGATTTATCATTATTCTGATGTATATTCAAATTATAATATACATAGGCAAAAAGATTAGTGTCATTTATTTGCCAGAAGACTTGGAGAAAAAGCAGAATGATTCTGAAGAACCTATCCTGGGCTGTCTTTCTAGGATAGTTAGTGTATAACCAACTCTGAAACTGCAGTATGTTCAGTGATTCACTTTTATCACTAGAAGAGATGTAGTCAGTTGGATAAGGACTTCTGCATATTTTTATTTATGCTATTATTCAGTATCAGTATTTATTCTATTTGTATACTTTAAAACCACAAAAGTTCAGGAAATAACTCTTGCCATCTAATCTCATTTACTATCACTTGAACCGTAAGGCAGTTATTGCAAAATCATAACACTTCACTATTCAAACAGACAGAGTTTTTATGGCCCTCCAACTGAATTCTACTCCTGCCACTTATTACAGAACATTACCTTTAAGAGAGGCTTGCAGCTGGTACTGATGACAGGCAACAAGACATTTGTCATCTATCCTCTTGGGCAACAATGATCCAGGTGCAAACATCAGTTAGCAGATGCTCATTGGAAGGAAAGAAGACAACTGTTACTCATTTGTGAACGAAAGTGCTCCTGATTTGGTTTTGCATATATGACATTTTCAACAGGAATAAGAATCACTCAGCCAATCCAAGTCAGAAGTGGCAATTTCCACAGGCTGTACTTGGAGCTACATGTTCACTGGTGGGATGTGGGGAAGTTTGGCAGAAATACTGAAACAAGTTAGGAGCTGCAGAAATCAGTAATTTGGAATTTGTCATCCACACGCTTAAAGATTTAAATTAGATTGCACCTAGGCAGATATATTGTTATCAATATTGTTATCAATATTGTTGAGATGCCCATAATATGCAGTCTTCTCTATCATTCTTTGAGCATTTGTTATCTCCTAGTTGTGCTGTTTCTTTCTGAAAACACATTTCAAATAAAGGGAAAGGAAATGCCTAACGGGACTAGCAGGTGCATTCAGCAGAATGCTTCCACACTTGTTTTGCAATTTTAAACAACTACAGTGCTTCTTGTGAGTAGCAAGCCAGTTAACATACACACTGCCTATCAGTACCAAACTTCTGCATCGCTACTTTTTAGTTAATAGAACAATTGTAAACATTACTAAAAGTAGTCTTAAGGATTGCCTAATTACATAAGATGGCAATAACAGAACATTCTTGACTCTAGAATGTGTCCGCAAGCGCACGTAAATGTTCATATGACAACAGTAGAATATCTTGTTCTGTTC
Source organism: Geospiza fortis (assembly GCF_000277835.1). NCBI lineage: Eukaryota > Metazoa > Chordata > Aves > Passeriformes > Thraupidae > Geospiza > Geospiza fortis. Next base: position 2,988,500 of record NW_005054336.1, read on the forward strand.
AAGAAGCTCAGGCTGTTTGACTGGATCTCAGTTTTCAGGAGCCTGGAAGCATATTGCTCAGCTCAGCTCTTACTGCTTTGCTCAATCACAGCTATTTGGTGGGGGCACCAACTGTTTATTTCCTAAATAGCTCTGTAATATAAACTCTAAGAGAACTGAACGTATTTCCACTGCTCTGTGTATTTATTAAAACTAAGACATGAATAATTCTTCACCTTATTTGAACCTAGCTGGAGCCTATGCAAGTAACTATGTGGCAGCCAAGGACTATAGCTTGGAAGGGACTAAGCAGTAAATGCTACAACCTTGTTAAATCATGAAAAATTTATTTTCATTACATATACATGAAGGTAAAAGATTTCAGTCAATAGTGTTTTGAACAAGCATTTCTGACATGAGCCTGTTAGTGTAGCTAGGCTGAAACTTAATGCAAAGTTAGTGTTTTGCCTTTATTTAGTAATTCACTTTTAGTGTGTATATACAGAATTCATTTTCCTGTTAGAATACCAGAGACAGTAATATCGCAACATTTACATTCCTCATATAAAATGGAGTAATGTACATTTTCAGCTTGGTGTAGATACATAAATATGTACAAAATAAACATTATTGTAATTAACATATTCAGACCATTTATTATTTAGCAACATCAAAAGCAGATGCACATAGATTTAAGTGAAAATGGTGAAAAACACCTTTATGACATTAGTGACCATTATTTGCATATATGAAGTAGTACAGATAAAGGCCTGCCTTTCAAGCCTTCTGTGGGCATCCAATAACTTTAGTAAAAAACCAAAACTAATTGAGAAGCATAAGATAATTATATATATATGTGTGTCATGATCAGATGGTTTACTAGGGTCCATCTTGATCACAAAAGGATAACAATGTAAAACATACACATTTGTTCAGAGCATAAAATATTGCACAAAAGCAATTTCTTTTGAGGAAAATAATTCCTGTGTTTGTGAACAGCAAAACTGCTTCTTACACATTAAAGAAATAATATATTTGCAGTTTCTAAACCAAAGAACATTCAGTAATACTGTCAAAACTGTCATCCATCAACTTCTTCCCATCCTGTTTTATGGCAATGGTATGTCATTAGCAAGATTTGGCAAAGAGAGAAGGCAGATAGACAGTACTTGTATATATTTATCACAGGCCAGACCAATCCAATAGTTACCTAAACCAACTGCTGGATGGTTTCAGTTCCCTCAAAATTTCAGCCTTAAAGAAATATGGAAGTCTTCAGTGCTAGTCACAGTGATAATCACACAGTAGTAGAGTAAGATTCTGTTCTTCTCTGCTTAGAAACCATCTTGTCTGAATTCCCAGTCTGAAGGGCACTTTCCTCAGTATCACTGTCACTGCTGTCTACAAGTGTGTGATCCAAAGACATCTGACCAGTCCTCCTGGGAAGATGAAAGTTCACCCCACTCTCCTGTATGGAGTTAGTTAGAAAATCTTCATCAGAAGAATGAAATGATTCATCATCTCCTGTGAAATGGTTGACAATGTGAATCCCATCAAAAGTGGGTTGGTCTGAGAAGCTTCTCTGGCCTTTTAGACATTTGATCTGTTAGAAAAAGTGGAAGTTGACAGTTAATCACAGCTCAAGAGTCCAGCAATAAAAAACCCAAACAACAAAAACCAAACGAAAAAAACAAGTGTATTTTCAAGAAATGTCCCATTGAACTCTTACTGGATAAAATGAAAGACCAGAAAGTAGCACATTTGATGATCACTTCAAGTATTTAAGGCTTAATAATCAAGGTACCTAGAATCAGTAATGAGAGATTCTGCTTTTACTGCATCTTTAATATCCCCACAAAGATGGCTTCTGTCTTCTAGAGTGGCCTATTTGTTTCAACAACACTTTTGGCCTTAACATGTTACTTTATAGCTCCATTCTTTGTCATATTGCCTGATTTCTTACTTGAGAAAGCACCCCCTTCAATGAACAGGGTCCCCAGTAAATATCGCCAGCTTTTCAGAGTCACAGAAAAAAATTCCCAAGAGGATGTTTAGTTCAGTCTACGTTGTAACATTAAGTATCTTAATTATCTAATTCAGATCCTATGAGATTTCACATCAAATAGTATGAGAGAAACATCTCTGTACAGCATAAAGAGATTGTAGTTGCAATTTTAAGAGAACGTCAAACAAGACAGAAATTGTTACCTGACCACAGACAGATAATATTTTAATTCAATGTGCTGCAGAGTGATACACAATTTCAACCATGCATTCAAACTACTCAAAACTAAGACACAAAGCACTAAAGTTTGGCAAGTCTCCTATTAATTTAATGAAAAATAACTGCAACTCATGGAAGACATTCTGGAGGTTGGTTGTTTTTGTGGTGTTCTGGTTTGTTTGATCTAGAATTTAATTTTTGTTAGCTTTTAGTAGAAGATACCTCAGGGTCAGTTTGACACTCTGAGATATTAAGATAAAAAAATCTCAAGGATGCACATAAATATTAAAAATGGATTATAGAACCTTCCTGATGTCACTTTAAAAGTTTAAAAGATGAACCTAGTGCTAATTTGGAAGCAGCTTTTTACAGTAAGAGACCTGGAGAATAGAAAGAATAAAATGCTGAAGAGCTTCTTTACCAAAATCTGTTTGATGTTTCAGAAATCTGAGGCAATATTCACTTTGCTAAGTAAGAAGTGCTTGTATGTTCTTGGTATTGACACCAATAGGAGATTTTTACCTGTCCATTTGGGGAAGAAGGCATCTCTGTACTTACCATGGGCTTGTGCAGAAGATGAGAATAAAAAAGGAGTTGAAAAAAGATCACAAGAGTCATAATCATGCTAGAAGCCATTAAATTGCACGTTAGCATGTAAAAACTCCCAACTTTTGATGTTATAGCAAAAAATCCCTGTTAGGAATATGGGAACATGATGCAGATCTAAACCTTTGTGGTTACTGTGCATACTAACATTAGTTTTTTGCATTTTCTTCACATACACATAGGCTGCTGTTGTTTCATGAGGACTTTGTATAAAGACAAGAAAAACAGAGCTCCACACTTGTACAGCATAACTCATGATGCAAGCAAAACCAGCTTATATCAAATATAAATATATCTGGAATAGATAATTTTTACTAGCTTATATATCTAGATGCAGAAAGCCTGGTACAGAAATTCTTGTGTTATTTAGAAATATTATTCCTGAAAATATCCTGCAATATGATCAGATTAGCTACCACATGAATTTTCCAAAACAGCTATCAATTTTAGTCACTAGGAAAATAAAACACAGAAACCCAACAATTTCTCTCCACCTTTACCACAGGAAAAAAAAGAACTGCTGTACAAATGACTACGAACTTCATATTAGAGTAAGAAATTATATGCTTTTAGGTCTGTACAGTTAAGCCACTGGTTCACCTGAAATTATAAAGCTGATACTCAATGTTAGTTGTTTGGGACACTCAGCCAAGCCAATGACCTCAACTGTTTTTCTGAAGACTTAAACAAGATACCTTTAGATGAAGTTATTTAGGTAACATGACAAAATCATGGTTTCACAGTTTTAGGCAGCAACTGTTCCAAATGGGAGTCTGTGGAAAATGCTGTTGGTGAAGATAATCATGAATAGACACAGCCTTTGCCAGTTCCTAAAGGGAGTCTCAGAAAACACTGTGTTATCTTTGTGCATCCTTTCGTTAGAATAACAAATCTCTGACTTTCCAGAAACACTTCTGATCTGCAGCTTTACACCTGGCTGCCTTTTTTCTTAAGCACTCCTCGCATGTAAGAGTAAACAGACTGCTGTGAAGAAACATAACACAGAGAATACACACTACACATTTATCAATGGTCACAGGGCTCCAGAATTTCTGTCTGCTTCAGAAATGGCCGCCTCAGCCAGAACACTGTGGCATAGACCTTGTTTGTATTATGAGGATCAACACGCTGGAGAGCAGCACTGCTGAAGAGGACAATGGGATCCTGGCACAAGGAAGGCTAACTCAAACTCACACCATTCCTGGGCAGTGAGGAAGGCTAACAGCATGCTAGGCTGCACTGACAGGGGCAAGTGTACTGTCATAGCTGAAAATTGTTCAGGGGCCCTTCAACCTCTATTTGTTCAGGAGCATTTCTGAAGGAGCTGGATTATTTGGAATTTTTACTGCAACAAGAAGGTTTGGTACGGCTTCTCAGACTATCTGAAACAACTTGCAGACAGCCTGCACTCCCAATGCAATTAAATACAAGCGGATAATGCAGCATAAAGCTCTACGATTGAAGTTTCCTAAAATTAAGTTTTGACTCTCATATAATTTTACAGTCTAGCAAGTAAGGCTCTACACTTCTAAAAGAAAAAGCAGTATCTTTTTTCAAGGGAGGAACTTTACTGTACTATTGGCTCAGGGCAATGGTCCATCAGCTTAATATGGTGTCTCCAACAGTGACAACAGGACGTTCATATTACCAAACCTCCATTCACTTGGCCAGAAGATGTTGTAGCAAATAGGAGTGAAATCCTTTTCTAGTTGCTTTGGCAGACGTTTATAGATCAGCTGTCCCTGACTAATCATAAATTTGCTGTTGACCTCCACATCTTCTGTGGCAGCAAATTCCAGAAATTCCTTTATTTGTTTTAAACTAATCTACTTGTTCTAGTAAGTGCCCCCAGATTCTAATAATGCAGGAACAAGTAGTGAAAAGCAGTTCTGTGGTCATTATTCTGAAACTTTAACCATAGTACCTTCTTCAGTTTTTTCTCTAGAGCAGATGACTCCCAATCCATTTTAGCTTCTCATAAACAGATGTTAATCAAGACAACCATCATTCAGTTCCCTTTAACTTTCCTACAGACCTTCTTTAAACTCTCTACATCCATCTAGATACCAAGTGGCAATAGAACTCCCTTTATTTGGTTTTTAATATACTTCCTATTAATGTCCAATGTTGCCTTGTCTGATTTGGCTGGTGCTGCATGCTAAGCCAGTGTCAGAGGAGACAATACCAACTGAAAACATCTTTCCTGACTTTTAACTACCAATTCTATGTTTGCCATTGTGTAAGTATGGCTTAGATTTTGCAATAGGTGAACAACCTTATTCACACTGAAACTAATTTGTCAGCTTTTTAAGACAGACTTGAGATTCTTGTTGTCAGTGTTTTATTTGAACATGGGAAAAGAGCTTAAGGTAGGAACTAAAGCATTAGGCCAAGATCTTGCCACTCATCTAGCCAAGCATATTGAGACAATGGGGAATCCAACTAAGGGCTTGGAATGCAGGATGTGTGGATCCAACCCAAACACTCCCCCCAGACCCTAGTTCTACTCTATACTTATCCCTGAAGGAACTACAGCCATGCTGAGCAAAGTATGGACTTGCACCCCAGGGTCTCTTAGTTTCTCTTCTCTTTTATACAGTCGATATTGGTTAAAGGCTTTCAGTTTTGGGTCTGGCCTTCCTTCATGCGAAGGGAACTAGATCTCGGTCACTCCAACAAGTAACATTTAAAGGAACCTGATTTTTACTGCTTCAGTTTGCAAGAATCTCAAATCTGATCTCTTAAAAAAAAAAAGCAACCAATAAAAAACCAGGTCTGGTAAACCCCATGTGTTTTGCTTTTAATTCTCAAATCCAGGTCATATTGTCTAGATGACTGCAACTTCAACCCAGTTAGTTTTTACTACAACACATTCACATAGTCTTTAGGACATTTCAAAGGGTTAATAACATTATGTGATCAAAATATATGTCATCATTATACCTTCAAAAGCCAGCTGAATCAACAACAAAATCTTAATAATATGCACATTTATATATTTTCTTGTGTCTAAAGAATTCAGCATTTTAAAGACAAACTGTTATGTCTACTGGTCAACATATGAAAAAACTGTACATACTTTTAACAGGTAACAGTGTACTTCCACAAATTAGAAGAGCTGAAAAAAGGCTAACAATCAGATCCTTGAACCTTAAAATAAACTTTCTTACCTGATGCTGACTGCCTCATCAAGCCAGGCATGAAGGAGAAACAGTAAAGAGAAATTCAGAAGTTTTAAACAATTCAAAAGGTGTTCCATATTAAATCATAGAATCAAGTTTGAAGGGTGATAGTTGCAAGCAAGTTATATTTCTGAGTCCCTTTGGGTTTTTTGAGTAGGGAACATAGGTTAAACTTTCAAGTGGGACTTTGTGAAACAGTTTGACTTAAGCTCTGAGAGACATTTTTATGTTGTAACCTGTGAGGTTTTAAGCTAGGAGTTCAGTGGTGAAAAGTGGAACTAAAATGCTACTGTCTGCTCCCTTTAAATGGTTTCAATCAGTAATTAATTCTTGAAATTTACTCAATTCTAAAGTAGTAAAGACAGGTTTTAACAAAGCTTGCCAATAAGTATTAAATCTAGTCACAGTAAGATAACCAAGAAATACACAAGTGAGATGGAAATGTGACCATTGCCTTGGGTGTATAAAATTCGTTTTGGCAGAAGGCAGTATATCAATTTAAGTGTTTATTTAAAGAATAAAGATCCTGAATTCTCAGTGCTTTTACTTGTAAGAAGAGGAGTCTAAAAATCAGAGCTCCCTCTTTATGTGTTCTAACCTTAGTAACATTTGAAAGTCTTCACAAGATTTCCTACTTAAAACCCAAACATGATTCAAAAGAAAACTAGAATGCTGCTGAAAATATGATCTAACCACATTTAGCTGAAGAAACAAGTCATAAGGATTTTCAAATACCTTTCCTATAATTCAGAAAAATATTGTCAACTTGGCACCATGAAAATAGAGATTTAGAAAATTACAAGTCAATAAAAAATCAGTTATGATCTATTAAGTTATAATCACATTTAACATTAATAAAAGCAAATTTATTGTAATTCTTAAAAACTCCTGAGACTGTCCACAGCATCTAATGGGATCCCTTATCCTACTTAACAGCTGACTGCTACTTAGTGATGACTCTCCCATTGTAACAAGATGACTCCAGTTTAAGGCATAGAGTAGTACATTATCACTTCACAGTGGTGAATGACAATATTAAATACCTGAATAGACCTAGGCTCCTTTCTCTGGCTGTGCCACTATGGCTGCTATTCTTAAAAGTTAAAAAACCCTCTGGGGACTGACTTTTTTTCCCTTTTTCCATCTATAGTAGGCTTAAAAGCAACAGTCATGAGGTATTACAGCATTAATTGAATCTGCCCCACTCATCATTAGCTCCTTGGAAACCAAGATTGTGTACATGATTAATTACTGAAGTCTCCTGTTTAAGGAAACTATTACCTTTGTTTTTGAAACTCATACTTTTAAAAGGATGACCAACATATTGCTGTACAACCTGAAATATTTATCTAAAATGAACTTTGGTGACCATACCACTAAAAAGAGATAAGTGTGTCCTAGGTGAAAAGCAAAAGAGCAGCAGAGAATTTCCAAGACTGAGTAATTTCAGGCTTTGGGGTTTTTTTATCAGCATTTAAATATTTACCTTCTGTTTTAAATTGCCAGCTTTCATAAGTTTTATTCAGTCTAAGAGTAACACAAAATGTATTACAAAATCCCTATTTCTGTCAGGAAGCTTAAATAAATCTACAGAATAAAATCTACTGGAGCTCACCTCCAGTTGTCCACATGTGTATTTCATACTGCTCTGAATGTACTCTTAAATTTCTTGACTCAAGTTTTTTATAAAAAGTGGGTTTTCTCAACATTATCATTTTGAGAGTACTTGAGCTAAAATGAAATATGATGTTAAATTAAATCTATGTTGTCGATCAGTTTTACCAAGTCTGCTGCACTGTAAACGTGACAAAGATTAAAACCAGCAACAAGTGTTCAGACCAGAAGGTTTCCAGTGAATCAGAACAGGAAACCAATAAAGCGATCAATGGGAGGTCATGACTTTTTGATCACTGCACTACATGGTTAAGTATCTGGTTTTGATCTAGTGCAGTCTGATCAAGTTTAACTTTGAAGTTAGGTATCAAATATACAAACTGAAATAGCAACAGCACTGAGGAATACCCAACTTAAATGCTATTTTGAAAAGAAGTCAGTATTTAGTAACTGTGTCAGGTTTTATTTCTTGAGGGAATTTTTCTAAGAGCTGACAGGTTTCTTGTAGTGAGACTGTGTGCAATTCCAAAGGAAGGTCCAGGATGACAGGCCTAGGAATTTTCCTTCTACCTCCCAGCTAGTTATTTATAGAAAGTTCCCAGAAACTCTTTCTGCAAGAAGCTGTAATGGAAGTGTTTGTTTGGTGAGAGGACACAGCAACAAAAATATTTTAAAACAGCAGTGCAATCACACTTCATGTACTGCAATTACTACATTCAAGAAAACACCTAAATCTCAATACTCCTTCTCCCTACCTTATGCATCTATAAATACAAATGTCACTGAAACCTCAAGTATTAACTAGAATGTACTGGCTGATAGAGACTGAAAATGTACCCATTACAGGCAACAGTTACAGGAAATGAGCATTTCACACTTTTACTCTGTCATTTAAAAGCAGGACTTAAACTCAGCTTTTTTAAATGGACTAAGTTACATTTCTGCCCCTAATTGCAGAAGCTACTTTCATCTGTGTTGACTGCCACTCAAATTGATAAAAGGATTTTGGGAGGTGTTTCCACCACACTTCCACTGTTTGCCTGCTTATATTCAGACAAGCTTACAGAGACCTATAACAAACTAACAAATAGCAATCTTCTCCTGAGCTTGTTTTCTCCCAGAGCTGGCACCTGTGTATGGGTGCTAATACATAGTTTTTGCAAGGAACAACTACTCAGATAAACCAGTAGAACCCTCAATTCCTCCATTTTTCAATACCCAAAATTTTATTTATAGGCAGAAAAACATGACAGACCCTGACATAACTCTAATCAGTAAAGCAGACAGGTCACACAGCTCCAACAATCAAGAACATTATAATGCCATGATAGAGAAATAACTTTACCTCCAATCAGTTTACTTGCTTTGGCAATCTATACAAAATTTAAAGGACACAGTGTAATTAATTATAGCTAGCTATATTTATCTCTAATGCTGCAGTCAAGAACTATTACACTGCTGAGCAAGACAGATCTGGAGCTGTGACATGTAGGATACAGTCAGCACAAAGAAGGGGGAAAATGTTTATAAAAACAGCAATCACCAGTCTTCATTTATTTTAGCACTGAATTGAATCTGTCACTAGTGGCAGTGAAACAGTTAAGATTCATACCAAAAACCATTGCCCTCATCCAAGTAAACAAAGTTATACCTGTTCCATTTAAGGACAGACTACACCACTGTCCTGGTTATACTGATCACATTCAGAGGTTTTCTTCACCCTCACGAGGGATGGAAAATATTTTGTTGATGGTGTTACCAGGAGGGAAGGGAGAGGAATCAACTTTATCTGACACAAAGATGACGATTCATGGAATGAAGTACCATCATTATGGAATCAATATTGTCATTTAGGGCAAGTGTAACATGCCTGTGTTAATTACACTGTGACCACTCAAAGTTAATTGAATTTAAAAAATGATGGTTATAAAATATACAGGGATTCCACTGTATATTCCATCTGCCTGTCAATTGCTTGCTTAGTGAGATACTTTCTAAAGGTAGTTGCTTTATTAAGGTCAATTAAATTGGAGAAAGCTACTGAATAATTAAGTCTCCCAATGAGTTCATTCTTTCAGTAATAATCTGGGTATTATCAAGCCAGTATAACATCTCTAACACTTTTAAGAACAAGCTGAGTTAAAGGAATAAAGCAATTCACTTTTCTAAAGTATAGAGTATATATTTAACTATCCTGTGTAGACAAAGCTGCTACATTAGATTGGGTGTTTGCAAACCACATGACCTCACAAACGCTATCTTATCACATCACAGGTTCCTCAGACTGACCACAACCACTTAAATCAGACTCTGCCAGCACAGACATTCTGTAACTTTGACACATACTAGTAAAGCAACTACATTTTTTAGCTGTCCTTGCAAGAGCTTTATTTGTGGGGAGGGAAAAATCTGATCATCTCTTGTCCAACTGTTCTTGCAAGATATGGTAAAAGAAAAGCACATGATTTATTGTGCTATAAACTTCTACCACAAGCTGAAATGCTTACTTTGTAAATCTGAGGGCTAACATATTTCCTTTCAGGGACAACATTTCTTATCAAGTAAGAAAACATTTATAAAGAGTCACATATTTTGAAAGCACTTGTCTAGTAAAATATCTATTAGAAGATGCTAATGTGACTCTAGTCTGGACTGAGAAACAAGTGCTTTTCAAGAGTTGATACAGGGCTTTCAACCAACATTACTGAGAACTATGAAGGGAAAACAATTGACTGAAGTAAAAATTGACTGGAATGAATCCCACAAATCTTAGCTGGTTTTATCAAAGTGAGCAAGTAAAATGACAGTTTCCAAGAGACAAATGTAGTTGTGCTGGCACTACATGAAAAAGGAATAGTACACTTCTTACAGAAGAAATGGAGCGGGGAGAAATAACTGGCAAGAGACTGAGTAAAAGAACATTGTATCTAATTGCATATATTACAGAGAGAGGATGAGACACTTTGGGCCTTGCTGGTTTTGCCGTAGTTCTGATAAAAGAAATGTTACCACCTATTTCTGTTCCTCAGGTACTTAAATGGTGACAAATTTATCTTCTCTCATTCTCATTTGCACATATGATCTGATCCGCTGCTATCTGTCGTTCTCTAAGTATCTCCTCAGAGAACTTGAAAAAATTTCTGGTAGGTTGAACTTCAACTAGAATTCACTTTCCTCAGTCACTCCTCATCTCCATTATGCAAAGCTATGTTACTTACTCCAAGTTATTTGCTCTGCTTCTGAATGTAGTCTAGTGGTGCATCAGATAAGAAAACATTTGATTTGGTAAGCATTGAATTTGACTCAATGGAAGCCTAATAATAAAATTAACAGAGGAAAGGAATATTGCTTCCCACTGATATCCCATCATCAAAACCAGATACAATTATTCTGAGAGATATAGGAGCTAGGAATGTGCTAGAAGTGGCCAGCCCATCTTGTGCTACTCCAACGGGCCACAAGCAGTATCATCATTTTGTTCTCAGTTATGGCCAATGCAGAAATCATCATTTCACTGCTTGTAAAGACATACCCTCATCTCTTCAGGGGACAACTTGGATCAATCTGTGCTGGGGCCCAGAACCACTAACTGATTTAAGATTATTAGCTAACAATAAAAAATACAAGGAAGAAAAGCTTTAAAACACAGTTTACCTACCATATAAGTTTATGGTATTTAAGACTAAAGGAACTGTTGATGTGGTTTAATATTTCATTCTGTGTACTATAGTGCATTGAATTTTATTTAGGTATTAATAGTGTTGTCCGTATAGGTGAATTTTTTTAATCCTTCGCACTGATGGGCTACAAGTTCAGTTTCCCATCTCCATTTTAGTTTCAGCAGTGAAAGCTTAGAAACTTAATTCAACTTGCAAGATGTATCCTTAATTCAGCCATATAACCAATTACTCTGTTGGTCACAACTTATACATTATTTATCCTCAAAGTCATTACTTAAAGTGTCTTGAATTTTATTTACACAAGCAAAATCTTTTAAAAGCATAGTATTTAACCTCCAACTTTAATATCTCTTTTCATTAAGCCAATCTTAAAATGTTAGCTCACCAAGAGCATGATCAGACCAAGAGATAACACCTATATCAGAATCTTACTGACTGCATTAGGTTCTTAAGGCATAATATCAGATCCATTCCTAGATAAACTATATCTATGTGGAAATGGAAGATTAGTAAACTAATGCTCACTACCTTCTTCAAAGAGCCATTAAGTTTTCAGATACTGAAATGGGAAATATCTTTAAAAACACCCAATTTTCTGCACTGTCAATATGCAAGAATTTCACTTAAAGGGACTATTATAAAGTCTTCTAAATGCCTGAAAATTATTTTGGCAGAATAGTAATGCTCCAGTTATTTGCCATCTTGTTCTTTTCCATCAGCTGTGCTGAGATATCATTAACTTGTCCACGCTGGACAAGTTGCATTTTCTAAATGTTGGACCAGTGTGTCACACTAACATCAGAATTTTGGTTTTCATTCAAATATCAAACACCTGCATAAGATTTGCACATTATCCTTGCTTCTTCTCAAAATATTGCAACTAATTATTTGTCATGAGGATATCTCACTAGAAAGAAACAGCTAGAAGCTGTATTCTCCCTCTGACATTGGTCAATAGCAGATGCATGCACAAAAAAAAAGACAAAACATGTAGTGGTACTTTCACAACATTCTTCCTAAACTCCAGCAACCATCTCTCTAGATTCATGATGGATGGAATAGTCCGTGCAGATGCACAGATGTCACAGTAAAACTGAAAAATGGGCTATTCTTCAACATCCAAATTCCTACTTTCCGAGGAAAAAATTACTTAAGTAAAGGAAGCACTGTATGTTCTGTATGTTGCTGCTGCCTTCATAAAGCTGTCCTCTAACACAGACAGCCAATACACATCCACAATCCCAAACTGTAGAGGCTACTTGCTTTTGTACAAGCAACATGTTAGGCAGAATTCAGCTTTTGTTACGAAAATTGTCATAAGACTAAACCAAATCTACGTTTGAAATACTATAGTACATAAAAACCTGAAATTTTACAGCAAAACAAACACATTACAGGATTCCAAGAGTGACAAAATTCACCTTACAGTGCAACAAAGGCAAACTTTGTAAAATTTCATGTGAAACAACTTAAGCACTTCAGTCCTAAATCACGAAGTCTGAAAGACTGGAAACCACTTGCTTTTGTCTCCAAAGGTGTCTTGTGGTCTGCCAGTGTAGTTTGTGGGTAAGCACATCAATTCTAATCTTTTGTACCACCCCTGTAATCTAGGTAACACATACAAGCCTTGCAACATCCAACAGGAAGCAGAAGCAGCTGCTGGGTAATATATATAAAGTGACTGCACATACAGAGAGGTAGTGCATGAAATGCAGAACTTCAGCAGTTTATAAATCATTTAATTCCATGCAGTTTGAGTTAAAAGGAAAAGGTGGGAAACTACAAACAACCCCCTCCTTGTTTCTCCAGAATATGATTTGTGTTTAAAGGAGTAACAGCTTTTTCAATAGTCATAGTTTTTCTTAAGCATTCAAAATTTACTAAATGGAAGCTCATAACAGGCCAAACTTCCAATGTATTTATTTCCACATAATTTAACAGCTTTACCCCAGTGCTACCTACTTAGTGATCTATTCTCTTGAGTAAAAATGTTTCACAGAAATTGCTTTCACATAACATTTCTGTATCTAATCAAAGGCAACTTCTGTGAAATGTTAGCATTCCTGGTGCAGCCTGAAAGTAAGCACAGGACAACCTTAAAGGGTCTGTGTGCTCAGGCCATTTATGCTACATCAGTTAAAGCTCATGAACTGTGAGGTCAAGTGACAGAATACACCGATCACTACACCTTATTTCTCCTGTAGGAAACATAGGGCAGCCAAGCTTCTGTACTTACTGACAAGACTAACAAAAGCTGCTTCACAGAAGCTGCAGCCTGCAGGAGCTGCACACTGAGAAAGCATTTTAAGTTAAAATCCCACTAAGCTAGAAGTCAAGAATGCTGCAGAGATAGCTTTAAGAATGGGAGGGAAAAGGAAAAAGAAAGAAAATGCTAGGTGGAAAGATTTCAGTAAATGAAAAGAACAAATGGTAACTGAACACGAGATTCTGAGAAGGCAGAGAGTCTAAGGCCAGTACATATTGAAAACTCTCAAAGAAGTTTACATCATGATGTCACGTTTGTGATGATCCTTGATGATTTCAGGTTTTCACAATAGTTTCAGCCTTCAACAATAAGGTCATAAGTCACAGCCACCTAACAACTTTGTGCCAAATAAATCACAAACTCAGCCAATAAGGAGGAAAGGAAGTACAGCACTTAACCTACATGACTGATCATGGGATTAGCTACTGGCTAACTAGAAATACTTCAATCTGAGTGTCCTTTCATTATGCATCAGCTGTTCTTTGAATACTGATAGGTTGTGTAAAAGATTACAGGATAGCTGTCAGTAACTTTCTAGGGAATGAGTATAAAACCAGATATGTTTACTAAAATTCAAAATGCAAGTAAGTAATAACTGATCTACATGTACTTGATTTCTGAGTGGAGTTATGGTTGCACTGAGGAATTTAAGAATTAATGCACTATTTTACATAACATTACAAATTATACTTAATATTTATATTATAACCCATATTTGGTTGTTCAAATCAGTGCAAGAAAGAGGTGCATGTAAATATAGTTAAGACAATGTGCATAGAACCACAGAATTGTAAAGGTTGGAAAAGGCTTCTACAGAGTCCAACCATTAGCCTAACACTGCAGTGTTCATCAGTTAAGCAGAAGTTTACAGAAGATTAGAGCCTAGTAGAGCAGAAGTTGACAACTTCTGGTTATAGTGTTCTCAAAGCTCCACATTTTGTCTGTTCTCCTGAAGTGTTCATACTTACTCTGAAGTAGTTAATATTCAACTCAGCTTACCATGCTACAGAAATCCTCTGGTTAGGTATAAAAGGAATCAGGCTGGCAGCTTGTTAGAACAAACCAAAAATCCAATAATTCCATTTATAGTTATTTTACAGTGTTTGAATGGTAAGAAAAAAGGCATCTTTTTCTATTTAATTACTTTGTACATTTAATACCAGTGTGGCTCATTGGTTCAGGTTTGGGTGCCATACTACCAATTTCCAGTATATGTAGTTTCATTCAGAAACAGGAACACAACTTGAATTTACTGCAAATAAGTCTTCTTCTAATATTATTTGAAGACTGACTGTAGCATTACTATTCTTAGGTGAGTAATAAAAGCAGCTGAAATTTATCCTTTTGGCTTCAAGCCGCATTATTCTTAAGAAGCATGCAAAATTTTGAGCTCAGGGTAGGTGACCAAAATTAATTTGATTTTTCAGAAGTTTTGTTTATACTTACAAAAACTTCCAAACAATTGCACTTTGTAATCTGAATCCATTGATTAATCATTTGATACAGCATGCAGAGTTCCAACACAGCTGATTCAGGTTATCACATTGGAATGAGTGAGAGAACTATGTGAATACTAAGGGCCAAACTTTTCTCACCCTGAAAGTTGAGAGATGGTACAGCAGCAGCTTGCTGCACCTGTACCATAGCAAACTCCCATCCCCAACCCATCTTTTAGTGAAGAATTCACCTTTAGAGACTGCTCAGTAATAGTGACTCTCTTGCTGTCCTTATTGGTGTTCCTCACCCCTGTGCCTGGCTACTAGCCTGGCTTGCAAACACTGATGGAACAGTAGACCTTTCACAAGAATTCTGCAATTAGGATGGATCATTGGTATCATTGCCATCTGCTGGATGATATCACAGAATAGAATTAAAGCATTTAGCTCCTCCAGGCTCCACTGACACAGAAACATTTACATTCATACTGCTGGCCAAAGGCACGAAATTGTGTTTTTCCAAAGGCCAGAATATGGACTTAGTCAGCAGTTACTTGTATTCAATACAGGATTTGGTCATTATTTTGTTCCATCTTTCAGATGGAGAACATGCAACTTTTCTGGTGTAAAAATGCAGTGCTGGAGAGGGAAAAAAAAGTCAAATATGCAAAATCAACATTAATGGCCATGCCAAGACATTTCACCTTGTTTCACACATATCCGTCCCACTCCTACCTTAAATTATAAGTTTTGCTTTAATTACTATTTGCATTTATGTGCAGTTTAAAGTTACACAATTACAATGTATTGGAAGGTAACCATACAGTCACCAAGAGCTCTGTTCCTTTTCCAGTGCCTTTTACAAGGTAACCAGCTGGGAGATTGTGGTCAGCATGTCACATACACCATCACCCTATCTTCAGGAAGATGCATTTGCAAATGTGTAACGTTTCTTTTAGCTTTTGCAGAAGTAGAATCAGAAAGCAGCTAGCCAAAAAACAAAGACCATGGCCATTAATGGATGTATGCATGAAGACACTTCAGTGCAGATTTAAGGAAGCTGTTTATTTAACTAGCATTGACTGAATTATACTTCTAACATTAAGCAGTTGAGAGCAAACATTTTTGCCTCTTCCTGTTGCCATGTTCTTCAGATTCTGCTTTTTGAGGAAACACTGCTTTCCCTCTTAAGATTTGATTTAAAAACTAAACAAATACATAGGTAACAGTAAGGGGGAAAGGGAAAAATAACTCCTTAGTAAACAAAGACTTCCAGGCCTGAATATAGTCTGTGTAAGAAGCATGCAGAATGCTGCCAAGGTAGCACACATCTATTACATACAGAGTTTCAGAAAATTATAGAATGACTAGTCAGAGAACATCTGTAAAATCATCAAGTCAAACCATTTCTTCTTACCGTTCCTATATATCCTAGAATTATTTCCTTCCTATAGCATTTACCTAGCTTGGAAATTAAAATTTAGCCATCACAAAGCACATATCTGGAAGAGGAGTGCTCTTCCACATGGAATTACTCAAACTCTGCTATTGTTGAAATTCATGTTCTTCACAGCATTTCCTTTCCGCCAAACTGAAATGCTGATAAAGATTTGACTAGAATGAACTGTTTAGGAAATCACTGGTATTACTTAGAATTATCATTATTCTGTGAGCTTATGAACATCTTCTCTCATCTTCTTTCCAACCTGTTTGTTCACATTAACTAATACACATTAAAGATGTACAATATTGCTTGCCTTCATGACAATTCCGTTGCTCAGCCAGGCATATAACAGATGATTGTATAGGGAAAATTATGCAACAGCTTTCCAAGAATAATTCTACTTTTTCCCCAAAGCAGTGTTTCTTACCTTTTAAATCTACAGTGAGCAGAGGAAAAAGTCAGTACAGTGCCTTATTTTGTTCATAATGCAAAAATACACTAAATATCTGGCTTTCTGGGGATTCTTCAAGCAAGCAACAAAGAAACTAATTAGAGTACTTTAATGGAGAAAGCCAGGTTATTGATTTTTAAATCTGTTTTTAAGTGAACTTAATGATTAGTAAAGGTGCTGGACTGATGACCCTAGAGACTGTCCTCCATCTATAGCATAGTGATCTATAGCATAGACAACATTCCAAGATCCTCAACTGTGTTGTAAGTCTCAAGGGATTGATCCTAAAAGCTTGGATCTACTCAAGATTGTTATGAAAACACTATCTACACTTAAAGAAAGGATGTGTTTATTTAATAAAAGTAAAAAGGCAACAAACAATTAGGTTGAATTGCTTTTCAATCCTATGGTTTTAAGCAACTGTCTCGGAGCTGTGTATGAAAAGGCTAGAAAGAGACTCTACTGCAAAGATGAGCAGGCACTTTGCACATGATGGAGTATTGGGTAAAGACATTTCTTCACAATGCAGCATGAACTGAAATGAGCCAGTGAGCACAGGAGTTACATAAGCCATTTCGGTTTCAAGACCTTCTGATCTTTTTAACTAACAGAAAGTTACTACAACTATTAGAGCAAGGAAGTTTGAAGACAGACATTTCATAGATTGAAAGTTTTGGCAGTTTAAAAGTTAAAAATCTGTTAACTGATATTAAGCAAGCATCCTTTTTTTTTTAAGCAATCTCAGTATACTACCACATAAAATTCCTCCTCGCAACAGCAAGAACCAGAAAATTTACACATGAATTCTTCTACTTGAACAAGTGAGGTTTAGCTTCTAACTACAGCAGCCTTAACAGTTGTAGCAAATAAAGACATCAAGGGGCTTATTTTCATATATGCAGTTCCAAATGGAGTAAATGCAACATGAATATGATCAATTCATCAAATTAAGGAAAAAGTCAAGATGGAACATAAATGCCAATCTCAATGTCAAATCACAAAACCAATCACTATTTTGTTCTCTTACATTCCAAGATAAAGACAAGATTCATGTATAAGAGTTTTATTGCATTCATTTAAAATAATGTCCTTCAGCAAAAACAGGTACTGTAGATGTAATAACTATTAAATAAGCAAAACCTGCCATAGGTGAAAGGACAAAAGGTACAAGTGATCAGAGACTGTAGTATATCACTCACCTCATGATGCAGCTCAGCTATCTGATCTTTCAGTTCTCTGATGTACTGGTTAGAATCAGATTTATTAAGCTGCCCTTGAATTTTTCCTTCTTCTTTCTGTTATGGTTTAAAAAAAAGGAATCATATTCAAATTATTCAAAGATCTACTGTATTAAAAATCTTATTTTAACTGTCTGCATATTTTTGTCATGAACAGAAGTTATTCCCAGACACCACCCAGCACTTTAATGTGGTTGAAGTTACAGCAGCTATCTAGACATGACAGTGGCTCAGACCAAGCTGACTCTCAATAGTACAAGGCAGGACTCTATGGAGGAGCAGGAAGAATTAACAGCTTCACAGGTGGAATCCACATCGTATGTACATGAGATTGCATTTCAGTAAACCACTCCTACAGAACACTGTCAATACATGGAACATAGTGTATTTTATTTTCACTAAAGTTTACATTTAGTAACAAGACATTTTCTTTTGTCTCCAATTAAACAAAACAATTCTTTCCTTGCTTTGTGGGACATGCACTGGGAAACACTATTTAAGGCAAGCTTCTTTTGTCCTGTAAGAAGAATTGTAACATCCAAAATATTGTGGTATTTGTCATGTAGGAGTTCCAGAGAGTATAAATGAACAACCTCTAAGACCAATGCTTCAAGAGGCATACAGAAAAACTGGCAAGTAAAAAACAAAACTAACAGAAACAATAGATTAAGATGAATATGATGTTTCCCTCATTTGTCAGTCAAATGCAGCTCCTACATTTCAGGATGTTTGAAAAGGTTTCACTTGCACTGAATGCCTGCAGCACTGGTTTCCATCTTGTCCCTAAAGGGAATCCTAATGTGACCGAACCAAACCTGGCAGATGAGATAAATAATCACCCTGATGAGGAAGGCACTCCATGTCTTCTACTTGCTACTAATAAAATGCAGACAACACTGCTCTTGTCTTTTTCTAGCTAAATGATTTCTGAAGCAGCCACCAGCTCTAGAGAATGCAAGTATCTTGGTTTTATAAGATTCTTTACCTTGACTGTAAATCACATATGAGCAATATATTGCAGAAATACAAATATAATGGGAATATCTTGTTTTTCTACCTATAGCTCATTTTGCTGAAGTTTTAATTACATTTGAAGAAAGCAAACAGTTTACTTCAACAGCCAAACTGGAAGTCATTAGCAAAGAGAGGTTAAATACCTTTTAGAATGAAAAGCATTAACTGTTCATCAAAGGATAAGACAAAAAGCTTTAATGGAGAGGTTCCTTTAAAACATCCCTCTGAAATACAAACCCCAGGACAAAACTATGAGGAGAGAAAACATGCTACCTTCCAAACCCTTTTGCTGGATGAAGAGAACAATCTAGAACACTGTCAGGATTGGCAATATCAAAGTAATATCTCTTTTTTCAGGCTTTGTTTTTCTTGCAGTGAGGTATGCATTACAAAATTACTCAAAAAATAATTTTGTCATAATCGCTATTAATTCTCACAATCTGTAACAAGAACAAGAGCCTTTAATGCCTATTTCCATACTGAACCTAATTTCCAATGTAACCTATGGCCAAATTCACACACGTACAGAAAAGCAGCATTAACATTAACAATAGTTCCTGTCCTAAATTGATTTTAAAAACCCAAATGCAGTCTAACCCCATCATCTCTCTCTACGAGAATGACTACTGGCCTATGAAACAAAAGCAACATAACCTGCAGACTAAAAATACATCAGTATATGAAAAAATCTTCCTTGCTGTCAGGCACTAAGATTCTACACAATGAGCATCACCTGATCTCTTGAGGTAGCAGGAATATTGGGAGAAATTATTAAGTCTTTTCCCTCTGTTTGAAACCTAGACTTTCCCATTTAAACCTCTTACTCTATGGACTCAGTATACTATGTCACTACACATTCTGCAGTCAAGAGTAAAGCAAAGTTTTAGTAGAAGTAGAAGAGAGGTGCCATAGCTCTTCTAAAACAGAAGTGTAATAAACAGCTGAGCTTAGGTAGAAACGGGATGCACAAGTGGCTGTGAAACAGGCACTGCCAAGGTCGGTCTGTATAAACTAACAGCAGAAGCAGTAACATATAGCAAGTTGGGTTTGGCACACAAACAGCTGAAAGCTGTTTATATATATCATATGGGAATTATACACTTCCATTACATTTAAGTGGTGTTATGGTTACTTTTTATTCTAGGAATAACACTGTAAAGTCAATGCAGATATTACAGAATAATTGTGTGTATTTGCTCACGGAAAAGCTGACTGTAGCTACAGTCAGTTAGAGCTGAATGGAAGGTATAAGCCTGGCTTGCAAGATGGCCATTATTACTGAAAGGCAAGTAAGTTTCAGTTTTCCTTTCAGAACTACAGATTTTGTAGAGCCAGCAATTCACCAAAAAAAAAAGTAACCCTGCATTTTCTACAAACATACTTTTAAAAAGGTCATGCTGTAACTTCCTCTTGCAACATTCAGAATGCAAGTGATCAGAAGCTGATCCTTTTAATTTGCTGATAAAAAAATCATCTTCCTAATTAAATAATCCCATGTTCTATGGGCTACCGGTCTGTCTACAGTGGAAAAATTGGAAGGATGACATAGAAAAAAATTTACTACAAGATATCAGTCTTCTGTACAGCTGCTGCTCATCCCCGACCAACAGAAAAGCATTGTCTACTAAGTTGATCATGCCACTGTCTTTTAAAGATTCTTATGCAAGTGTGGTAGCAAACTACTGGAAAACATGCAGGAGTCAGACACCACAGCATTAAAATATTTTTAAATTTCTATCAAAATAATCTAATTTAGGGAATAAATAATAAGTAGACAGCTGAAAGCTTACCTTTATCTAATGAACAAAAAAGTCCTTCAAAATTTTATCTGTCATATTATGATTTTTAAGTTACCCAATATTCTTCAATTCTGAGAAATGAGACTGATATTTCTCATCAATACATACATTTTTATACAGGTACGAAATATTACCATGATCTTCCAAATTGTTTCACCTTCCAGTGAGATTTCATGCTAGAACGTAATCTGAACTTAATGCAAATAATTCCCACCTTATGATAAGCATTCATTAATCAAAGGCAAATTTGAATGGGACGAACTTAAATTTGGTAGTAATATTCTTTAACAGTAGTTTTTCATTAGGGGAGCTTGACACCACCACCCCTCAGCTTCCTTTTCTCCAAACTAAACTGATCCCAAAATCCTTAGCCACTCCTCACAGGACTTTATTTTTAGCTCTCTCACCAGCTTTATTACCCTCTGGACACATTCAAGCACCTTCACATCCTTCTGAAATAGTGGAGCCCAGGACTGCACACAGTAGTCAAGGTGAAGCCATACTACCAGTTACTGCACAGTTGCACTGTCATAAGAAAAATTACATTGCTTTCATGCAGCCCAATTTCATTTAATGCTTCCTATTGTGGCATTTACTTTAGTAGGAGCTGGACATTTAACTCTGCATTGCTTGTATACCGTGCTTGAATAGTTTTGGACTACTGTGCTTGAGCAGCTCTGTATTTCTGAGGAAAGCACTCAAATCAACAGTATGGGTTCAAAACTGAATGTTAAGGCTCCACTTACAATTTAGAAGTCTTTGAGGTATGAATATCACCTTTTAAAAGAGAATAGCATAAGTAAACAGTAATCTCCATGTCAAATTGTTTAAATCTAGGGTTATTCACATAGGATGTGGGTTGCTGGCTTGGTTTTTGGTGGTTGAGGGTGAGGGGGAGCACTGTTATAACAAATCTGTGATATTTGGAGAAGTCACAACACAAAAACTAGCTAGTTGCTAGGCAAATCATAGTAATTTTAAATTTAAAATTAATATACAGAGAAAAAAATCAGAGAACATATAAATAAGCAAAGTGTGGGTATCATCAGAATTGCAAAATAATGAAAGCTAGTCAATTCTAGAATGTAGGAATTTGTTAAAAACCTCCTGCAGTCACAGGTGAATGAATCTCTACACCCACATCCCTGGCGTACTGCGTCTGCATACTGGCACCGCTGCAGTGCCCACCTCCTCTTCCCTGAAGGATTTTCAGAACAGCAATGCCAACTGGTGTTACACTGTAATTAAAGATGCATCATCTTGATTTCACTGCTTTTGAAGATTTTTAACTGCTCCTTTTTAGTCTCCTCTGACAGACCAGCTCCAACAGCAGCACCAGGGTTAGAAATCTGTATCAGGGTAACAAACACCTTAGTGGCAGCCATCAACTCCACCCCAGGGACAGGTGCTCGTAGCAGTGTACTCAGCCAATCCACAGTCCAACCCCCTACCCCAGAGACTGCGTGTATAATGGGAGTAGCATGGGCAGCCAAGCAGGAAATGAGCTCTACAGATCAAAAAAACCCGCTGCTAAAACAGAACTCAGGCCCCTTCACAGTTTTGGAAGCTCTCACCTCTCTCATCCTGCTGTGAAGTAGTACAGTGACTGTACTTGAGTGCATACCAAGAGTTACACTGAGAGCTCCTCAGAAGAAAAATCTACACTCCAAAAATTTTCTCCTTAAAATGAGCAAAAACTCTGTCCACCAAAAACTATCAGCTGAGAATCATGGTTTTCATATCACACTTCAATCCTCTTTTGTCTGGCTTTCTAAGAAAAAAGCATCTTGCCAAGAAGCAACAGCTAGTCTCAAAAAGCCACCTGATGCTACTGAGAACTCCTGAACATATGGAAACCTTTCAAATTCATTTAGCATCAGGCCAGGATGTATAGCTGGCAACACAAGAGTACAGGGACAGACTGCTTAAAAAAAAGCTGATTTAAAATACCTGAAACCACTACTGTGTAACGGCCTCCCAAAATCAAGTTTAGTACTCATAATAAAAAAGGGTTTAGCACCTGAAAAACATTGGAGGCCTTAAGCTGGCTTTTGCCGCTTGATCAAAGTTTAAGACACAGAAGATCAGTCTGATCAAATTCCAGTTGCAGGTGTTTCATCCCAAGAGGAGTACAACTTTTCTAAAACACTCAATTATCACATTGGATAGGAAAGGAAATACACATCAATAAGAAAATAAGCTGTTTTAACTAATAAGAAAACATCTAGGGTTGTTTTCATTTTAATAACTGTGAACTTAAAATCACAGAAAAAAAACATCTGTTCCTCAGATAACATCTTTACATCTTTAAAAATGACTGGAAGATGGGATGTTTCCCTAACACCCTTAATTTGATCTTTTCTGACTTAGAAATATTTCCTTGGTAACAACTTGCCTCAGCCTCTTTTCAGGAGAGGCTTTAAAATTCTTACTTTGTGGCAAAAGACACTGCATTAAAAATGTAAATTAAGTATGTTCAGAAGGGTAGATGTAGTAACTAGTGTCCTTTCAGTGACTTTACAGTGACTCATTTTAGACTTTCAAAAAACACATCACTAACATCACACACCACTGTTGATAAGAGTAAAAAAAGGGTTTCCTGTAATTTGAAAAGATGGAAACAATTTCTTTACTGAACAGTCAGTACTTGGAAAAGTTATTAAACAGAGGTCACAGAAAGGCTTCATTCTACAGAAATAGTGCTAAAAGTTTAAGCTGTGGAGAGATTACTAGCACAATCATGGATTTCCTTTACAGTTGCTCTCAAAGCTGCTTTGACCGGGTTAGAGATAGGGTAAATGTGACAAAATTCTCTGAATCTGCCAGGAAACACAGCAGGAAGAAGTGATGTTACTGTCTGTCCAGATCAACCTAACCAAAAGAAGAATTAATTCTTATGGATATTTTTTGCTTTAAGATTACTCAGATGCAAAACTAGTTTTTCATATTGCAAGCATGCTCTATACTGCCCAACTCAACCCAGCCATGGATAATTTTATGAGGATACTACAGTCACCAGCCCGCATAGACATGGAGGGAAAGGAATTAAGCTGCCAAGCAGAGGCTACAGCTGCCCCACTCTGCTTCCTCAACCTGCCTACACTTCCACTGGCCTACTGCTCCTCACCCTAGGCAGCTGAGTGACTGCAGCTTGCAACTGATTTAACCTTGCCTGAACTTTTCTATTCTTCTTTCAATTACTGTCAGGAAAAACTTAAAAAACTAAAGCAACATCAGTGGACCAGCAGGGCTGCCCATATGCAACCAGAAACAACTATGTATGCTCATTTCAGAGACCTTGAAGCCCTTTCCTATGGCAGCTACAAGAGAGCTGCAGAGGGAGTCACAGGACAACAGGGAATGGCTTTAAACTGAAAGTGGGTAGATTGAGATTGGATATTAGGAAGAAATTCTTTAGTGTGAGGATGGTGAAGCAACCTGGTCTAGGGAAAGCTGTCCTGCCCATGGCAGGGAGGTTGGAAAAAGATCTTCAAGATTCCTTGCAATCCAAGCCATTCTGTGATTCTATGTTTACCTTCCAAACATAAGCTGCACTGGCAAGTGAGAGAAAAATAAAGACATGATAGAGGAGTAAACAAATGCTGACAAAGTAAACCTTTGTTTCCATATAACAGGGTTATAACATCAGGGTTTTTCTTTGTCACTTCTGGGGCTCAGGTATGTGCAAAATAAATTAAACTTCAGTTATACTTCAATTCTGTACTATTTTTGCACAGAAAGTCCAAAGAAAGACCTAGAATATCCATCATGTATTGGACAACTCATTGCATTTCAATATACTTACACAAAAGTTTAAAAGCTCAGCATCATGAACTGAGTGCTCAAACAAGACCAAGTGACATTTAGAATATATTGAGAAATAACTTCTTAACAACATAAACTGACAACTTGTTGCAGAATTACATCTGTTATTGAATGATAGTTCACTCGCCACCCCTGTCATTATTACTAACCAAAACTAAAGAGTGACCCAGAAACTGTGATTTAAATCTAGCATGTGTGTGTGATGTCAGATCAGTTCTTATGTGGGAGTAGTGATACTCTGCATTACAAATTTAACATCACTGTCTTGCACCTACACCTACATAAACTTTTAAAAGAAAACCTTGCAATTTAGGTTAAGTGTTGCTATGGCCCATGTGGACTCGGCAATGAATCCCTTGAACTTCTTAGAAAAGCACCACCCCCCTCAGAAAAAAGGGGAAGGTTATGTGGTAGGTTAACTTCCTCCCTTCATTTTTATCAGCTTTGAAACAGCTTGACAAGCAGACCTATTTGTGATGCACTGTGCATCTGTACTTTAATCCTGGTGCCTATTCTCCAAGACTGGCTAAATGTCTTTCTGGTATAAAATACTGCGTTTCAAGCATTAAGGCAAGTTCTGATTAAAAGGGCCTCTGCTCCCCACATCAGGTGACAGCAATTACAGCTGTCACCTGATTACAAGCTGAACAGAAGAGAGTGGGAGGCAGCTCTTTCTCCAGTGATGAAGAAGTTATCTAGATTTTCAATCTCCTTTAAAATTCACTTTTGTTTAAACCCTATTATCAATTGCATGTTTTATGGTTGACAAGCTTTGGGAATTCAGGATTTCCAACTTCATTTTTACATTTCTTTTGGTGCAGGTGTTTCAAAGGCTTTTGAGCATGAGTATCCAAAAAGGAAGTTTTGATCATAAGTTTCATATTTGCTGGCAAAACACACTGGCGAAAAATACCTGCTTAGACTTCTACAAAAACCCAGACATCTACCACAGTTCGATAAAAGCAGTTCAAGTAGTCAAAAATAAATAAATTAACATTAGCATAATTTATTCTGCTAAATTATGTGTTTAAAATACTATAAAGTTCACACCTAAAATCTGTATTTCATAATTGAAGAATTTATCTTTTCTGCTAGTGTTTGAGATCAGATGTCACCAAAAGCCTAACAGTGTAAACTCATCAAATGAACTCAGCCACAAAATTACTTCATACTCCACACTTTATACAGAGAAAGCCCAGCCACTCTCACTTTTGTGAAGAAAATCAAGAATTTTACTGAGATCAAACTCAAGAAATCATTAACAGGTGATAATCTGAGAATACCATAAAGACTGGGACTTAAGTGCACTTTGGAAGGAAACAAATAATAAAAACATAACTAAAAATTGTATTGTGCAAAGTAGTACTTGTGAAAAGGAAGGAGAGATGATGTGGATAAACAACTGAACCTGAGAGAGTGCAAAATAATGACAAAATAGTAACAGTGTGATCTTTGGATGTATTAGCTGGAGTCATAAAATAGATTATATTCCTGCAGTTCTTTCTGTCTCATGACAAGGTATAAAAATCCACATGCAATTCTGGAAGCCCTAAGTTCAGCAGAAATATGGAATGGGAATAGGAGAGAGCAATAAAATGATGGAGTATGGACAGTTTGATCAGTTAAACAACAGAAAACCAAGTCAGATGTATTTACACTAAAAATTAACACAATTTGAATTGTGTGACAGCTATCCAAAAATTCCCAACTGATCATTAGGGGATTTACCATTTCATAAGATACTGACTACATTTTGAGAGATGTGAATCTATCAAATAATGGAAGCAGGATGGCATTTGAAGTCTGTGCTAAAGTAAAAATAATGTAAAATGAGTACTCACTTCTTACCTACTAAATCACATTGTTTGAAGTAACCTTTAAACTTCCCCTCTTTTTTTTTAAATGTCAGTTTGAGCAGAAGATTGACCTTAACTCAGCTACTCTCTTGTTATCTTACTAGATGATAAATTATTCATATGCAATGCTTACCATACTTATCTAGGTATTTCTAATGTACAGATCACAGCATTATCTAAGCATTATATGATTTAAAGAAATGATTGCTTTAACTTTCAATAAGTTTAGTGCCTGCTGCACTAGAGGAAATATAACAAAAATTCTTTATGCAAGCTCAATGAAATTTATGTGCACATTCCATATATGAAGAGATGAAAAAGATAGAACTAGTTAAGAAATCATAGGGAAAAGGTGACTTTGAAACAATATAATAAAATCATCACCTCCAAGGAAAGATTTCAGAGGGAAGAAACACAATAGAAACACCAGGTTTAACAAAAAGTAAACCAGAGAGTAACTAGATTGTAACTTAATAAAAATAGCCAAGAAAAGCTTTGCATCAGAATTCAGACAGGACAAACGTATATGATTGTAGAAAGGTCAGACTACAGTAAGACATCATGATTTCCCAAAGCCAAGAAAATGTAAAGCACAGCAATCTCAGGTTTTCTCATTGAGGGAGCAGCAAGTTCATGGGATGGTGAAAGCTCCAAAAGGAACTGAAAGTGTAAGGAACAACATAGAGGCCAAAGGACACATCTTGAGATCCTACAGTGACGTGGTAGCAATAAATATTTCTGGTTTCAAAATGCACATGAAGGGAGTTAGAGTTTTACAATAAATCCTTCAATACTGATCATAGCAGAAGAGTAAGCACAGAAAAAAATGGTTGCTGGAATCAAAATTGTATGCATCTATTTTTGGACAGAGGATGTTTTCAATCTCATCTATTAATTGGTAAGAAGTACCAATTACAAGGAAAAAAAACAAAACAGAAGTCAAGAGTTAAAAATAGTGCTGCCTTTAACATGGTATTTGTACAAAAGGAATTATTAACAGCTCACAGGTATGTGCCCAAGTTACATTTAAGGCTTTGCTTGGACAGGAATTCAGCAATACAGCATTATCCCACTTGGCAAAGCAGTGTCTTGTATTCACAGTAGGCTAATGAAGAAACACAGCAGAGGAAGAAAAAAACTCACAAAGTACAAAATCTAATAGTATCAAGTTTGACATCTAATGCCATCACTAGTTACCTGGATTTCTAATTCAGCAATGTGCTGCTGGAGTTCTGCCACAGCTGCAATGCGGTCTGCCTCACGGAGCCGTACTGCCATCACTTCTTCTTTACTCTGAAAGAAGTCACAAAGGGGAGCTAACTAGTACCAGTTTAGCTGATTAAAGACTGTGCACTGCTTTTACTCAAAATCCTGAGAAAATAGACCGCTCTGCAAACTACCACTATTCTAAAGAACTTAAATTTAATTTTAACTCATAGGAGGAGTGTGCAATAATCTAATATAAACTCTAAAGTATATTAATTTTTAAAAAAAATCTGTGCAGATATGAAAACTTGCTGTTATCAGCTTCAAGGTCCAGGAAACAACTGTCTTATTTCCCAGAAATATTATACTGTAAATTAAGAAAAAGAATCAACATTATAAAAGAAACCAGCTCATGCTTTAATTTTGGACTTTCTATATAGAGAAACAGCAAAGCTACACAAGAGCTACTTATTTCATAATTTCCTTTGTCCTAAAAAATAAATTAAATACGAAAGCAAATGTATTTTCAACCTCATTGAGTCCAGCTATCTTAGTCACAGTATATAACAAAGACATTTTAGAATAAAATACTAATGCATGTAACCTACAATTGGCCTCCCACTGTAAGCTTAACCTACTAGTCTGTCTATAAATGATAGGTAATTTGAGTTTGAAAAAGAGAGAAAAAAATGTCCAGTTTCATGAGGCAAGTTCTCAAGACTTCAGAGCATAAAACAATATAATATTGTCAGCAGCCTGGTACAACCACAGAGAGAAAGCAGCGTTAGATAATAAGTGAGCAATACTAATTATCTGAAGAGCAAACAGCTCTGGGGAAGAGATAGATTAGGCTCAGGTACACCTACTTTTATAGCAGACTGGTGTAACTAAACTGTATTTACTGCAAATCAGTTCCAGTACTTCAGTTATTTTAATGTGTGCTTCAAACAAACAGTACTCAATCACCCTTCATTAGACAGTACAGTTAAAATAAAATCAAACATATCAAAGCTTATCCACAGGAGCTACTTCTAAACATGCTACTTGTTTGGTTTTGGTTCCTTTTTTAAATATTCCTGTAATGGAGGTATATAATCTACAGGACCTAATTAACTGCACTTGTAATCAGTGGAGCCCATTTCAGAGAAATCTATCATGTGCTAGACAAAGTTTAGCCATTCTTGCTAAATTCTGTTGCATGATTGCTTAAATAAAGCCAAACCGACAAGTCCACAGGATTGCATGTATTTAACTGAAAGCTGAAGGAAAGACTGGCTTGGTTTGACTTTGGCATCAGAGATGAGTAAATAGTGCGGCTCTACATGGCACTGATGCTTTATCTCTGAAACAGAGCATGTTCTCAGTAATTACCACAGAAGTTGATATGGTAGGAAAGACAAGATTGGGTAGGGGCACAAACCTTAAATTGTAAATTCTTTAGCATAACTGATTAGAAAGATCAGTGGTGAGTTTCAAGAAAAAATTTCAAATTGAGTCCTTGCTGTAGAAGCAGTAGTCAGATAAAAAAGGGAAAAACATAATACACACCTGTGGCAAAAACAGTTGCCATACATGCGGTATGAGATGCAGCTGGCTATAAAAAATTTAATTTCTTCTTAAGCATTTCAAGATATCTTTTAAAAGAAAAATACAAGCTCCTGAAATAACATACCAGTTTATTATGCATATATTTGGAGTTGAAAACCTAAATATATACTTTTTGAGATAGTAGAAATATTGCTACCTATCCAAGACAAAAATAAAACTAGTGCATGATTTCAAACAACTTAAAAAAAGAGAAGAAAAAAATAATCCAACATCAGTTAATACAAATCAGGAATAACTGTTGTTGGTTTTGATATATAATCAAATACTACTTGTAAAACATCTTACAGGATAAATTGTAATTTTTTCTATTAGCTGCAAAACAAGTTTCAGGATCTAATGTTAGGATATGTCAGTGAAGATACTTCACTGGCTATTCACCATAGCCACTTTCAGAATTTCACAGAATCTCTAAAGAGTATGACTCTAAAGAGTATGGTGCCCTGTCTATTACTGTCACACTTTTCTAGAGCCCATGCTAGAACACTGTTCTACAAATGTATTATCCCATTGAGAATACTTATGTGTACTAACTCATTAATCAGGTTAAAGACATATTGCTCTTTACACAGTCAACATAAAACCAGAATATTGATTACACAGTCTCAATCCTCAATCTCTTAGGGATTAATGAGCACCTTCAGTATCAAAAACTAATCAAACAAAGTAAGTTATGGGTTATATCAAAAAGGCATCACCAAGATTATGATTATTTTAAAAAATCGGTAAAATTAATCTCAGTAGTAAAAAAATAGTACTTAGGAAACCAGAGGCAAACAAGAAAGTCAGTAGAAGTAGTTTCTTCTAGTTAAGAGTCAGTGTCTTTTTTCCTAAAAGCTTGTGATGGAGTTTGATGAGTCAGCAGAAGTTACTTCTTTACTGGACCGTATGTTCAAGTCCCACTAGAAACAAATGGAACTGGCAAGACAGTAAAAAAATGAAAACCTGTTGCTGAGGACTCTTTTTATATTATACACAGACACTCTTCTCGGTAGAACCATGCTCTAAAGTAAATGTTTATCTTTGTGGGACCACAAAGAAGCAGCTCTGTCAAAACCTCAAGTGGTTTTTGTGAGATAGTAAATTCAAAATGATATTGTCAAAATCAGTAAAAAGAATTTTGGTTTTATGATTTATGCTTCTCAGTTAAGACACAATTTTATCCAATAATGGCAGACTAGACTAAAATGTACATATATTAGCACACAAATATTCTTTTCAGGATGTCATTTACCTTGCATTCAATCTCTGCTTGTCTACGTTTTGCTTCATTCAGCTGAGCCAGGAGTCCTTTGTTCTGTGCAGAAAGGTACTGCACCTTCTCCTGTAGGTTGGTAACCTCCTGCTCTGCCCTTCGTAAGTGATTACTATTGATCTGATTCTGAAATGTATGGCCAAAAAAAGGAAACAAAATACATGTTAAGGAAAGGATATTAATCTAACTCCCTGAAGTCTGACAAAACAGACTTAGAGATGATCTACCATAAAAAGCTTTTCATGAAAAAGCATTCAACGTTTTCCAAGGGTAATCAGAAGAGACTGCATAACGTTTTGCTTATCACCAGGATATTCAAATTGTTCTTGAACAGATGACTCATTGTAAGAACATTATTGCAAAGCTCCACCACACTCCAGTAGATCTCTTTTTCCCAGTTTGTTGCCTAGGTAAGGCAGATTTTGTGAACTTGTATCCCAACTACACTATGCATCCAGGAAAGATCAGGTATGTTGGAAATACTGACATTGCACATTTCCCTGCCCAGTGAATTCCTGAAAGCAATGTGGCACCTTAGTTGAGATCAGTGCACAAGTACATGTCACAGCATTTGTACCTGAAGCTGTGCACACCATACCAGGAGAATGGCATTTTTCTCAGATGACAGCTGAACAGCCTAAGCACATACAAAGACTCCATGTGTAACACTGAAGTGAGAGGCACCCAAGTACATGTGAGCCAAACAGCAGGATCTCTACGCCCCCTACTGACCAAAACAATATTGGCACGTCAGTGAAAATTTTAAAAAACTTTAAAATTTTTAAAGTAAGGCAAGAGGAAACTCATTCAGTTGGTATAGACGAAGTGGTGCCTCTGCCAGAAAGAAGCCTTCATATGCCTTGCAGTTGCTTCATCTATCTTCAATAGCACATCCTTACACGCTCTCCTGGCTTCTGGAATTGCTGAACCTTTTCAAGTAAAGCTGTTGTTTGTTTAGTTTTGTGGATGCATAGGTCTCCTTCAAAATGTAATATTTAGCAGGTATTTCATGGGAAGATTTCTTAGAAGCCTCACACAAATCCTTCTCAATCATCAGCACATTGTGCTTATTAACTTGAGTGAAAGTTTACTACTACAATATGAACTCGCCACTTTAGTGCATTTTCATTTCAGGTGCTTAGCAACTTATTCCCTAGCTATACAATCTCAGCATTCAAGGTACGAGTGTCTTTTCTGCAGAAACCTCAGCAGCCATAACCCATGCTTTTCTATTCTGGCACATTAAAGGCAAACCTTGTGCTAAATACTCCTGACCAATACACAGCTGCTTTGCTGAATCTCCAGCTTAGTAACCAGATTCAGGACCTCAGCAGAAAATCAATCACAAATGTCATAAAAAGAAAGCACACACTGCCAGCTAAATATTACTATTATCAGAACTGCCAATCAGATTTGTGAAATTTAAAACACCTTAAAAATACTTTTGTTGTTATTACACCTGTTAAGATTTAATGACTTAAGATGCACACACATTCAGTGTCTAACAACTAATCCAAATTAGAAATTCAAGAAGCATAATTCTGGAAAAGATTGAAGAAGAGACATTCAAGTTGGACTGTATGCACTAGATTCTCCCATCCCCGTCTAACAGAAGTAAAAACGTCCCACATTTTGGAACTGAGGTCCTGCCTGTAGATAGTGAAGATCATCAGCAGCAGGTATCTACTATGTAACAGCAAACTGCCAACATCCAGCTCAATTCACACATCCCAGTGTTCAATAACATACCTGTGTCTCCACCTCCATCATTCTTTGTTTGGTCTCTTTCAGCTCAGCCTGGGTTTCTGCTTCTCTCAAGCGCACTGTCATCAGCTCATCCTGGAGCTCATTCACTGCATTTTTTTTGGGAGGATCTTTCCATCTTCCAGTGGTACGAGCTAGGTGACGCTAGAAAAACAGCATGGTTTTGCTGGCAATGCCCAATCATTCCTGGTGTTTCCTTACTTCATCTAAGGTCTCAGTTATATGAGGACAAATAGCTAGAGTTCCCCTGTTGATCCCATGGAAACATACTGGTTTTAAGAACAGACAATTAAAAAACTGAACACATTAATTCCCAACTACATTAAGTCAGTGAACCGCAAGTATATCCTGAGACTTTTGTCTATTTCTAGCCCTTTTTAACATGCAGCAAAGTAGGAGTACTGATCAGGTATTTCCCTCCTACCATTACAGTTAGCTGGTAGCACAGGCCCTCTGCCATCTATAGCAACTAGGCACCAATCTCTAATATATTTTTTGAAGTTAAGTTTCTTGTGACAGCCGAATTTAAGGATTTTCTCACCTCAGCAGTTTGATTGATAATCATTAGTTTCTACTTGATCTCAGTATCTCAACATTTTATAGTCTTATGCTTTATCACTGAAAACAAAAATTCATAAAATTGTAGGGCAGCCCATACCTGCCAGTGTTCCTCCAAATCTTTGACTTGCTGTCTGAGTTCTTTGAGACCCATCAAAGATTCTGCTTCTCTTAATTTTACTGCAATCAGTTCTTCTTGTAGTCTGGCAACATTTTCCTCATCAGGGAGGGAGCTGTTCCTCTGCAACAAGGACCATCCTCTTAAATATGTATTTGAATAAAATGGTGCTTAGTGAAACCCAGTCCAAGAACACAGACATGTAAAAATAACTACGAGAACTTTAAGTACACATCCTCTGCAAAATAAAAACCATCAAGCAATCTAAGCTTCTGGATATTGTGTGTATAAATAACTTCCAACTGCCAACTACAAAAAAAAATTATAAGATAGTAGTTCTAGGTAGTCTTACCTCAAGATTTCCCTGAATGGTATCCCTAACAAAATGTTACATTTACAATATTTGAACACACTATCAGAATATGGAGAGTAATCTGGAAGGTTTTGATCTAGTTGATAAAAAGTAAAGCAACAGTGAACTGAAATTACACCTTAAAACTAAAACTTTTATTTAGGTTTACAGGAAAAATAATAAATGGAAATTCATTTTTTAGGAAGTAGGTCATCAGCCTTTGAAAAGGAGAACAGATATGCTGACAAAGGAACCATCTGTTAATATTTATAAACAACAACCAGTCAAGAGGTCTTAGAGATGAACAGTGCAAGACACATGAGGAAAAAGCAGAAAGGTGAGAGAAGGCTAAACAGAAAACATGAAAACACCAGGAAAAGCATAACAGAGACGAAATTCTAATGATGGAAATGTGGGAGAAAAACAAGAGGGGAAGAAAATGGACAGGCTGTCTACAATATCCCTGCAACAAATCACTGGTCACCAAATATTCAAAGCTGAACTGTTCTTCATCACTTTATTTCCCTGTAGTTGTTTTCAGCAAAATTGAGTGGTTTTGCAGATGTATAATACTGTGACAGCTGTCATGTTTTCTTGAGAGTTGAGTAAAGCACCTGATTAACATTAACAGAACACAGCACAACAGCCACGGATTAGCATTCCATGGGAATTTTGGGATCTGAGTATTGGCAAATACAGGAAATGAGAGGGTTTGTTTCTGAACGTTCATGGCACTGTCATTGTGGCCATGCAAGTCTCAGGTTATTCAGCAGAAGCTCCCCAGATTACACGACTCGTCACTACCAGCAGTAAAGAGCTCCACTGGAGGAATTTGAGGGACTTCAGCCACTTTCTCATGTGCCTAAATTCCAGCCACTTTCTCATGTGCCTAAATTCATTACAACACACTGAAATATTACTGAATGCCTGAGTTTGTCTAGTGCACTGGAACGAATCCCACTATTCCAGTTTTTCTTCACAGATAAGTTTTCATTGTATGCTGTCTCCATGCTGATGAAGATTAAGTAGTCTCCTGAATTTTGAAAAATACTTTATATCCTGAATTCTTACCAATGGTCAATACAGTAAAAACTACCACACTACTAACACTAAGCCCATCAGATAACTAAAAAATAAATCTTGACTCAGTGGGTTAATCTAATTAGCCACAAAGCCTGGGTATATAGCTCATTAAAATTTCCTAAGGAAACTAATTCCAAAGTCAGTACAACAGGATCTGAAAAGCATGCTTTATCAGGTCAGTTGTTGTTTTTTTGGTCTTTTTTTATCTTGCAGTTAAACTTTGCTTCAAAGAATGGTAAATGTTTGACAGTAGGTTTGAGTACAGCTTGAACTCTGGCATCAATAATTTCCAAGCTAGCATGGCACCCAAAAAACAGTAGAGATTCTGATACTGAGCAGTGAAGGAATAAGGGATTCTTTCCCTGCCCATAATGGGAATGGTAATATTGAACCCATTCTTCTTCTCCTTCCAAAATATTTAGTTTCACATCGACTCAATGCTCTCTCTAAGCCCACTGCTCTTGTTGCAGGATATAATTTTGAAACAATTGATGTTTCCTGTCAGGACTTCACCAGAATCCAAGTTTTCTACTACAGCAGGCTTCAGGAATAGAAGAAAAGTGATCAGTTATTCACAAATCTTTCCCTGCACAGACCTTGGTTTTATTGTTGTACTTTCAGGTTTGAAAAGCATCTTGCAGTCACAGAAGCACAGAAGAGAAGGTTCTAGAGCATAGTTCTGCTTGTTAGGAATGACAGGGACCTGTAGTTTGTTTCTAGTGCTGTTCTGTATAGAGGGTCCTGGTTTGATTTACCTTTTCCATCTCTAGAACTTTATCTTGCATCTCCTTCAGGGCACAATGGGATTCTGCTTCACTCAGCCTGGCTTGGACCAGCTCTTTTTCCAGCTGTAGCACAAAGTCTTCACTGTATCGTGAACTGCATTTATGCTACAAAGTTTGCAGAAATATGTTTAGTATGAAGTACAGATTGTTTGAAAGGGGTTTTATATACCAGATTTGGTGGGACAAGTACATTCAAATGTTTAATATCAGGAGTACCAGCATAAGTGCTTACCATATACAAGTCTATTAATGTCAGTCCAGACTGCTAACAAACATATCCCTACTGCTCCATCTCTCAAACAACTGCACCTCCACACAGCCAAATGTGTCTGACAAAACTGACCCCTACCAGTACTGACAAGCAGCAACTCACACTTTTCTCTCATTGTCAACCAAATTGAAAGAGTCTCAAACCATCTGTGATTATTTTGTGATCTGCAGAAAAAGATGTTTGGGAAACACTAACTAATTACAAGATTTGTACAAGTATCACTCAATCCTTTTTCACTTGAACTCCAATTCAACAGAATCCTTCCATAATCTTGGCTTTAAAAAAAACTACACATGCTTCAATGCACAATGACTTGGGTTTGCCCTTTTCTTCACTCCAGCTCTTGGGTCTCGTTTGCTCACACACTATATATTCCTTCTGAGATTCAGATACATCCAACTGAAGCACTTCTATTTAAAAGACTCTCTTAACTTTTCCCCCCAGTCAATAGTTAAAAAATACATTTTATTTCTTTCCTGGGTCACTTTAAAATGACCTGTCAGTTTGACAGATGTCAAACTTGCTTGATAGGCAACACCAACCTAAACCAGCCTTTAAATTTCTGATTGAAGAAAAAAGTGGGCATTGAAATCCTCAAAGTATAGTTGTTTATTTACTGTGTTTACATAGCTACCCTGAAAATTACATTTAGAGGAAAATAATTTATTTTTGGTGTCATTAACTACATTGTGAAATATAAGTACTATGCTTGGATTCATAGATTCAGTTTTAATTAACAATTCAACTTTTATAAGATTATTCATTATACTAAAGATACAGCTGTGTCTTACATTATGTTTGCATCAAACAATTTCATCTAAAGTTTCATCATAGTTTGCATCTAAAAAACAGTAAAAAAATGAACAGAAGTCTTCAGTTCCACATGCTTCCGTTAGGGTGCGACACTCCGACTTTTTATGCATAAATAAAAGGCAAACAGGACAAAACAAGAATTTAAATGTAACTATACAGTCAAGGAAATTTTTTTTTGCTTTTATACTTCTGCATGCCAATTAAACCTTTTGTTGAGACTTACAGTACAATCCAAATTCAAAATGTACACTCTACTCTTAGTGTTACTGTATTTCTTGTATATATGTGCCTACAGTAAGCTGTAATGGAGGGGATATGCACAAAGCATTAAAAGGCAAAGGCAGCTCAGGCAGGCAGTTTTTAGTGTCATTGACACTGCCCACTTAAGCCCTCAGCATACTGTGTGCATGTGAACACACGTGGAACACAGATACACTATGATCCTTGTACATTAATACTAATTTTTCCTTTATACAATACTACTTGAATTCATAGTCTTTTTAACCCACACAGTGTTCTTGCCTCAGCAAGCAGTGGAGGCAGATCTGATTTGAGTGTAATGAGGAGGATGGTGGACAACGCTGATTCATTTCTACAGTTGCTTCACATCATGTAGCAATACAAGTACCACATGTAACACCATGCAGAGGCAGAGAAAAAGCAACCACTCTTTTCTATTCCCTGGCTGTTTGTACAGGTTCATCCCACGATACACACAGCAACTTAGATGGACTCTACATTTTATGTTCCAGATTTCTGTCTGTGATACACATGGAATAAGAGCAAATGCAATGTTCTCCAGGACATTGAGAGAAAACAGCAGATTTGAAGAACTGAATACATGCTGATTTTGCAATAATGTAAGTATATTCTTTAAAAATCTAATTGATGTTTATCAAATAATTAGTGATGGAGAATGTAAGAAACATGATTAATCCAGTTTCAAGCACAAGTCATGACTTCTTTAAATCTGTCTTAAGATTTTGCCTGCCTAAGGAATACATTAGGAGTACTTATTTACTCAGCCACAACAAACTCTAAATCAAGTTTTGATATAGAAAAAACCCCAGCCAAGACCAAAACAGACTGAAGAAATCAAGACTCACAAATTAGAAGTTGTGCATTTTGTTACCTAGTAAAACAAAGCACATTTTCAATAATTTAGTATATAAAAGTAACACAAGTTTATATTTAAAACAGCGTTTGAAAACTACTTTTAAATTGACTGTAGGAAAAAGATCTGCTTTTATATACTTGCCTTAAGCCCTAGAATTTCTGACAAAAGCCACAATGCAAATACAGATTTCCAGGCACCAAACATTTTAACCACAGTAAGACTTTCTTGCCTATGTTGAAGAGACATAAGTAACATAAAGGACTAAAACTGTAGTTCCACAGCCACTTAATTCTAAAAGAAACAAGTCCTTGCCAGGGTTCATACAACTGGACTTAATTCTACCCAACTTTTCTTAAACACGATCATACCAAATATTATTTTGGCTGATGACAGATATAATTACACCATGTTACTCCAGTACACTATACTGAAGAGCACTTAACAGATGATTCAGCAGCTCACAGCTAACTTTGTTTATACATTTGAGCAGTAACTGTAGTACTTCCCTAAATACAGTATTCTTATTTTCTGCTTTTTTGTTGCAAATCAGAACACAGTATTATACTATTATATTATTACACTGTAAAATAAAGTGAAGCCTTTCATAAAGTTGCAACACTCATTTACAATCATATATTCCCAATATCAATTACTATGTTCTTAATTATTATCAGTCATTTTAGCATGAGTTCCTGAAAAGAAACTATGCATTATGAAGTTGCTGTAACAATAACCAAATACATCACTATAAATTACCTTGCAAAATGCATATGCTTCCATCTGAATGCTTAGTCAATTAAAATTCTATCTTCACATAATATAGCTGAAGAGCCTATTTAAAAATAAGATGTGAACTAATTTTAGCTTGATTAGCTTCCAATTTATCAGATTCAATTTTAAAGCATTCAGACTGATGAACTGGGTAATCATAGACAATTACACTGTCACAAGGAAAGACAAGATTTGCATTCTGGAGGCGTTTACATCCAGCAAGAAGCTACTCCTTTCATTTAGAAACACAAGGGGGAAAAGAACAGAGAATAAAACCTTCAGCACATCATTGTCAGGAGTAAGTTACAACAGGCTAACTAACTCCTCAAACACCATTGCTCTTAGCATGCCTCAAAAGAAAACTGTATTTTGTTCAAGTCAGGCAAAACTTCCTCTATGCAGTTCTCAATTTACCAGCAGTATGAGGAAGAAGCCACCTCCCTCTTAATCACTTGGTAACACACCATGACTTTGGCAAGCTTCCACTTTTAAAGACCGGGCAAGCCAAAGAGACGTTAGTATCATTCGTTAGTATAATTATTACTTCTTTAAGCAGACTCCACACTTCATAATGAAATCTTTCTGGTTCAACTAAAAACTCACTATAAATAGCTGAGCACAGGAAAAAAATGAACTTGTATGTAATTTGGGCTTCTGGTGTTGGGCTTCAATCAAAGAATACTCCTCTACCCACCTCTGGATTCAGAAGTGCTGCAGGGGAGAATTTCTTCAGACACAAATCCAGTAAGTATTTTCAACACTTATCCTTAAGCCATCCAACCTATGCTATCCAATCTCATAGAACACAGGGCATAAACCCTTGATAATACTCAAAGACCTTTTCACAAAGGCTATGTTAACCTTCTTAGAAATACTATCGTTTTGATAATTTTTTGCCACCAACAAAACAGTGGGGTTTTTTTAATCCCACAGTGTTGTTCAGAAGAGCCTGTTGCAAATACCTTTAGGCAGTTCTTTCCATACATTTCTATTCAGATTCATATCCAAACATTACAGTTTCTTATCACGCTGAAACAGACAATTCAAGACTGAAAAAAATGTAGATGATACAATATATACAATAGATGCTGTATCTTTAAACAAGCACAGAAACTATGCAGTGATTTACAGCTTTACAGTGCAATAATTTTTGCTAAAAATAAACAAAGCTGAAATAATTAGAGAAGAAAACATTAAAGCAGATACTCACAAGACAATACTGAAAAGGAGTATTGCCAAGAACAAAGCTACTGGCACTAGCAAGTGGCAAAAAAATTAACTAGTGTACAGTAAAATGCCAAAATCCCAAATAAATCCACGCATTCCCACCAGGTGGCGCCCGAAACGCACGCAGCTGCTTACATTTGCTGCTCCCACTCCCATGCTTGGAAACAGTTAAAAGCCTGTTCGATTACACGTCTTACTGACGAAGCAAGAGCTCGCAAACGCTCCTCACTTAAACCATTTTAACTCTTTCACCACATTGTCTAATTCTGATGGGTCTCAAAGCCACAGTGCTATTCCTTGCACCTCAAAATAAGCCAGCACAAATATTATCATTATTAGGTACAAATCTGTCTATAACAATATGGATTTACAGTCTCAGTTCCACACACACAGACAACTTCCTACAGCCATGTTCACGTTTAAGTGGAGGAAAACAATGCTGCAAGCACAGAAAGAAGGAAGTGTGCTATGTAATTTCATTTACTCTCCACTCCTGCAGTACTTATCCAGCTGTCTGCACCCACAGCTCCAACCAAGCCAAATTTGCAATGCAGAGTTATCTAAGGTTTGCTCAGGATCAGTTCCCACACCTAGGCAACCTGTCGGGCCTCCCCATCATTGGTACTCAGTAAGGTCCCCAGCATAAAGGCAGTAGCTTTAAAAGTCATATTCCCACCAACGAACAAATAAATAAATACAGTATCTTAGTCTTCTTCTAATAACTTTTCATTGCATACAGGTCATTAACATGGATGCCTCTAGAAAATACATTCCAAAGGCACGTGTACTATTGTAATCAGACAATACAGCTGCATAAAACAGCTGGATATCCAAAAGTCTATAAATGCTTCTCATTGTATTTCACTTGAAAAATACACCTAAATATACCACAATATATCTAAAAATGTTGGAAAGTATTACTAGACCATCCCCATCTTCCTAATCATAATTCCTTCATATTTTTCCCCCTAAAGAAATAGTTCAAGTTCTACAAAAAGCAGTACTTCACATGAGAGAGTAACAGCTCATTAATCACTTCTTACAACTATTCTAAAATAGGTATCTTTTTACACTGAAATGCATTAACATATATAATAAACTATTTCTAGAATGTTGCATTTAAGCTGTGATTTCTTTTCAGTCTAACAATAGATCTCATCTTTACCTTCCAATGAGACACAGGTATTTCTAGAGCTTTGGTGGAAGACACGTAAAACAAACTGCCATGCTGACATTAAGAAACCTTGTAAGGAGCTGCTTATATACTAATATACTTAGTTCTGGTAAATTTTATTTCATACACCTGAAATTCCCAAGACTCCAGACAAGTAGTTTTGTTACTTAAAACAATATGAAGACATTCACATCAACACTAGTAGTGCACAGTTTATTCAGCAAGTAAAGATGCTAAATTGCTTCCCCCTGTTCCCCCAAAGAGAAGATATTGAGCACTTCAAGTGTCTTAGGGAAAGTAACTTCAGTGTTATAGCAACAGTCAGAAGTCTTGAACATTTTACTACCTAAAACACAGAGTGCACACAAATACAGCACTATAAAAGGCTACTAAAATTTATTTTCCTGCTCCATATGCCCATAAACCCACACTTTTTAATGAAGTTTTGTAGTTGCAAAATCAGGGATGATACTCTTCTACTTCAGCAAGCAGTAAATTTTAGCATACTCAGAAAAAACCAAAAAATGGGTACACAGAAGAAACATTAACATTAAAGAAACTGACTTAAATTATACACTAGGTAAGGGCACTGTGAATCAATCCTCAAATTTGAGTACTAAGTGTGACACAACTTGCAATTACTAGATTCTTAGCATTAAGAGCTATCAGAGGTTGTATGTGTGGTTTTTGTTAGTATTTCTTTTGTGATGGAAGGGTTTTGGGTTGGTTTCTAGGGTTTTTTGCTTGGTGTGTTTCATTGTGGGTATGTTGTTTAGTTTTCTTAATTAACTCATAACTTACACCTATCCAGGGTTATGAATCTCATCTATCGGTAGAACAGAGCAAAATTTCATTTAATCCAATTTGTGTAATTTTAAGAATGCAAATCACAGGGAACAGGGGTTTACAAAGACAGCACAGAGACTATGTCATATAATGATGAGGAAAAATAAACATATGTGAAGGGGAAAAATGAGATGATGTGCTGCCAGGCTCCTTACCCATTGCTGCTGTTGCTGGAGCTCCCTGATGGTATTCTCAGCTTGCTCCAGTTTAGTATTGGCCTCATCACTCTGCTGTTTGATGGTGGCCAGCTCCCGTTTTATGAGGTAGTTTTCCTCAGCCTCCTGGGCCCTTGTCACTTGTCCCTTAGGACATAATTTATTTTTTTAAGCACTTGATGACAAATCCAAGGAAAACTGCCTTTGTGTTGCTTAGCTGCTTATTTCATCAGATTGGTTTTGCAAACAACACAGAGTACAATTGGTAGAAATTTTAGGACAAGTAGTACTAAACAGCTGCTTTAGTACTTTATTACAAAGTTCAGCATCCATTTAGCAAGCACAGTTTTGTACTTGCATTCAATAAAATTCCTTTCATGCATTATTACTCAGTTGTACATGCACAGATTGAGGCTCACAATATTCAATTTCATTGTTAATACAGTGTCATAGAAACCATTTGCCACAGGAATTTGTACAAAAAAATTACAATAGGTTAGGAAAATTACTATAACGTGCAGGTATTGGGTTTATCTATTTTTAGTAAACAAAATTAAACAAGTTTCTAGCAAGATGTATTAGCTTTGTATTTATTCCAAATCAGCAAAGCAATGATAGAATACAGCATGCAAATATGCATGCATTAAAGCAGTTGGGTTTTTTTATGAGTAGGAAGAGAGTCATACAGTAAAAGACTAAAAGACTATACCTGTATCAATCTATCTGCCAAGGAAGCACTTTCCTACAAAGGAAAAATTCAGACAGGAATGAGGAAAAGGGAAACCAAAATACAAGGGGCTGATAATAGTGACAAAGAAGACCAAGAGTTGATAGAAAGAAAATGCCCAAATTCTACCCATTTTTTGTGCAAACTCTTATTGCAAAATTAACAACTCTTCATACAAATGAAGGCAACTCAGTCCAAAGATCCCAGGAAGCAACCTTTTCTGCAACAGATTTAACACAGTCCATCTGTGATACAAAAAGGTTTCAAAGCCAGATTTCTGTAACATTTAAAATTCACCTACAGGAGACTGGTTGTTTTTATTTTACTAGCTTGCTCCTGAATTAATGAAAGTTACCAAAGTTAACTATCTGATGGGATTGAACAGATAAATGCAGGACACGATCTACAGTCCCCCCACAACACGAAACAAGGCATAATTTGAGCACAGAGGGAACTCCACTAAGCACCAAGGCACTCATGCAGAACTACAGCTTCCACTAAGCTGAAGCAGGACAGTTAAATGGTACAAACTGACAGACAAGTAGGAAATGTCAACTATGACAGCTAATGTTCTGTTTTACTGAACTCTTGCACTGACTCATTCAGCAGTTCATAGATTCTCTTTTCTTGCCAAATTTTTGCAAAACAAATTTTCATTTCTGCAAACTGACAAGCCCTACCACCCTGCAGCTGCATTTAGTTTATTTCTTCTTTATCACCCCTGAAACCACTCGATTTTTTTGAACATTCTACAACAGAGAAATACTATTCACAGACCTTCTTTGTCCTTGAAGCTTTTATTAA
Organism: Geospiza fortis; assembly: GCF_000277835.1. NCBI lineage: Eukaryota > Metazoa > Chordata > Aves > Passeriformes > Thraupidae > Geospiza > Geospiza fortis. Next base: position 3,031,745 of record NW_005054336.1, read on the forward strand.
AATGCAAGTTCAAACTAGTAAATAAGAGCTATTTCTTAGAAGTTAAGGTACACTAAGGAAATCACAACTAAATCAGATGGGTTTGAGTAAAGGAAAAATATTTTTAAAGTAAGTTAAGTTTCCAACAGAAGAATTTAATGTATTTTTCACATTTTAGGATGTTTTTCAAACACTGTGATAACGATCTTCAGGAATTCTTATTAATAGATTATATTTTCCAATTCTGAATTGTTTTAATTCCAATCAGATTGGGATAATCTGAAGGTGAATTCTGAAATTCAAAGCACAGAATTTGCAAAAGCACTAGCGTGCAGCAGTTCATCCTGGACTTTAGAATTAAAAAAGGAAAAGATTTCAAACCTCTACAAGTTAAGTATAAAAGAAGGGTATTAACTATTACATATTTACCAGGGTCATTGAAATTATTCACTACAGCTTCAAGCTTAAAGAGAGCCTACTCTTTTCCATTCATATTATAAATCTCCAATACTAGAAATAAAAGTGTTCATAAAATTGTATTGTTGGTCACAACTTTCACAATGTGCCCTTACTATGCATCTTCTCCAAACTAAATTCTGAAAACAGTTAATTAGAATTTGACACAGACCAACTTCTTCTCAAGAAACTGCATTGGGGTTTAACAACCTAAGTGTGACATCTTTCAATTATGTCACTCTTAATTGAAACATTACCATTTTCTTCCCTATGAAACATGAACAACTGTTTGCAACTCACAAGAGCATTCAATCCCATTTGTTGAAAGATGGTCTCTGTTGGCGCTTAAGAAGGGCAGTAATGCTCTCACTGCTGAGCAGAGCTGCTCAGATGCAATTTGCCACAGGAAGTGTGATAGCAGGATACAGCAGAGGCCACTGGAGAACAGTTAGCAACATATCCACAGCAGTCCTCATGTCTACTTTTGAAGTTTCAGTCAGTTACAAAAAAACCTAACAAAATTCTACTTCAGACTAAACATAAGAGAAATAAGTCTTTGAACATTCTCCGCACCAGGTACCCAGAATTGCCACAAAACCTCAAAACCACATAGAAGGAATGAATGGCAGTGTTCCTGTTTGCAGTATGAATGCTGCAACATCCCCCTGGTCATTGGTAGGTCTGTCATTTTGCCCCTACATAAAAACACCAAGCAACTTCAGATTTTCAAAACTGAGGATTCTCTCACAATGACTTTTTTCCAAACAACCAGTCCACTATTTCATGGAGTCTTCTGGACTTTGAACATATGCTTCTAATTCAGAAAGAAAACAGTACAACACAAGCTGAGTATGTAAAAATGTTTGATTTTATAATCACTAAGAAGCAGACATAACTTTGCATATTTAAAGCATTGACCTTAATTGCTCGGTGATAGCCATGTTATTTGGCTAAGCACTGCTACTAAACACCAGAGATTATCAGGAAAACAGTAAACTATAATTCTGAGATTCTGATTTCATATAATGAAGTTGCCGTCAATAAAGTGTAAATGAACAGATTAAATCTAATCCCCAGCATACTTACTTTTTCTAGTGTTTCAATGCGCTGTTTTAGGAGTCTATTTTCAGTTCGTAACCTCTGGAAGGTAAACAGTTCACAAATCCATTTCTCAAGTTATGAATTGAAAGTCTGATAAAAGCAAAGCAAACTACCAGCATTTTTATCTCATCACATCCATGAAAATCAGTAAAAATACAAAAATAATTTGTGACCTTCTTAACATCCTTTCATACTATGCCCTAGCTCAAAATGTGAGTTTAAACAGCTTGGTACAGCAAAAACAAGAACACATCTCATGTTATGTGAAAGCATCTATGCTGCATTTGCTGAAAGCTGTATGTCTGCAGGGGAACCATGAGGTTTAACCCACAGCAGACTGGACAGCCTCCCCTTCAGAAACAGGGTCAAAGTCTTCATGGTTAAGGGACATGACAGTGCACTCCAGCAGGACAGCCTAATGAGGCAGCTACAGGGTTTCCTTCATAAGAATTTATATTAACCTGTAAGGCTATACTGAGAATTGCCTCAAATGTCCCAGAAGTAAGAAAGAATTGTACTGAACTCTATACTTTACAAGTGCACTTCCTGTAGATTTCAGCATTCAGACAGAGATCAGTACCCCTCAGAAGAGGGGATTGGACATCAGATCAGTAAATGCTTTATTCTACCAGGCTAAACAGCAAACTCAAAATATGGTTCTATCTCCCCTAAAATAGTCTCTTCTGCTAAGAAGCTCTGCTAAGTCAGAAATTATTTACAGATGTCCCAAAGCAGAGCCTAGAAACAGATAGCTCTGCATTGTTTGGTTGGGGTTTTTTGCACAAATTTTGGGCTGCTTTTTCTTGGGGTGGGCTTCATGGTTTTTGTTTTGGGAAGGTTTTTTGCTTTCTCCTTTTTTGAGAGGGGAATGGTGGCAAGAATCAAGAAAGGATTTGAAATGAGTTAATATACTAGAATCTAAAGTTACAGTTGTCTTTCACATGGTTTTACTCTGTCCTGTTCTGCAGAGAGCTGTCATTTGAGCCCTGCAAATCTGTTTTCAGCTGCTGTTGCAGCAGGTATTGCTGCTACTAACTGCCTCACTGCCTGGTGCAGTAACAAACTGCCTGAAAAGGCTCCTAATACCTTTGGGCTCCCAGGTGCAACTCACAGTCATTTTTCTGAAGAACTGATGCCTCAAAAACTGACATTGAAAGGCAAAATGACTAGCGGTGGACAGGAAGAAGGAAGGCTGTACCTAACTGCCTCACTAAAGTTTTATATAATACACTTGCACATCATTTCTCCCACTGTCTTTTCTCACAGAACTGGCTAAAACCACAAGGAAGAAAATCCAGATCAAACAACATGCTGTAAAAAAAAAGTGAAGTAGGAAAAAAAAGGCATCAAAAGCCTATTTGTGTCACAAAAGCAAAAAGATGCAGTGATTAGGTACATACAGGATGTAGGTCAGTTAGTAAAAAGGGAAAAATAAACTCCACTGGCAGCTTGGCTTTTTTCCCCCCAGTCTGTATTAACTGCAAAAGCTCCAAAAGAAAAAGTGACTACAGACAGAAGATGCCACAATTTGGGTCCAATCCATAAGAAAAATCAAGATCCTAAAACCAAAGACAAGCCACCCAAGTGCACTCTATGAAGTCCATCTTAACACGTGTCATACAAACCTCCTGTGTGGAGCACCTACACCTAAACCAGCACATTTGGAACCTCTGATAAATGAGGGCATCTATTATTAAGCTT
>NW_005054336.1:3035012-3052114 GCF_000277835.1 Geospiza fortis
AGCAGGTCCCCAAAGATTTTTTTAATGTCCACCGGAAGTATCAATAATTTCACTGTAAGTGTCCTTTATGAACAGACATCCCAAATATAAATGCTGAAAGAATTTGGGGGTCTTAATTATGTCTTGCTACATGCACAGATCAAACATGTAATCCCCCCATCTAGGAATTAAACTTATTAATAATAAATTTGTTGAGGGCTCCTTACTTTAATTTCAACTTGTTCTTCCATTTCTTTTGTCTTTATTGTAGTGTATTCTTTTTCTAGCCTAAAAATTAGAAATAGTAAATTATGATCAGAAACACTGTGGATAATTTACTTGTTGGTGTAATACCTAACAAATAACAGTAGAACAGAGATATAGATTATTGATATTTCCTCTCAAATGCACTCCTGTAAATGCTTAGACTAAACCTTAAATTTAACACAAATTTCAGCAGATATGAACAGACTGAACCAGCATTCTGAAGTGCAGGAGCTTGCCTGGAAACATTACACTGGCAGCAATTTGGAGCTACTCTGCAATAACCCCTTTATGCAATACAGCCATCAATTCAATAGATTCAGCCAAAAGAAATCAGAGCTTGGAAAGCCTGGAAGACAAAGATGCAAAGAAATCTGAGAAAAATACCTTAAATATAAACCAATTTTAGCCTTTCCCCAGCAAACCAAATGAAAAAGGCAGCAAGAAAAACCCACAAGCTGAGATAATGTCTCTATAGAAGGCAGATCAGGAAGTTCAGACTTGGAATGGTGAATTTTCAACTGCATACATTTGTACTGGTTTGCAAAGAAAATATTTTTCCTGAAAGCTTTGTAATTACTCCTTTTTTAGAGAAGACTGTTCATTCTACTGATCATAGGCTGCTGACAGAAAAATAAAAGAAAAAGATTGACAAATTCAGTTTGGAAAACCCTGGACACAGCCAGCAGTGCAACAACGAACACAGGATACTTTACAACCAATGGGTGACCCAACAAACTCAACCCTGGCAAATCACACTATCTGCAGCTTGCTAATCAAAACAGAATTTACCAAAGGCAGAAGAGACATGCAAATAACCTTAACAACAACAACAACTAGTGGTATTCTCAAGATTTCAAACCCCACATGAAAGTTTTTTTACTGTTGTCAATGTTACTACAAAGTTTTATCAATTTCTATTTTAAACAGCACTAATTTTGACTATAAATGCACTCTTTAGCACCATGATTATTCTTCCAGTTCCTGAGAACTAAAATCTTCAGAATTTAGGCCAGATCACAAAAGTTTCATCTCCTTTCACCCCGAACAAAACCAAAACAATCTCTCCTCCCACCAGAGAAAACAACCCCCTACCCAACCTTCCTATTCAGTTCCTTTTTACAGAAGTGCTGTAACTCCCCATAACTCAAATGCCTTTTTAATTATTTCTGTAAATGAGATATAGCTTTATTATATTTAAGAAAAATAGCAAATACTACTTTAGAATCTTTTTTTTTTGCAGACAGAACTGCAATTTTAACTGTTTATATAGTATAAAATCCCCTAAAAATGTAAAGATGGAAAATTCAAAATGAAACACTGATTAACAATTCTTAAGGATAAACAAACAGTAACTTGGTAACAGTATAACATATTTTCTCAAAACGTAATACCTACTTTTTCATCTTTTTTGCATTGTATTTGACTTGGTAAGATGCTTGGATTAATTTGTCTGGACCACTGTCAAACTGATGTGGAATGACCTTTTGAAAGTGCTAAAAGCAATCAGAGCACAAGATTACATATAATTAAGAGCTGCAAGGAAATACACACACTGCACATGTCAGATATCTCTTAAAATTATTATAACCATAGCTTACCTGTAACATTCCTTCCATGTCAAGTTGCAGTAATTCTGCCTGGTTCATCTGAAGTAATGCTAACCCTACCCGAAATACTATCTCTAAACCCTGAAAAGAGAAGTCAAAAAATATCCAACAATTACTCATGCCATTGTCAACAGCACAGAGCTTTTCTACTATTTACTAACATTGGAAATCTCACTCAACTAAGCACAAGTAAAAGGGCTACTGAAAAAATCTCTCAACAAATTGCTTCTGTGGGTTTTTTTTTTATTCCAAGGACAAGCAATCTGCTATTTGTCCTGACGCCAGACATCTCCCTCAGAGAAGTTAGTGATGAGGCAAAATCTCGAATGACAGGAATTCTCTAGGTCAGCTCTATCTACCATTTTAAGTATATCTAGTAGAAAAATCCCCAGTACTTCTCACAAAAGCTATTTTAATTTCAGACACAGTACAATGCAGTTAAACTACTGGGGGGGGAGGGGGGGGGGGTAATGTCTCACTATATACCCCATCTTGGACTTTCCTGAGGGCAAGCTGAAAGGATCCACCTTTGACTTACTGCTTTCTCAAAGCTGACTGCAGGCCAAGCATAAGCTATGATTTATTACTAGTTACAATTGTGCAAAGCTCTAATCCTAAACACAGCACAGGTATCTTTGTCTTAATGACACTGAATAACTCCCTAAAGTTCTTTGGCACTCATCATCATTTGGACAATAAAAAGAACTAACACTCCCCCTTCTTGGCTTGCATATCCCTAATGAACTCCAACTTTGGCCTGAAAGCAGCATTAGTTTCCACTGCAAACTCACCACAATACTGAGGAATGGATGTCCCTGCTGCATGCAATGCTAGTGCACTGCATCCAGAAAGAACAGATTTGGGAGCACTTCAACAGGCTTAGAGCACAAAGCCACACACAATATCAACATTCAGTGACTTGGCTGCTCTTCCTGGACAAACTGCACACACACAGACACCTTCCCTTAAAATAATCTGATCAGTATAAGAAATAAAAAGCAAGACTGTGAGATTTGTCCATCATGATGGGATTTATACCACTCCCTAAATAACTGCTTTCAATAGCTACTCTTGAAATATAACATATGACTATATTTAGTAGTTACCTCAGACATAAAGATATCAAATATTCTCGTTGCAATTGGTAGTGGAAAAGTTGTAAGGAATATAGTTAAAAACCATGATGATGCATACATAGAAGTGTGAAAACTCTGAGACTGAAAGTGCACATAAAGTTCTGGAAGATGTTCCTGGAAAAGAAGGGGAATAAAACACACAAGTATGTAAAACTTCTGCTACGCTTCTGCTTGTAGTTTAAATGCAGATGTGTTTTTGACAAATTTGAATACAAGAAAGTAATTGATACTTAGTACAGATAGGAGCTGTCTGTACTAGCAACAGGACTAGGAAAAATATGACTCATCATTATCAAGAACCATGCAACTGAAGTCCCAATACAGAATATCCTATAGAGTATCTACCCTGCAAAGCAGATAACAAAAACACTTCCTGATCCTAAGGGGAAGTCAAGCTTGTAAATCCCTGAGTAATAACTAGAATGGGCTACTAAAAAGAGCTGAAAAATCTAAGGCTATGTGGTATCTCACCCTTGACCACCACATTAGAAACTGGATCACAAAACAGAAACCTATTTTTCTCCATCAGCCTGACCAGGAAGAACCTGCATTCCAAATCTGGAAATTATTTCAATTCTCAATATGAGGGTACCTCCCAATTTCCATCTTTTAAGATACTATAAATTGACTATGAAGACTTTGATTTTCAGAGTCTTCAATCCAAATAGAATTAAACATCCATCTGCTTAAACTGCAGTAATACAAATCCTCATACTTCAGTGTTTCAAGCCAGTCACTGCCTGCCAAAGGTTAAAGAAAAATTGCTCACAGAGCCACATGCATTTACTTGTGAAGTTCTGAAACTAGCTACTGTCAAGAGTGCAGCCTGTTAGCCAACAGACATGCCTGCTCTTGAGCTGTAACTCCCAAGTTCCTTATTAATAGTTACTGAAGAGCAAGTTTGACAGATTTTGTATGTACCTGTATCATGCATTCAAACTGGTACATACAAAGGCCCAGTTCAGCCATGCTTGGTTTAAAGAGTTCTCGTAGTCTGTAATCTTGCATTAATTTAACAAACACACAGAATGCCTCTTCTTCTGGCATCTATATCAAAAACAAAAAAGCACAGTAAAAACTCTGGACAAACAATGATATATCAGAGTAAATGCCTGGGAGGATTTAGGGTTGGGGTTTTGTGTGTGTGTGCATGTACACGAAGTGGAGCTTTTTTCTTGGTTGTTGTTTTCTTTGTTTTGAGGCTTTTGTTTTGTTTAAGGGATTTACAGTCAATTACTCTAATTAACTTTTGTATATATTAAATTCTAGCAAATAATTTCTAAACTGAAATGGAAGTCTGTAAGTTTCTTACTATATACCCTACTTTGTCATAAACCAAAAACCAATAATACAAAGGAAGCTTTAAGATAATCAAGTCAACTGCGTAGTTTCATTTGAACTCTAAGGAGATTCCACGTAATAGAAGAGAAATAAGAAGTTAATTTATTTTTGAAATATCACTCACCAAAATAGCTTGCAAGCCTGCAATTCTACCTTAGCTCTGAAAAACAAATACATTCTCCCACTCCAGTATAAGTATCTTGGCAAATAGAATGACACATAGTAAATCTCATTTTATTTCCAGACTAAACAGCTGCCCTTGACAGCTCCATTGTAACAAAATTATGAAGGAAAACAATTGCAAAAATTCCCAATAAACCACCACAATATATTATGCATTCTAGCATGGATTTAAAAGGTTCACATTTTTTAAAATATTTTTACCTGCATAAGCAGTAATCCAACTATAAAAGCGCTTCCTTGACAGTATCCAACCTCACGATCCACCAAAGAGTAAGCCTGAAAAATAAAGTTAAAACTTTCAACAATTAAAACCTCATTATCAATGAAAAGTAATCATGGCTCATCCTGCTATCTTGTTAATAACTTATTCTTCCTCTCCCCAAATCCAACAAGGGCGGACATCCTATCCAGAAATTTTAGTCAGAGATTCTAGTTTCTACCCGCTGCCACAAACTCTGCTCTCTGAGCACATACAAAGCTAAACTAAGGAATACCTATCAAAAACACAGGCAGTTTTCAACTACAGGAATTTGGTAAAAGATAAGAGAGACCACTGGCATACAAATCTCACAAAGTACTACTTTTATGGGAGACAGACCAGACAATGAAACAAGTTGTCTTCAGAAAAAATGTGCTGCAGTTTTATTTACAGATGGATGAAATGTGGTGATCTTCATGCAGGTGGCATCTTTGTTTTAGAATTATGGAAATTACTATGGTTTGGAAACCTGCCAACTTTTCTGTTGAAACCATGTTCTATGGAAAAGTCTGACCTTCAAAGTTTAACCTCAAGTGAAGACTAAGTGATGCAAACAATGCTACATTGGCATTTTCATTTTATGTTTGGGCACTGGAACAACTGCACATTAGCTTGTACCTGCCATGTGCACTTCAGAAATATCTGCACAGAATGCTAGTTCTGATTGCCAATGTTCTTGTCCCAGGCAACACTGTTTAATTCATGGCACACTTCATTCCATTACACAATCACCAGTAAGTATGTGGCTTTGTTTTAATGCCAACTTGGTTTTACCTTGTGAGATATAAAAAAACTTAAAGGAATGCCATCAAAACTAAAATGGGATTTGTTAAACCATCCCAGTGTCTACAGTTTAAAAAAAACCTCATAACACATGAAACTGGTGCAAGTTCTCTATATACAAGGCAATCCAAGCTGGTGCATGTTCTTGCTAATATATTCTCAAGGGCTGAAATACCAACTCACCTTCATCACGTTGAACAAGACCTCCTGCCCAAGGCTATCTTTTTCTTTGAAAAAATCATGCTCAGGGTATGTTCTAGCAATGTCCCTTCTTATTAATTTTTCACAAGGAGATGTCATTTTTAAAAGCTCTGAATACTGATCCTTAATTGGCATGCTTTGAGCACTGCATAAAAGTTGCCAAACAATTGCTCTGAAGTGATGAGGTATCCCTTTTCGAACCAGCTCCTAAGGCACAAAGAGACAATTCATATTTCCTGAAAATATTACCAAAAAAAACCCTAGAGAAAAAACTTAAAATCAAGTTACTCACAATTTCAGAAAAAAAATTTACAACATGGCAAATACTCCTCATACAGTTTATAACATCAAATTTAGTGGGATTAAGTTCACAAAAGTAAACAGTCTCTGAATCATTTCTAGTGGCTAAATTAGCTACTGAAAATAGTTCCTTACCCATGGCAACCTATGTGAAAAACAGAATATTCAAATAATTTTATATAAGAACTTCCATTAAACAGAACTTAATACAATGATGTCTATATTTCATGAAAGATTACTGAAGATAACACCTTTAATATTTGTAGTCATTGAGACATAAGAAATCATGACTAAAAATTACTTCCAAGATAGGTAAATGACAAAAAGAACTAACTGTAGCACAGTCAACTGCAACAAAAAATTTGCACAGTACAGCTATCATTTAACAAACTTGACAAGTTGTATCCAATTTCTCTGGTGTGCCAGGATTTCCAAGTTATCTTCTAAGAAGTATTTAAATGCAGTTTCAGTTTCAGACAGTGCACTAAGAAAACATCAAGTTTACACCAACTAAATTAACTAAATTTACTTTAGCTTTTGAAAAAAAAAAATTCTGCTAGGTATTATACAATTCAAACATGCCCAGAGGAGTACAGCTAAGAACCTGTTACTTGTCCTTTAAGAAATCACAAGGACAAGCGGTCTTGCTGCTTGATCTGAAAACTGAGAAAGAAGCATTATTCAGGAATTTAACAGGCTCTTGGTGGTATGTTCTGCAACTAGAATCACTCTGACCTAGAAAATTGTCTCTTCAAGATTATTTCCTTTTTGTACCTTAAGAATTGTTATGAAGTATTCAGTCTCCTAAAGGCTAATTTCTTTCATTATTATTTATTCTGAATCTAGAGTAACCTCCTATTCCGCAAACCTTCCTCTTCTTCCTGTTTGTTCCACATATTTCTCCTACTTCTCCAACATTACAATTAATTCATGCAACACTGATAACTTTCAACGAGACTCTTCCTTTCAAGTTTTGTTTTACTTAAGCTCAAACTCTGCTGCAGGAGTTTTGCATCACTGACCTCCATTTGTGAATATCCCTATAGCTCTCAATCCATCCTTCTTCAGAACCACCATAGTAATGCCACTCCAACTATTTATCCTGTCTACAACATAACACCAAGATGTTTTTCCTAAAAGACTGCCAATCCAAGACAAGAACCCTAACACATCAGCTTTCCACAACTGTATCTACCTATCCTTTGCCAACAACACAACTGGACTGTACATCAGCCATCTAAAGCCTCAAGAGCACTAATAAAGCAAGAAACTTCTTGCTAATGCCTCGTTAACGTACCTCCTTGACAAAGTAATAGAGTTAATCCCTCCAACTTTCCTAAAAGGAACAGCAGGAAAGACATCTACTGGCCATGCCATGTGAACCAAACAGCAGGACTTGAGTCATCCTTCAGAACTGTTCCATAAACAAGAAGCAAGTTCTGAAGTGGATTGAGAAATGTAAAGGATGGAACACATCATCTTTGGAGGAGAGTATAGACACTTATGCCTAAAACCTAAAAACTTACCAGATTTCTAATAACCTAAGACCAGCTTTTACAGCCAGGACAAAAAAACACCTATGCTGCTACCTATTTACCTACTGGCACAATCAGGGAATATGTGTGGATGTTCTGATATTCCATCATAAATGCAGACTCACAATTAAGGTTGACTTTCAACAAAAAAATACTGCGAATTATTTAACAGCAAATGAAAACATGGCTGGTTTTCAATATATTAGTCAGCAATATATAATTACATATTCCCTGAAAGTTAGTCAAATACTCCTCAAATTGTACTTGGGCAGCTGTAAAAACAAGTGACACTCGTGACACTTGAAAATGTTCAAACAAATTCTAACTGACCAGATCTTCTTATTACCACCTCACTTTTCCTTTCTCTTGCCAGATTCCTGTGGCCTTCTTTTCATGGCCCTTTGGAACACCTTTCCAGAAACTGCTTTCCCTATGTAAGCAGGAAATCTTTAGTTCATTTTCTTCCCTTGTTTCCTCTCTCAAGTCATGTTCTCTTCACAACTGCTCCATACAAAAGATACTTTACTTTAGCCCATTGTTCTGCCTTCCCACAACCTATTCATAGACACACATTTCAAACTGTTCAAAAGACCCTGACACATTTGTATTCCGCACATAAAACTACAGACTACAGCCAATAAAGAACCAAAGCAGAACAGACTTGCCTGCTAACAAAAAAATCCCACGCTGTTCTGCTTGCTGCCACTGAAACATGGATATGTTCAAATGCACTAAATGCTTTTTGGTTTGAATTTAAAGTGTAATTGAAACCCACTTCTGTACATGACCACAACTAACCCAGACTGGACACACTGGACAAAGTTCATCCAATCCATCCAGAATTTAGAAACTATGTGTTCTTCTGTCTAAGGTCATCTCTGGGGTCAACACACTTGGCAAGCACAAAACCTAAACTCATCGTAGCCTTTGAGCAGAATTATCAGCTCCCCTATTAAGAATGCTTTAAAGAGAGCTGCTCAGTACACAGCATACACATATGGGATCAGAGCATGAAGCTATCAAATGCCCTTCTGCTGATCTTCAGTAATTCCATTTTTGGAAACATGAAGCTAATCATCCCTGCACTCATGGAAATGCCTCATCAGAGGTAAACTGCAAGCTTTAGTATTCAAGAAAGTAAATGCATCTGGTTTTCAGCAGGAGACATTTGCTGGGTGACAGCACATAGGAAGGTTACAAAGGAAGCACCAAGGCTTAGGGATGGAAGTTTGTATTACATATTAATTTAAAAAGAATAAGCCCATCACAAGGATAAAACAGTACCATTTATATCACATTAAAAATAAATCCAAAAACCAGTTTCCAACTACCTTAACTTGCTTTTCTTTCTTTTTCCGTACATCTTCCCATTCATTCACAATCCGCCCCCACAGGATCCACGAGTCTTCTTCAAGATGGCTGAGATTGCTAGAAGCTGATGAACTAGATACAAGGGAAGATCCACTATTTCTTCTTGACCCATTTACTGATCGTAAGGATTTGCTATCTGTTTCCAAAAGCCTGCAAAGAAAGCACACAAATTCAAGTTCTTCTAATCAAAGGATGGCACTATTAATTGTTTCCAAATTCAAGTTCTTCTAATCAAAGGATGGCACTATTAATTGTTTTCTTGACAAAGAACACACCCAGAGGTTCAGTGAAACAGTTTCACCAGCATCCATTTGGACTAAATGAGAAAAGAACCATTCAATGTTACTGCTTTCTCTTGAGATCTCAAATAAATCTGCAGATAGAACAGTTCACACTGCAGCATTTTAAGAAACAGATAAAAATGTCACCCACAGCTGTCATGCATCAGACTGACAAAGAAAACCTAAGGAAGTTAAATATCCTCAATGATAACATCAAATGTCACAGAACTTTAAAAAATAGTCATTTAAAAGACAAAAAATTAACCTCCTATAAGTCTACCTGATTACACTTTTTGAAAATTGACAGTATAAATAAAAACAGAACAATGAAAACATCTGAAGCAATTTTAAAACAACTGATGATTGCTGACAACTGTTCACAAACCAACACAGTGTTTTATAAAGGCACAGGAGAAATCCCAGACCTGCAGCCCAAGGACGAGGCAACACAAGTGACTGGTAGAGCTAATGAATGTGCCATTAAAGTGAGGAGCTCAAACGTGAGAACCTCTGGGGCTGCCCAGTAGCAAAGTACAAACAAAGATGTGTCCAGTGCCAGACAAGTTCCTGAGGAGACCTCCCTGTGTGCTGGCTGCTGTGGCCATGGACTTGGCAGAAAGGCAATGTTTTGTTTATCCTCCACTAATATCGAGCTTCATAAGTAGGGGAAATTTTTTGGACCATGTGTTAGGTAACAGCAAGAATTCAGACTAACTTGGAAGTCTTTCACTATACCATGAGTTTCATTTGTGCTTTAACTTCTAAGAATTCCAAAATCAGAGCCATGTGGTTGAATAATTTCTCAAAAATTAGTACAAAAGTTAATCCCCCAGCATTTCAGCAAGGTCAGGTTATGTTTTAGATATTTAACAAACTGCAGCCCAAAGGATATTGTATCTGAGATGGTACAGAAATCTCAGAAATACCTAATATTTAATAATACAGAAATACCTACAATATTTAAGCTCTCTGCTACAATGAAGTTATTTATACTGGCTTTCCATGTTCCCAGCTTTCACCTACTGGTGTTTACGAAAGCAAGGGAAAAAGTAATTTAAGTCATTAAGATAAATAGCACAGTTTCTGCAGCAGTATTTTGTTTGGAAAAGAGTTAAAGGGTAAAAATAAAAAAAAAGGAAAAAAAAAGCCTTTTCAAGACAAATTTTCATTTGGGATTTTATTTTAAAAATTCAAATAATTTTCCATTTATTAATGGAATGCATAAAATCTAGTTTTAAAGAAAATACTTTAAAAATCTACTTCAAATGTTTAGAAACCTGGCTTATACTGATCCATAATGAAAAATTAGTTTGAAATGCTCTCAATCCAAGACAATAGCTCAAAACCAAATTCAAAGTAATCACAGAGGAAAAAGCATAGATTAAACATTAAGATTATAAAAACAAAGTTCTAATGAGACACTTCCAGTTTTCACAGGTTTCTGTAGAATTATACTAAGTTTCTGTAATTAGACCTTACCTGGATAAACTCATTGTCCTTAGATTTGAAAACAGGAAGTTCTGTTCACAGTAAGTTGCAAGTTCTGTGACGTTTAGTCACTGTTTTCTTTCATTTAAAACTTTATAAATGATTTACTAATGCCAAACTGTTCCACCAGGACTCTGGACTGAGCTTCCTCTTTATTCTGTGGGGACTTCCAGTATAATTAGATTACAGAATGCTACAAGACATAGCTTGAAACAATTTGAGTTCTTCCCTTTTCTAACTGTTACCTAATTCATATTCTCCTTCTGACAAAAAAGCTCACAAAAAACCCAAAACCTTTACAAACATCCACAGCAGCAATTCTTCCAGCAAGCAGAAAGAATGGTTCCCTGTGAACAGAGTACAATTGTCAACAAAGTGCCACTGTGCTAAACTGCAGATGCAAACTGTCCTGAAACTACAGTGCAGCCAGCAAAGAGCATCGAATTTCAGTATTAAAGGGCAGTACCTCACCAGCAAGGACACACTGGATAGGGCAGGCTCCAAAGAGAATTCACACACAAGACTAGTGTGGGACTAACACCACGTCTGGCTAAAAGGAAATAAAACCAGACAAGATTGGCTAGTTTACTTGCTAAATGAAGAAAGCTGACTTGAGACAGAAAGCCCAAACTCACATTCTTCTTTCAACAAGCCAGGCAGTCTGACTGCAGGCCTTAATGAGAAGGCTCTAGATGTAAAGACATTACACTCCAACATAGATAAGCAGTCCAAAGAACAGTTTGCTTTTCAAATACAAGTTAGTTGTTCTAGTAGTGAACAGACTAGAAAGCCTCAGATTAAATGCAAATTACCTTTCTAAAAAAAGCACTATTTAACCATTTTTCTGCTTCTTTTGATAATTTTTCATTTGCACAGCAAAAATTAAATGGAGTTCATCTTTGAAGACAAGGAAGAGTGTATGAGGTGGTTCTAGAAGCTTCCTTCTATAGTCAAAATCTGAACAGATGTATCAAATTCCCTTAAAATTGTGGTGCTATCAGGCTGCAGAATGCAGACATAGGAGAAGACATGCCCGGTGACACACAGGCATTGCCTCTCCTCCCCCCAGTTACTCGCTTCCTCCACTGAAAGTTACTACCCTCCCTCAGAAGTGACTCAGCAGGGAAAAAACCAAACAAATAAACAAACCAACTAAAACAAGCCCCAAACCAAAAAACCCCTCCCAACCAAGAATATTTTAAAAAACAAAAAAACACACACAAAAAAACCACAACCAAAGAAAACCACACAAAAATCCACCAAAAAGAAACCTCCTCTCCCCAAACCCACCAACCAACCAAAAAAAACCAAAAGCAAAAAGCCTCCAAAGAAAACCCAACCCAATCAAAAATAGAGTACCTCAACTGCCTCAGTGCCAAAGCCAGCACTCTCCTAGAAACTGGAACAGAAGCTAGTTTGAGCTAAATTATCAAACCTTCACTACAGCTCAGAGATAGCCATCTCCAGGAGGTAACAAAGCCCTGCAGCTAACTGCCAAGTCTAAAAATCTGCTTGGAGCTCAAGTTGTTAACAGCCAACCTCTCAAAAATTACTGAAACATACTTATCATATATAACCAGATTTTGCAAAAGGATAGATGACTTAGGAGTCCTGCCTCAAAAATGCAAATGAGTATGGCTTCTGGAAATTCAGCATTGAGAAATTATAAGGTCCAATTTCATTTCTTAGTGATCTTGTGAATTTGCATCATTGCGCACATCAAGAGCAACTGATACACCTGAAAGTTGCATCTTCAATTGTACATGGTGCAGATAAATAGGCACATGGAAAGACTACCATGAAAACTGTTTCTATACATAAAAAAGCAAGATGGACACAAAAAAAACTGATCAGGAATTTACTTTTAATTAATTTAAGATATTATGCATCAGGCACCACTAGTGTAACAGCAAGAAGGTGGCTGAACATGGTTCCATCTCTCTACATAGCAAGTTATGTAGCTGAAACAAGAATTGGATAAAAGTGGGGAAAAAAATAATTGAGAAAGCTTTAAGATTTCAAGAAACTAATAGAAATTATTGTTATGATCTTAGAAGGTAAGAAGGTTATACACAAGTCTCATCCCTAGGATACTTTAAATTGGATACTAAAAATCATAGTGTAATTTCTTACTATAAGAGGCAGCTATAAACACTCCTATAAAACCAGTTGAGAAAAACACCTTCTAGAGTGTCACAAAAACATAACTTGTAAAAACACAGCACAAAAATACAAATTCTTAAACCTTTGGGCTTTCAAATTGAAGTGCAGTGCCATTAAATTTTTAACTAATTCCGCTTTAACAGCCTCTATGCTACAATTGCAATAAACCAATTTAGTCTCATTACTGTACTTTGAAGAGCAAAAAGTTTTCCATTCACCTGTTCTGTTCCTCAAGTTTAGCCAGTAATTCCAAGTCGTCGGGGCTGAGCTGTGTCGGTGAGGATGGTGAGAGGGCGGGTGTGGACAGAGTGGTGGAGGGGGATGTGGTGTGGAGGGAGGCAGATGGACTCGCCACCTGGCTGGCCATTTGACTGACGGTGTGCGACACCGTGTTCTTCACCCATGAGAGAGTGGAGCTCAGCTTGCCCGCAACCTTGTCTGTCGCCACCTGTATCGACACAAAGAACAGGATGCAAAAGTTGTCCTTTTTAAACTCCTTTTTTCCAGCAAACCTCCTGCATCCAACAAAGGAAGAAATATACAATATGCACAAACCAACACCAAGATTATTTATTTCTCCAGGAGCCCAAGGCTGTCAGAAGTAACACAAGCATCACCAGCAATACAGTATTATAGAAGGAACATGCAAGTATGTTGCTAATCCACAAAGACAAACCCAGAGAAACTCCTGATGTATACTCACAGAGCTCATCTCTGCAGTACAGAAATACCACAGGATCCAGGATCAGCTCCGACTTTCCATTATAAAAATAAATAGAAATAAAAGCTTATTTTAAAACATCTTGATAAACTAAAATAATGGCACAGAAACTGTAGAAATACAGATATAGAAACAATCAACTACTTAACTGATAGACACTGAAGCAGAATATCATCAGTGCAACCCCCCAGACCACCCACTGCTCACCTTCACTAATCCCTAAAGGGCCAGGACAAGGAGCAGGGCTGCCACATTTCTGATGTACACCAGAATCCTCTAGCATTGCCAGCGTGCAGAAAACAGTCACCAAGAATCTATGCCCATAAATCTACAACAGCTCAAAATCTCACAGTAAGGCATCAATCACACTTTTCTTTCCTCACTTTCTCTTCAGGTCACTCCTACACCAAGTGCCCTTGATCCCCAGTCCCCCTACCAGTGCCTGGACAGACCCCAGGGTTTTGAGGAAAAAGCAAGAGGTGCTGATGGAGTCAGGAAAGCAGTGGGCCTGGGAAAGCAAAGGTTAACTGGTGCTGATCATTATCTGCTGCTACTTCTTGACCAGTGCAATGAACAGAAGAGCAGCTGCTGGAGGCATCTTCCAGTGAACCCCTCACTAAAGCTTCCCTTCAGCATCTGAAAATATAAGAGGCTTCGACCTCAGTAAGTCAGAGTTTAATCCTTCTCCAGCCCAACTCAGAGGAAATCCAGGTGCACCTTAGAGGAAGAGCTAACTGCCTAGCAAATGTTAAAATTTGGCAAAACCAAGGCTGAAGAGGAATTTCTGAAGTGGTGTTGCTGGTAACTATATATTTTGAACTTTACCGATTTCCTCAAAACACTGAATTACACAATGCCACAAAGAATTCTGCAGTACAGCCTATAAATAATTACTAAGATACTAAAGACACTGAGTTACAGGGAAGAAAAAATCCTTTCCCAAGATCCTCTAATAGAATCTAATTAAAGCAAAATTTCAACTGAAATAAAAAACTCCATCTCATCATACTGTGCATTTATCTGAAGCACAATATATAGACTTAGTGACTGATTGCTGAAACAGAAGCTTTTATTTGGACACAATGCTACAAAGAACTTTCTTGTCAATCAAATCCAGCAGTATTTTATTTTCACTTCATATTAAAAAGAAGACCCACTGAATGCCTTCAGAAAACCAGCAGAACAACACAGGCCAAACCCAAACAAGTGGTAATCAACCTTCCCACTTACTCTCCAACAACAACACGACACCTAAGAGTTCTCCTAGAAGACCAGAAGAAATTTCCAATTTCCATATGCTTAGCATTCATTCTGAAAATGGGATCAAATTTTGCTGGAAGTCTTCAGAGGCACGGATGCAAACCACAGGTGGGGATAGTAAGATACCAACATAAGCATCAGAAAGGTTCCAGTTGGTTCTTGTCACTGTTGGACAGCAAAAGTCAGGTACATAAAAAGAAGAAAAAAGGGAAAAAATCCCCGCAAAACCCAAAACACAAAGATCCCAACACATATCTTTTAAATATAATCTTAGAAAAAATTTGCTTCCAACACTAGCATTTGACACCATCTTTTATAAAAGAAAGGAATGAAAATTACTAGAGGTTTCAAAATTCTAAGTTTAATACATGCATTAATATTTCACTCAGTCTATATCCTTTATTCACTATTGCTATGAAAGGATAAATTACTGCTGTTTCACTTTGAATAAAATCACATTATAATGAAGGTAACCCATACATCTCACTTAAGACTGATTATTTTCTCAAAGGCTTTAAACTGCTTAAAATATCACAAGTAATTCCAAAAATAAATGCTGGCAGAACCAGAGCCAATCTTAACACAGCAAAATGACTGCCATACACAGCAGGCTTTAGGAGTCACAGCTCTAAGAATCTTAGGCATAAGGATTAGAAAAGCAATGATTTTGAGTAATACCCTATGTGGTGCAAAAGGAAAAAAATTCATACATTCAATTTTTATCTTTTCAGAAAGTAAAGTAACTGGAAAGACTAAAGGCATAAAACAAAATTCAAGGTCAATGTGGCCTATAAATGATGAGGCTTATACTGTACAGTAAGACAACTGAAGGGGGGTAGCGTAGGGACAGAAATGAAGAATCTTGCTAACATTCATTCACCAACAAATCACTAGGCATTAAAATTAACTCAAAAGTGTGAAAAATATAAAAAAATATATGGTCAAGAACACTATGCAAGACAGCAGCTAAGTCAGTCAAAAGAATGTGCCTAACAATACTGTTTCTCAGGGCAGCTCAGAGCTGCATTAGAATGTATCAGAGAATTAGTACCCCAAAACTATTTCTAGCCAGCTATTTGAAACTATTGACACACACAGAGCTCAAGCCCAGCCCGCTCCTGAGGCCCAACACCTCCCAGATCCAGGGAGCTCTCCATCCCCGCTCAGTTAACCAGCCCAGGCTGGGAGTCCCCAGTGAACAGCATTCTTGGCTCAACTCACCTCAGCCACTTTTTCAACCCTGCAAAGAGAATTGGTTTCCTTCTTATTCCCAGCATTTTTTGGATGCTGAAATCCAAGTCACCTTTAAAGAGTACAAAGGTAACCTGCATTGGCTGGGATGTATGCCAAACCATCAAGAACACCATCAGGATGCTCAAGCTATTACTAATTGTTATTGATGCGTGATCAAAAACAGAATCAACCAATTGTAAAAACATGCTTTTTCTCTGGAGGTGGACCACTCAAGAACCTGTCAATTTATCCTAGATTTTGAACAAAAATGCCACTTCCATCCCACTCTTGGGACACCAGCTCCTTCCCTTGAAGATGGCAAGGTCTGGAGACAAGCAGGCAGGGGCACATCTTCCTTACCCTGTGCAGGAGGACACATGGAACTGAGCAGGCATCTCCCAGCTCCAAAGCAGACACACTCACTCAGGCTGCCAGTCCTATTAACAGCTACACTGCTCTGGGCCTGCCAAGGAACCCAGAGCACAGGAACTATTCATTGGCTTCTGCCTGCCTAAGGTCATGCAGATCCCTCCTAAAGAAAGGTGTGCATTTTGAGTTTGAACACTTTGATCTTTAAAACGATGGGAGGACACAAGACTTAATTATCAAAGACTTAGTACTCTTACACAGTTTCCACGGGGAAAACAGAACTACCAGCAACTCTCAGCCACCTGATAAGTCAATCAGGCAAGACACAGACCTGTCTGCTACATCCTCTAAGATACTGCAAAGATAATAAATGTTCATATGGATACTAAACACAGATGCACGATATGTGGCATATATATAGGCCAACTAAAATATATAAAATTCAGTATCTCAATTTTATGTTTAGTATCCTTAATTAGCTAATGATTACAGGACTTTATTACCAAGAGGAATACAATACTGTGTTTAGTTTTCCAAATTACTCAAAGGAATACTGCAATGAGGCTGCATATAAAATATTTTAAGTAAGGCCAGCTAAAGGTAGACTGCAACATTCCACATTACG
>NW_005054336.1:3052145-3058508 GCF_000277835.1 Geospiza fortis
AAGCCTTAGCTTCTTACAAGGAGTGTTAGCACTCCTTGTATTTGCATTTGCCAGACAAAATCTGTTTTTTCTAAAAAAGCCTATTTAGATTTCTTTTAGAAAGGTATTTCACGGTACATGTTGAATTTGCTTACTACCTTTTCCCTGCATTTCCCTGAGGAACATTTGTATCAAACAATTATATCTTGATATCTTGATTATGCAAAAGATTACAGATATCTTGAAATACTGTCTCAATTATTCTTACCACATGACAAAGTAAAAATAACTGCAAGCCTCACACAAACACTACTGTATGTATCATTTGTTTCAAGGATTTCTTCTCTTCATGAAAAGAGAAAGAAATGGAAACTTCCAGAATACAGGAAGCAATCTGCAAACTACTCTACATACAAAAAGAAGTCTGACATAATTGGGTCTGAAACTGTATATGTGGTTTCAAGCCAGTATTATAGCATTCCATAAACCCAGTCTCCTTCCTGCTTCAAAGTTAATAGCATTCTAATATGTGTAGAACAAATTAAACCAACTCAGTCAATGACACATGCAGGAGATGTAGCTGGTGAGTCAGCCAGCTATCATGCTCCCTTACAAGCTAAAATCCTAATTGAGGGCTCAAACATGGCTTCACTATGAGCTTCATTTGAGTCGTTTACACTAAAAATTCATAACTGATTTCTGCCAAAGCATGAGTGAGAAGTCCTCACTTATGGTCATATTCCTGATTTTTCTTGTAATAGACCTAACATTAGTCAGGAATATCATGGCTATCATTCCCTAGCTTCCATGTCACATGATACATACATACTAGCTCTCCAAGTCTTCCTGAAACAAAAAAATAAAGCAGTCTAGTATTTTATATTTTTAAAATTTAGGCTGTCAAAGCTTAGCATAGCATCATTTTTAAAACTCATCTGACTAACATGTCATGGGGTTTTGATGGTCCCAGAGAAAGCTGAAGCGGCAGTTCACATCTACAACTAATTTATGAGGTGCTTTAAAGAGGAACTTCATTAGAAATGTTGTAGCAACCCACTAAAGGTTGAAACCATTGCTAAAAGTCATATGAGTATCATTTCCATCACTGACCAAGCTGTACTACATGTCATTTCTTTCCAAGAACAATTCCAGGTTTTTAATTACCTCTGCAGTCCAATGTGGTTTACAGTCTGTCAGGCATTGTCCCAGTGTGCTGAGAAGACAAACCAACAGTGCTTTTGCTGACACTATCTTCTGTCCATCTAGAGATGGTCCTTTAGCAAAAAAAGTTTCATGTCTGACACAGGAATGTAACAACCTTCAAGAAACTGAGGCCTTCTTTCAAGGGGAAATAATTAGATACAGTGCTTTTGTACCCAAGGTGGCTGAGAGCTCCTCAGAGCTGCAAGAGAAAATACTGATGGACTACAGCAAAAACCTTTAACAGAAAACTTCCTTTGTTCTCTTAGACCTCAGTCTGCAAAATTTCTTTGTATTTGAGGTTCAGCATGTCAATGGCACACACATGTACTTGAAAGACCATCCCCTTGGCTAACAAAACAGACAACAATCAGATTAACCAGCTAAAATAACATCAACCTTGTCAAGTTTTTTTATGCAATAGATTGGAAGATTTAGGGGTTTTGTCTTTTCAGTAAAATGCAACTCAATTATTTAACTGGAGTTCAAGTATCATCAGGCACTTACAAAAAGTAACACTCCAAAGCACACATGTTTATAATTATAGCTCCTTTCTACAGATTTTACTTTCCCACTCATTCCCCAAAGCCTTGCTTCCTCCTGGAAAGGAGGCATCTACACTGCATTAGGACAGAAATAAACAAAAGTGCACAAATGCAGTTAAATTTACTAAAAGCTTTAGGTCTGTATTTTGGAAGTGAGAAACAATTGAGTCCGATTTTTAAATATTCACTGACCCTTAATCAAAATCAAGGTTTTTAACACAACTCTTCATTTAAAAAGGATACAAAATTTGCAGGCAGTTCAATTGGTAAGTTTAAAAGGATTTCATTTCTGATATATGAAAACTTGCCATTCCACACAACTTGGTTTACATACTAGCAGCTCCATAATTTTCCAGGTCTAACGCTCCTTTTTACAGAGACCAGATAAACACAATGTGCAGGTTAGAACCAAAATGCTCATCTCTCACTTACCAAGCTGTGCACAGTTCCCTTCCCAAAGGGATGTATGAAATGAGACTTAATGGAGAAACCAAAGGACATGAGCATGTCCCCCACGCATATGGTAACACTTAAACCTTATTAATTACTTCCTAGAAGAAAAAAACACATGACAGAGGTTGGTGAGACACTCACCTTCAGGATATTCCTCTCCTTCAAATTATCAGCTAAAAGGCCACCTTTCTATCAGTTACACTCCAAAGTGAAACAGTTTCTAAATGACTGACTGGTAGCCAGCCTTTCTTGTGAACTACAACTCTTTGCAACCTGCAGCCGCTGACAGACAAGAAATAGAATGTACAAGTTTCAGCAGCAAGAAGCATAACTCATTAGTAATTTCCACACAGGAAAGGTGTCCAAGCTATCCAGTAAACAGAGCAAATATAAACACAGCTGCAAACATCAGTAGTCAATTCTTTTAACACAATCCATGCCAACATCTGTGGTCCTGCAGTAACATTCAATTTTGCCCACTAATTTACTTACCATAGCCATGACTTGCCTACAGAAGCACTTACAGCACAACTGGAAGCAGTGTGCTTTTGTGCTGTGGCAGGGTCTCCCTCCATGCTATTCAAGGCTGTAATAGCACTCCAGCAGCCTCCTCTGAGCACAGCACAGAGAAATCTAATTTTCCTTAGATATTTAATTAAGAAAAGGGAAATGGCTCTTCAGAGAAATGATGTATCTGCTCATCATCAAATGAAGTCAGTTATGTTCTGATTAGTTGGCCACTGACTTCTGCACTTTTATTTGGAAATAAGGGCCTGTTTACTTCTTTTAAAACAGGGGAAGAACGAAAGGAGATCAATGAAACACAGATGATTTTTCGTGTCAGTCTGACACCAAGAAGTTCACATAAAAATCCCAGGTCCATTTTAACTTAACACATCTCATTATGGAATTTAAACTTGCTTTTGCAATCTTGTCTTAGAAAGACTGATCACAACTCCTCCTCCAAAGGGCTGGGAAATATTTACTAAGACTTCAGCTAAACCCAAAAGTTCCACCAGTAATGCATTCTAATGGAGGAAAAAAATGACTTTGCTCAATAAATATTGAGTTTAAGCTCTGCTGTGTCAGACAGTATAGAAGCTGGAATTTCTTTTTACTATGCCTGGAAGTAGTTCACTGCTTGAGCTACATATAATCAAGAAGAATGCATGAAAAGTGAGACACAAAACTAACTTCTACACAATAGTTATGTCAACAGTACATGTTCAAAATGTTAGGTTTTGGCTAACTAATAACTTTTCACACCCATTTTAAGTCACACTTGATGGTTTTAGCCTTTTATAACAAAAATTAACAGTAAGCTCCTGTTACATCTTCTTAGCTACAAGTGCAGGGTAATTTATGACAACAACAATCCACTACTGAAAGACTGACCCTATCTGCCAGGCTGATGAAAACAATGAAAAAAATACATAGCTAATGCAGTATAAGATACTGATGAGTCAGAATTCTAAGATCATGTTATGATGTCATCAAACAGATTTTTATTGCTATGCTAAGAATCACTAAGATTTAGACATGACAATAGGCCAAAAGAAAACTCAGGAGTTTAGGAAGATCAATAGTTTACCATATGGCAGAATACATGAACACAGCCTACTACCAAAATACTACGTTTGGATTTTTCTTTTGTTTTTTTTTTCAAAGGATTGAACCATAGAAGCAAAAGCAATACTGGTCAGACAAGATGACAAAGTAACATAACCCACCAGAGACAGGTAAGGTTTGTTCAGGCAAAAGAACAAAAAGATACTTGGTGATGGCTTTTGGCTGCTTTCTAAGTTGGAAATTAGGACAAAATAGGTGTCCACAGTCATTCTATCACACCACCTTACTTCTTGTCTAGAATTAAGACCCACCCTAGTATTTTGCTTCAAGCCCAGCTGCCTCACTGGGACCTGGAAGGATCACTCCCATAGACAATTAGCAAACAAAGTTGACAGTCACGCTGTCAACATCATCACTGAAAGGAGATCCATTGCCTAGTGTTGAGCAGGCTCAACACTTCCTAGGCTGTCCCCAAAATACCACTTAATGGCTAAACTGAATAGTTTCCAGAGTTCTCAGCAGTTAGATGACATTAAGACTAATTACGGAAAAGTGACAATTCACTAAATCACTTCTGCTGCTCTGAGCAGACTGTTTCTGTGCACACACACACAACAAAACCACATCACAGCCACATGTAAAATGAGCAGAGCAGGACCCAGGCTCTATGCATCACCAACTACCCATTCCATGCAAACACAACTGGCTGGAGAAGGAAATGCACTGCAATGGACAGACACTCAAGCAGAGATCACTACAATGAAAGCAAGACAGTATTCCCAGCTTAAAGGAACCCAAACACTGCAACACGTGATGGGCACTGTTACAAACATGGAAGGCACAAGGCTGAATTCAGCATGCTGCCTACAAACTTCAGTGACATATTCAAGAACTTCAAGGAACTCATTTCACTACTTTAAATGACATATTACTATAATATTTACTATCTGCCTTTTCTAAAACTGTTACTATTTCAATTGGGTCTACAAAAAAAATTAATTAAGAGTCTATAATCAAAGCAAGTATAGGCTGGTTTAGAAAGCAACATTCATAAACATTCAGGGTTAGTTTTTATTATTGTTTCTTGGATCAACCAGAAAAGATTTTTTTTTCTTATAAACGATGCACTTGACACTTAAAATTATATGCAAAATGTTACATTCTGTCTGTTTCTTAAGCATTAGAATTTCTTTTTTCTACAAGATAAGGAAACTTAAGAGTAAGAAAGGGTAAACAATCTTAAATATGCATACCGCCAACTCAGCTGTTTTCCTCTTTCTAAATTGTGATATTTGAACCTTGAAATAGCAAAGTAAGCATGAAAGCAAAGTTTTTTCATGACAAAGGACTTGTCTTCCCATTTTTAAAACTTCTCTGTTTACCATCAGTCTTACCCAGAAAATAAACTGACAGTAACTGTTTAGGCATGTCATTTCTCCATCCCTTCTTTTGCTATAAATCTGGAAGGGCTTTTCTCCTATCTCTTCAACTACTCCAACCACCTCCTGCTTACTTGCTCAACAGCAATTTAACAAGTCCACAGAAGACAAAGATATGAAGAGCAATTCAAAAAAACCCAACCAAACAAACCAACATTACCAAAACAAAATATCCAAGCCACCAGCTCAAGAAGTGCTTAAGCCTCAACCTGTGGGAGTGTAGGAAGAGATATGGGAAGGAAGTAGGGCTGTTCTATTGAAGCTTTCTTCTCCAAACATCTGTTCCTCTTCGAAGTACTGTGGGGCTGGATGGACACTCAGTGACTATCACTACAGCTGCTGTCAGCCCACTTGATAAAATTCAGGCAATGCTGACTCATAATACTGAGTGCTTTCCTCCTGATCATGCCCTTCTTTCACTGGCTGTCTCTATTTCCTCTCCTAATCCTTACTTGAGAAAGAACTCATATCTATGCATTTCAAAATAAGCCTTAAATCTTTATAAGCATAAATACAGAGCTGTGATCAAAGCTGTCAACTCACACTGGGAAAGGGAAGAGAAATAAACAGGCACATTTATAAAAACATTTTAATGCTATCTACCAGTAAACCAAGCAAGATCCAACTGCTATTTCCTTTAGGCACGCAAAGCAAATTGAATTAAAAAAAAATTAATTTTATTTTTAAATACGTTCAGAGATAAGTAAAACATACTGAATATTATCTGTTATTCTCTGCATTAGTGTTTCTTTTCTAAGTCTTTTGTATGTGATCTTTGAAAAAGAAAGCTATACTAGACTCATATGGAGTACAATGTTTTGATGCAGGCAGTCTTAATGGCAGCTCACGCTGGAAATTGAAAATCGTATAAGCCAACTTCTCCTTTGCCACAAAATTGCTTTATCAATGCTGACGATTAGCAGGTGTTACATGGAAGCACAGAAGCACGGCCATAACTGAATAACTAAACCTGGAATATGTAAGTAGCCAGAACATTATTATCGACATTTTACCCTCATTATATAATCACGTTTAGGCTGAGTTATCTATCGTATCTAAAACCGAAAATCATCTCGCCCAAGAACGACAGACGTGCGGGCTCCCAGCCCGGCGTTCCGCCGATAACCCAAGGCAGAACTCGCCCTCTGCAGACAGAGCCGCCGGAGGCTCGCCCGGCC
>NW_005054336.1:3059236-3061612 GCF_000277835.1 Geospiza fortis
GCGGGAGGGCCCGCCCGCGGCGCCGCCGCCACACGAGGCGAGGCCCCTGCTCGGGTTTGGTGTGATCAGAGTGTCTGCCCGAGCATCTCCGTAACGCCGGCTCTGCGCTAGGAGCTGCGCACGGTAACGCGCTCTCCCGGAGCGCCACCGCCTCGGGCTACACGGGCCCGTCCCTAGGCTCATTTGTCTGACACGTTTCAGCCAGATGCCGATTAGGTTACACAAACAGTTAAGACACTGTCTGCCCGGAGCAGCTCCCCATCTAATAATGAGCCCATTCGCCATTGTCCTTCTACAGTGAGTAGAGACTCCTAGACTAAACCATACACATATTTTCATTTGGAAGAATTCTAACAAGACCTTTAATAAATAATTTTAATTTAAAAAATATTTATGAAAGTAATTCCAACACTACCAGAATACATACAGTACTCTACATATAACCAAGTATGCAAAAATACATTCTTAAAAGAAAACTATGCAGCAATAGTAGGGATAGGCTATCACCAGGCCTCCAGCCAAACTCTTTTTTCATTGAAATAAGGCTGTCACTCCTGCAAGAACAGCAAAAAAGATCCGAAACAATTACTACAAGTGACCACAAGGGTCAGTCCAGTCACAGACAACAGCCTAACTGCCTTGAGTCCTCTGCAGACAAACAGGCAGAGCGTTTGTCCTGCTTGCAGGAGATGCTGCTCAAGCATCAGTTTTGCCAGTCCAAGAGACTTGTAAGTACTTGACACTGCTCTAAAACCTCTGCTTGATCCCTTACTCTCCAAAACGCACCTAAGTAAAAATACCACATACAAGAGAAATTGAGAAATAGCATTAAAGGAATGCTTTTCCCCCTATCAATGTGACATGAATAAAAGGTATTTCATTAAAGTATTGAAAAGACTAGATTTTACCTTAACGTGTTCAGAGTGTGTATGAATAGCAGTCACCCTTCCAACAAACATTGCCACTAAAAGCCAGAGGGAAAAAAGCCCAGAGGAGCCATTCACCCTGAATTTATAAGAGATGGTGGGGTGGGGCTAATAAACCCAGCTGGGGTCTCCATTTTGCAGGGTGGCAATGAGCAAGAAAGCGTGTGGGTGTGGCAGGTTAACAGGCTGACTTTTGCCATGGCGAGCTATTTGAGGAGAAAAAAGCCTTCTTACAGAGAAAAACAAGAAATCAATTTTGTTTTTCCTTGTTTAACAAAAAGACTAACAAGTATTGCTTATGATACCATTGTCTGTGAGGCATTTGTCATGGAAGTAATTGCCCAGTAGTAGCAGCAGACTTTTTGACGACTATGGATTTATATGCCAGAGGGGAAGAAAAAAAAAAGTGCTCTGCTAGAGGTACTTTCTACTAATTGAAAAGCACATAGAATTCTGAACTTTCTAGAATTCATTCTTAGATCACAGAATCATTTCTTAACTGATTCTTAGATCACAGAATCATTTCTTAATTAGGTTGAAAAGATCTCCAAGTTCATGGAGTCCAACCTTTGATCACCACCTTGCCAATGAGGCCAAGGCACTAAGTGCCACATCCAGCCATTTCTTGAACTCCTCCTGGGATTGTGACTATATCACCTCCATGGGTAGCCACTTCCAAAGCCTAACCACCTTTTCAGTGAAAAAATTCCTTCTGATATTCAATCTGAACCTCCCCTGGCACAGCTCGAGGCTATGTTCTCTTGTCACTGGTTGCCAGGGAGGAGAGGCAAATCTCCATCTTGCTACAACATCCTTTCAGAATGTAGCAAGACAGTTAAATTGCTTCTGAGCTGGCAGGTCTCTAAGTAGGAACCACGCTGGTATTCGGCTGATGTCGTAAACATTTATTTTTTCTTTAATTTTCTTGGTTATTCATATCAAGCTAATATTTTTTTAATATTGGCTTATGAGTAACTTGCTAAGTGGATTGTTGGTATTTTTTAGTGAAATGAATGAGCATAACCAGACAAATGCATCAGGAATGAAGATTCACTATTGCCTGACAATATCAAGAAACCTGATGCTATTTGACCTGTTTGATCCAGTGTATATATATGTGCAAGTCTATATTCTTGCTTTAATGCGTCAAATATCAATAATCCCAAGCAGTAATAATTTATTGTAGGAGCGGTATTGAATTGAGGTTTTGGTCGGTTTGATGTTATTAATTACTTGCCGCTTGATCAGTTGTGAGAATTTTCCCTAGAAAATGACGGGAATTAAAATCCTATAACATATACATAAATGGTGACTTTTTAAAGGATCAAATCCATGGATTGTTTTCTATTGAAGAACCCCCTCTCTGTGCTTTATCTCTGGCTGATAACGGCGGCGCTGCTCGGGCCGCCAGCGCTCGGTCCGCCGGGCCGGCAGGGGGCAGCACGGGCCG
>NW_005054336.1:3061963-3080003 GCF_000277835.1 Geospiza fortis
CGTGGCAGAACGGGCCAGAGAAGTCGCGGCTGTGCGGGAGTGACAGGAAACGAGCGCGGTCATTGCTCCTGTCCGTGCGGAAGGGCCTTCAGTTAAAAGATACTTTTATCAAAGATACACTTTGGTTTTCTCTTGAAACATTAGTTCCTGTGGAGGGCTAAAATTTATGAAGTTTGATGTGCCGGGTGGTTTTTTTTTTCCGTTTAATTTTTATGGTGCTCTTTTTATCTAAACATACAAGAAAATCTGTTTAATTCCTGATGGCACTATGGTTTTATTCGTGGCACGTTTAGTTAGAATGGTGTTGGCTTACAGGGTTATATGTTAATAACACATAGTTTATGTTTCTTATCCAAGGGGTTTGTGAAAGTTGTCAAGAATAAGGCGTACTTCAAGAGATACCAAGTGAAATTCAGGAGAAGGAGAGGTACTATTAAATTGCCTGTAACACACAATTAAATGTTCTTGGTGAATATTCCTACTTTATACACGCATTTTGCACACTGCAACTGTTGTTTTTCAGAGGGAAAAACTGACTACTATGCTCGCAAACGTTTGGTTATTCAAGATAAAAACAAGTACAACACTCCTAAATACAGGATGATTGTGCGCGTTACCAACAGAGACATCATCTGCCAGGTAAGGCCCGCGGGGTTTGCTGCTTACCTGGCAGCCTTGCCAGGGTGAGGTCAGCACAGAGAGGGAGGCTTGGAGCACCTGGGGTTTCTTAGGCCCGATCTGCACAGTGTTTGCATTGTAAAACAGCTCCTTAGAGGAGGACAATCTTCAGTGTTAGCACAATTTCAGTAATAGACCGTGTGCATTGTAGAAAAGAAGTTTCACAAGTGTTAGCACTTTTGCTGTGAGATTATTGTGTAAGGTTGTACTGCTTTAATGATTCTGGGCTAAGTAGAACATTTTTGGGAGAGGGAAGATGTCTCTGGGGGGATTTTTTGCTATATTTAAAGGGCTTCAAAAAGAGGCCTTTTTTGCTTGGCTGAAGACAACCAAGTTCGCAATGTGACCTGTTAACCTGCATTGACTTGTGCTGTGTCTAAGGGTTCTCTTGAGAGTTCTGTTTCCGTGTTGTGTGGCTCACATGAAGCTCTGAGGCCTTATGATGGCTTTCCTGTGAGATTGAAGGAGGCTTGTAAACAAGATCAGGCACTTTTTCATGGTCATTAGGATGTGGTTGTGTGTAGCATCATATGCAGTTCCTCACTGTGGCTCACTTTTATTGTTTAATTTTTAGAATATTTTGACTAATTTTGAAGTTTAAAACTTAGGAATGCCTGTTTTATAATAAATACATGTTGTTGAGCTCAAAAAGGAAGCAGCTAAGTTTAACTTGGTTTTTCATAGAGTAGTTATCTGATGAAAACAGTTCAGTCAATAATGAGGTTATTTTATCTTTGAAACTCAAAATGAAAATCAGTGGTTGCAGAGGCTTACATCTGTCTGATAGTCCCTTTCCACTATGTCAGAATCCTACAAAATGGGACAACATTTGGATGTAGAGAGGAGGTGTGAGAGTCAAAAGGAGAAGGTTTTATATGTGAAAGGAACAGCAGAAACCTGTCTGATAGTCCTGCTGTCCCACAGGAGACCCTGGGATGATGATGGTCTCAGACCATGATTAATAAAATCATTCCATAAGGGTACTAACAGTGTTACCACAAAGTATCACATGCTTCTTGTATTTTTTGAGATATATCAGAAAGTGGGACAGAATTCATCCCCATTCATAATGATTTTTTGAAAAGTTGCTATTGTAGGCAGTTTCTGGCCTGATTTATGTGGAAAGGTAATAACCAGTTGTTTCTGACAAACATTTTAGCTGGCCTAATACAGATTTGATTTCTTTGTGTCTTTACTTGAGGAGCTGATGACTCCTTTTGCAAAAACGAACAAACCACGGGGGAGGCGAGGGGAGGCAGAACAAACAAACAACCCCCAAACAAACCAAAGCAGCAGCACTCCTTGAGCTTGCATGCAGAGCTTGGCAGTTTTTGCACACTCGGATCCAGCATGGCTTGAGTAGGTGTCAGAGGAAGAACATGTAGCCCTAACATTTGTGTGTTGCCAGATTGCCTATGCCAGAATCGAGGGAGACATGATCGTGTGCGCTGCCTACGCCCACGAGCTGCCCAAGTACGGCGTCAAAGTGGGGCTGACCAACTACGCTGCTGCCTACTGCACCGGCCTGCTCCTGGCACGCAGGGTACGTACGGGCACGCCTGGGGCTGCTGCCCCCTCAGGGAGCGGGGAGGCCCTTCCTTCAGTGCTGTAAAGACCACTGAGTCTTCAGGGCTCTCAAACTCCTGCTCTTTACCATCATGGATTTGATGTGTCTTGTGACTGTCAAGTCACAGGGAGAGCTATGACAGCATGCAGTCTCAGCTCCAGCAGTCCACTTTTATGCCTCAGCCCTTAAGTTTGGTGGAGAAAGGGAGGGACTGAGGATAAAAATGTAAGAAACGCGCCTTGTGGAGTTCGAAAATATGTAAACAGCAGCCATCCATTTTCCACAGGGTTTCATGAATAAGTTCAGTGGTGTACCTGTAGGAACAGAAGGTTGGAACATAACAGACACACTTACAGTGGTGGTTGTTAAGAATCTTTGTTATTAGTATTGGGTACATACTTTTTGTAAAGAAATTTGTTAAAAACATGATTCTACTGCAAATTCACATTTTAAAGTACTGGTAATTCTAAATTATTATCAATAAATAAAGGGAATTTCAAAAGTGTGCTTTCTTTCCCCACAGCTTCTGAATAAATTTGGCCTTGATAAGATCTATGAAGGCCAAGTTGAAGTCACTGGCGATGAATACAATGTGGAAAGTGTGGATGGCAAGCCTGGTGCTTTTACATGCTACCTGGATGCAGGTCTTGCCAGAACTACCACTGGAAACAAAGTCTTTGGTGCTCTGAAGGGTGCAGTGGACGGGGGGCTGTCTATCCCTCATAGGTAATGTGTGTTACAAAGAATTTCTTTGGGGTTAGCCTGAGATGCTTCTGTATGTCACAGTCTACTTACACTAATCAATTTATGCCGAAATAATTTTGTACTGACATAGTTATGTAATTAGATTCTGGGTTTGGAGGTTTTTTGTTGGTTGGTTTTTAATCTACAAATGCAGTTCTGATAGTGCTGCTGGGAATCTTACAACTGTGGAGATGTTATGAAACTTGTAGAAACTAAAGAACTGTCTTGTTGCTTTTACCAAAAATCAAGTGAATGCCCTTATCAGATCTTCAAAGGGTATTTGCTTGGTATAGGTCTTCACCAAGTTGTGTGTAGGTGTTAATGTCACTGTGAAAAAATCACTTACCCGGTACAAACCCACTGGTACTTGCTACAGTTGTCAGTACAGCAGTAAGTCTGAGCAGTCCACCTTCATTTAGAATTTCCACATGGATATTTTGACTGTTACCTAACACTGGTATTACAGCTGAGTGCTGCTTTCTGCTAGCAGCAGCGGAGGAAAGAAGCTATTGAGATCTTTCATGTGTTTTCCTACCCTCTCCCATGCTGTCCTATTCTTGGCTAATTGTCCATTTTTTTTTGAGTTGGCTGCTACATGATGATACTTGCAGTGACTGAACACGCTGTAGTTGGTCCACAGCGTGTGTCTGATGTACTGCAGTGTTTCAAGACGGGACTGATGGCAGCTGAGATGAACTTAAAACTTCCAAGTTTTATTTTTTATCAGAGGGTCCTATCCCTCAGTTATCTGTAGGAGAATCTGATGTATGAGTCATTTCAGTGTTCATCTTAGCCTCTGCATTAGAGCCTTAATGTGACTGTACCTGCTGTTTGACAGCACCAAACGTTTCCCTGGCTACGACTCAGAGAGCAAAGAGTTCAATGCTGAGGTGCACCGCAAGCACATCATGGGCCAGAACGTGGCCGATTACATGCGGTACTTGATGGAGGAGGATGAAGATGCCTACAAGAAACAGTTCTCCCAGTACATAAAGAACAATGTAACACCTGATGGGGTAAGGTTCATCCAGCTGGAGCTCGGGAATTTAAATAGAGATGCTGATAGGGACTTCTCTAATAATGCAAATAAGTCTGATGTGTAAAATTATGTCACTCATGTTACATGTTACCCATGTAAAGGAATTTTTTT
Organism: Geospiza fortis; assembly: GCF_000277835.1. Classification (NCBI taxonomy): domain Eukaryota; kingdom Metazoa; phylum Chordata; class Aves; order Passeriformes; family Thraupidae; genus Geospiza; species Geospiza fortis. The sequence continues at coordinate 3,066,103 of NW_005054336.1, forward strand.
TTCCTTCATTAAGGGCTCTAATATTAGTGTAGAACTTCTGAAAGTGGAACCTTTTTGCCTGCTGTGAAACTTTATGTTCTGCCTATAAATCAGACTTGATCTAAATCTGTGCTGGACCACTTTCCCCCCTTCCCAACAAACTAAATACGAAATTTCTGTACAGACTCTACTCTTTCCTTATCCTGCCCCACATCCTATCATTTCTGCAGATGTTGTGCTTGTAACTGTGGGTGAGCATGTGGTTGTGGGTGACATCTGTGGTAGTGTTTGTGTGACCCTAGAAGGCAGTTCTGCTATTCAAGGTGAATAGAGAGAGCCCAGGGTAGCATTTCATGAAGGTCTAGACTGTAATACACTTTATTTTAGTACTGCTTCACATTTTAGAGTTAGTAAAATACTAGAAGACGGGTAAGAATACAGAGGTGGTTCTTCTAGTTTTTCCCAAGTATTAAACTCCTTCTGGATGGCTTGTCCTGCTGTCTGTAATATTCTTGCTTGGTTCTCCTAGTAAGTGATCTTAGAGCTTTAAAACATAGCTCCCTCATATCCCCTTTTTATGCTACAGCAAACTTCATTCTCTATCCCTTCATTTCTGTGGGATTTTGGGGTTTTGATAAATTTAACTAATTGCTAGTTTTTTCTAACAAATTATAAAAAGAAAGTAATGTAAATGCCAACTTCATCTGCTTTCTAAACAAATAGTAGTTATAGCTTGCATTCAAACAAAGTGAGCCTAGGATTAGGTCGCTATATAGACACTTGCTCTTTGTACATCTAAAAAGTTTTTCACAGCTGAGATCTAGTGGTCTTAATTAACCACCAGCAAAGATATTCTTAAAATTTGTGCCATTATGGAGCCAGAGTTGCCTTTGGGATAGAGCAGCATTACTGCATGCCTGGGGACAATGCAGGCACAGGGATCTTGGATTTCTGGTAAACCTACAACTGGACCACTGTGGTAAATTTAATTTTTTTATTTTTTTCCCAAGATGGAAGAAATGTATAAAAAAGCCCATGCTGCTATACGGGATAATCCAGTCCATGAAAAGAAACCTAAGAGAGACGTCAAGAAAAAGAGGTAAAATTCTCATTCTTTCTAACATCTGTGTGACTTCTCTGTTGGAGATACCTTAGTTACAGTGAAACTAGTAATGCAGTTTTGCAGTTCTGTCATTAGTTCTGTGTTCTGGACCAGATTAAGATACAAGCAGTTGTGTATAATTTCAGAGTTAAATTTAGCAGTAGGAATATAAAATTCAAGAGCTCTTAACTATTTAAAAAATCCAAGTGAAGAATGTTTGTGGCTTGAATAGCTGGAACAGTGTGTACCTTCAGGTCCCAGTGTTTTCAGTGGGAAAGCTGCTTCTCTTCAGCTGAGAGCTCATTTACTATTTTGTCAGTACCAAACTATTTTGATTTTTAAGGGTGTGTGGGAAAAGAAATTTAGACACAGCTGTTGCATTGGGCTTGATAATGTCTATGCTTCAAACACAGAGAATACAGAGTTTACCTCTAGAGAAATTGGAACTGTCCAGCCATGCTTTTTGTGGTGTTTTAACTACAGCCTTAGATCATTATGAGGAAATAAAGCATGTTAAAGTAGTGGGAATTTATTCTCCACTGCACTCTTAATCACAGTTGTGTTGCACTACTATTTTTTGCTTTGGATCTACTGCACACTGTGCTTCCCTTACAGATGGAACTGTCCCAAGATGTCTCTTGCCCAGAAGAAAGACCGTGTTGCTCAGAAGAAGGCCAGCTTCCTCAGGGCCCAGGAGCGCAAAACGGAGAGCTAAGACAACTTCCACAGTTTTCTGTGAAGCTTTGGAAAAAGTGGCAATAAATTTATTGAGGAAGCAACTGCGTAAGACCAGCTTATTTATATAGTTTATAAAAATAGATAATATTTTTATTCTTTTTTTTATTTTTTTATTCTGTACCTGAAAGGGTTTTTTTCTTCCCTCTCAAAGTCCTGTGTGAATTGAGTTTTCACAGAGAAGAGAGGTGACAGACTTCAAAGACCAAGGCTGCTGCATCAGAATTACTTCTATAAGGAGGAAGTAAATTCAATTAACTTTTAGCATGGTTAGTATCAAGGACTAAGTATAAGAGTTTGCTGCTTCTAACTAGAGAAAGATTTAATTTTTTTTAAAGGCTGTACCTTTATTTCACAATTCTTTCAGCATACTTCATGGTTGGGGGGAGTCTGGATGTAGCTTTGGAAAAGGCCAGGAGCAGTCACAGTAGGTTCTAAAGCCTCTGCCCAAAGGTAACCTTAGGCTTTCAGGCACTTATCACCTCCAAGCTTTGGCTGCTGCTGAAACAGGTACTGTCTTGAACTGAATACTTCACATTATTTAGTTGATAAGAGAATTCACTTTAAGCTGCATATACAGGAGTAAGTGCAGAGGCCTTGTTAAGGAAACATTAATGAGACTCAGACACCAGAGTCTTTCACCTTGACTCCCCACACACTCACCAGACCATGTTCCCTTCCAGTTCACCTCTAGGGTTCCCTTAGCAGAGCCCAGAATATCTGGTTCCACAAGGCAGTTTATTCCTTCTGCGGGAACAGCTGGAGATGGTTCCTCTGAGGAGCACCCCATGGCTTTTATATCCTCACGCTCCCTCCTCTTCCCCTGATGCCAGTGTGGAATTCCTCAGTCTTCTGCCTCCCCTCTCTGTGTCCATCCACCTCACCACTCAGCAGCGTTCACCTCCTTATCCTAAAGGGTAGCTCCCTCCCAGAGCCCAGTCTGTGTTTCCCTCGGCAGGTGGAGCCACCTGGAAGAGAAGTGTTCCCCACCAGCCTTGTCCTGCCCTGCTCCTTTGCCTCCTCTGTTTCACAGGCACTTCTGTGTGCCAGTAGGTTTCCACTAGACTCAGAGAAACTGTTTGCACAGTTTAAACACCAGTAAAGCAGGCTACATGGAGGAATGTTTTGCTCTAAGATACTGGTAGTTGGTGTAAATACTGCTATTGAAAAAAAAGAAGCCTGTGATTTATTGTAAACAAAAGTGTATTTTTTTTCCCAATGAAAGCTTCAACTTTATGCAACAGTAATAAAAATGAAGATTGTGTACAACAAACTGCACTATTAAACATATTCTCCAGTTAAGATACCCAGTGATGTTGGGTATTTTAAATAATCTCTGCCCAAGTAGCAGTCACTGTCAGATTTCTTCACAAGAACATGACCACTTTACACTTTTAGTGCATTGCTGGTTACAAATACTTTTTAGTTCATAGTTGGAGCACATTAGCAAGTTCAAGACAATAATTAGCATGAGCACGGTATTTCTTAAACTAAAAGGCTGATGTTCACAAAACAATCTTAACCCAAGCTGCATATTACTACATCTGGTATGGACAAATTACCTTATTGTGGTCCTGTACTTCAGTGTCATCATTCTAGGAATGCATTTAAGACAGGATCCCTAGAGCAGTTAACCTTTCAAATACTTCAAGCTTGTTCTTGCCTCTGCTGAAAATGAATTAAGGGGTCAGGATTCAGAAGTATACAGGTGACTGCCATTTAAATCATAAAGATGAAACAACTTTATACCTAAAGTATTTATAAATTAAACATACAACAGGTAAGTATTGAGCATGTACTCAGGTGTATTATGGACATCCAATTCTGCATAATTATGAGCACAGATGTAAATCTGAAAAATACAAGGGTGAAGATTAAAGGTGGTAGAGTGGTCATGCTTTGTGGAGTGCCAGAATCGGGTGATGTTTATTTACTCATGACTTGAGTCTTAACAGTGACTCATAGATGCTACTAGAAAAAAAGAATATTATCACACTGCAGCTCACTTAGTAACAGCTAGGAATGAGCTGGAAAATACCTCAAGGCTCCCATTTGAGCAATATTGCACAATCCTGAACAATCCAGCTTCTGTCCTAAAATTCAGGTCTAGCTCTTGCTTACATATTTCCTGCAGTAGTTAAGAAGACTGAAGTACAGGTGTGTAGCTAAATGTGGAGGAACAGTTAAGAGACAAGACTATCCACAACTATTAATTGTTTCTCATTTTATACGGCAGATTCCTGCTGTATGACATGAGAAACATGTCATACAAATGACATGCAAACTTTCTTTTTTAACTTTCTTTTTTAACTGGTTGGACACATCTGCTATTCAGTATTTTTAAAAATTCAGTTTTCATAGTATAGCTTAGTCCACAAAGTCCTTGCTTTTCACTGTTTGCTACAGCTTAATTTGGGTTAAAGGTTTCCACTGAAGTTTTGAAACAGATGCTGGTATTGCTGCTAAACCATATAGATTACTTTAAGAAATAGTACTCTAAAATTGTTGGCTCCCACAGGGCTCACCATACAATGACTTAATTAAAAATGTTAAACTACTTCAACATTCAACACGTAAGCATGAGGTAACAATGTGTAAACAGAATCTGATTTGTCTCATTATAACCTATCCATTCTAGAATAAAATTGTAATTTTCCACAGTTAAAAATTATTTAATGTGCAAATTCTGCCATGCCAAGATATTAGTAAACTTCAATCTCACAGTTCAGTTTATTCATAACAGCAGCTTGGACTTGGACACATTACTTGCAGTAGTGGTGATTCTTCATAAAACTGCTTAGGAAAGAAATCCTCTGCAGGTATGTCACAAGTGAGCAATGTTTTTCACAGAAATTGAAGATGTTCCCTCAGCTGATGTGGTGGCACAGTGAACACTTTCATCCTGTTCAAGATCTCACAAAGTGCACAGAACAGTCAAGCATGCAGAGTTCTTGTTTCTGTAACACAGCACTGAACAGCAGGCAACCTTCTGGCCTCTGCCAGGTCATTCAGTGGCGTGTTCATTCTTTGACAAGCCCTGTCCTGAGTTACTGACTGAAGGGCAGGACTGAAAGAATCATTAATAAAATCTGAGTAAAGAAATATCTTTTTAAAAAGGTGCAGATTGTTTTTATCAAATGTCTTGGGCCACCTCTAGTGGCAGGCATCAATATTCTCTTCTGCTGGTGGAGAAGCTACGAATCATTTGTATGAGAAATTTTCTTCCACAGTAAAGTTTTTAAGTTATTGAGTATTAAAGAATGCTCCATTTCCATCTGATTTGCTGTGACTTTAAGGGCAATGCACAAGTACAGTTGTTTCTCTAGTTCTTCATGGATATCAGAAGGAGCACCACGAAGCAGATAGTCTTTAAGGAGCTGACAAGCTTTTGCTAAGTTTGGCTGAATTACTTCAGTGGTACATCTCATTTTGCTTTGGTCACAAAGTGTTCTACAGTCTGTACCATAAATGCAGTCTAAATCTGAGTCGCATTGACGATCTTTAATTATTTCCTTCAAATTAATTTCTGGCACTATTTTTCTCATGTCCATCATTTTCAAATCATATTTATCATTATATCCTAAGTTTTTGGCACTTGTATCACACATAAGAAAGTTTCCGTAAGGTCCGTGGAAAATATCTTCCACAAATTCTAAAAGCCCTATAGCTATTTTTGCCTTTCTTGGCCATGATGGAGTGAACCACTGGTCCATGCTTCTTCTGAAGCCAGAGGGAATGAGGAGTTCTATAATCCATGGAAGGCTGATTCCATAGAGAGAGGTATATTCAACTCTTTCGGTCACATAGAGGTCCCCACAAAAACCCATCAGCTTGGGAGTATGTTCTTTATCCTGCAAGATCACCATTAACAGAAACTCTTCTAGCTGCAGGAGTGCCCATGCAGATTTTGCCTCTGGCAAAGAGACTCTTCCATCTTTGTTTCCATCAGCAAAAGACAGGATGAGATTAACCAGTTCTGAAAGATTCCCTTGTTCACCCAGTTTTGCCTGAAAGCAACAAATGAAAAAGATTAAGTATGACTTCCTTAACTACTCCCAATCCATTTGTCACTCTCCTCTGTTACTCTCCTTCCATGAATAATAGGAATAACCGGCTATGTTGTGGTTTTCATTGGTTATGGATGTAACAGGATGCCATCAGCTGCCTGCAGAGCTTCCTTTTTGTTCTTTTTTCATAGGCACTGAGCATACAATCTTCTGAAAGATCTACCTTTCTTTGCACTTCAAAATGCAAATATTAAAATTCAGTGATTGTTCTTGATCAGATAAGTCTTTAGAAAAAATTTTGTCAAGTAGCTTGTTCATTGTTCTCTAAGAAAAAGTATGAAGAAAAGTTTAGATCAGGTTTAGTTTTCAGCTGATTAGACCTTACAAATGTAGAGGAATAATGTTACAAATTACATTTTGTCCAATTATTAAGGGTACCAAGACAAAACTGTGTACAAATCCCATAATTACAATGAAATGCTTAGTTTTGTTATTTGATGTAATCACCTCCATTGTAGGACTACAGAGAAAAAAGCCATTGCTGGAATCAGAACTGTTTCATTTTCAGCTAGGCAGATGAACTTTTTCCAAATTTTCCTTAAAACTACCCTGACACAACTGCTGCTCACCATTGTTAGAGACAAAGTTGTTGTAATGCATGACAACTGGCATCAGCCTTACATCATGTTTTTTATAGCAATACTAGCAAAATCTATAGACATACAAGATGAATGCCAGCTTCCATCATTTAAAGAGTAAGGAAAAAGCCCTGATAATTAGTTACTTCAAACTTCATGATAAGCATCTCTGGGAAAAACTATTTTTGTGCTGATTATTTTTCTAGCATACCCTTGAAAAAGGCTCATACAACAGGGTATTTTCTCCAGTTTCAAGAAAACAAGCCATTCTGTCAAAATAGACTAAGTAAGAATATACTTACTTTAAAAAGACCATATACCATTTCTTTGAATTTCTCAACAGTGGTTCCTCTTGTTGGTTTATCAAATAGGACTATTTCCTTCCTTGGTTCTGGGTCAGTACCAAAATCAAGTTGAGCAGCTTCCTCCATCTGGCATTTTATAACACTTTGCAGATTTCCCCAGATTCCTAAATAGATCTATGCAGAAAAAGAGGGGGAAAGGTATAAAACTTAGAAGTCCATCTGAAGACCACCTGTCCTCCAAGAGTCAACACAGATCAGGAACTGAATCCTGTGTGCAGACAATGAATATGGCAATTTGAACAAAGCCAGCCACCACTGCAGGAGCCACTGCACTGTCAGAACACAGACAGCTCCCCAAACAACAGCCTGGCATCACTGCCACCTTTGCATGGCTTGTTACGAGGCTGCTGCTTCTACTAGGGATGCAGGATAGCAGAGAAGCAGTATGATGTACAAAGTGTGCACAGTCTGGCAAACTGTGGCACGATTTAGGATATATTGTATATGTACATGTAATATAAAATAACCATATACCCCCTTTAATTTATATTCTTGTATATAGATACATATATATATTAATTTGTATTACAGTGTATCTTCTTTGTATAAGTGTGTATATGTATATGTGGGGAGGGGTATATATATACACGCACACACTCACACGCTCTGCCTGTCACAGCAAATAGAATTTGAAATAATCTGTATTAAACAGATTCAATTTGCTGACACTAAGATCCACCTGACGTCCTAGACAATGACATTTCAGTGGGAAATAATAAAACTAGGTTGGATGAGTAAAGCCTTACCTGATTATTGGGCCTTGTTGACAAACATTTTCCAAAATACAATGTTTCTTTAGCACAAAGGCTACTACATGCTGATCCATCAATAACACCAGTCTTGTATTTATCACACTGAAACAAACAGAGAAAAATATTTAACAAATAGCCTAGGAAAGAAGGCAACCACTGTATCTCTTCCAACACCTGACTGTTGAAAGAAAAACCTAAGAAAAAATTTTAATAACCCTATGCTAAAATATTGTTAAGAGACACAACTGGTTTTATCTGTAACTGAAGTCGTAATCTTACATCAGCATGATGGAATATGAGAATTTGATTAAATCACACGTGGCACAGACTGAAATAGTCAAACACTTCAGAAAGCTATACTAAATACACTTACTATTATTTTCCTACAGTCATGGCCTCTGCAGAGTTCTGTGTAGGTGGAGTACTGAACATACATAATCCAGCTGCCAACAAACACCACCAACCAGGAGATGAAGAGATACTTGATCCGCACATATGACAGACGGACCTAGAGCACACAAAGAGAAAATATTGTTTGTAATCCTCTGAGCAGCAGGACATTTACTATTTCATTTACTAAAAATCATTTACTATTTCATCTCTAAGGAATTTGTCTTCCACACTGATAAAATAAGCAGGCCACATTATATGGAACATTTGCTTCCTTCAGTGAGCAAAACTGACAGGGGAGGTCAGTTTCATGTATGTAAGTGGAAGGAAAATTGAGATATAAATAAATAGAAGAAAAGGTATCAGACCCTCACAGGGCAAGCCAGACTGCAGGAACCAATTTGATCAAAATCATAAACTCCCAGAGCTCAATTAAGTGCATTTTTCTCTTAAGATCAGTTACCTATGTTTCACTCATGGTAAATCAAATCTAACAGACCGGGAATTTGGTAAAAAAATAATCTGTGTTAATGTGTAAATATGCAAGACAGAGATACAGTGAGCAGAACTGATATCAGGGTCAGGTTCCGTATGCTAAAGTCTCCCACTCCTTCCTTGAAATGACACCATTAATTATGCAAATAAAATTCTATAGTAGCCTCACCCTCACCTTCCCACAACTGTATGCACAACTTTCCTGTTGTTTCTGTGGCCTCACATATAGAGTTTTCACAGGGGCAGAAGGAAAAACTATTTATAAATTAAGAACTGAGGGAAAGCTAAGTGTCTTACAAAGTAGGAGGGATGTTTTGATCTTTTCCTTCTTTTTTTTTTCCTCCTCCTCAGAGTCTGGTGTACTAAGAGGATGATTTTCATATTCACATCAGCACCATAAACTAATTAGAAGATCAGGATCAGCTTTAGCAGCAGGATATAAGTAAGTGCATGAGAGCAGCTATATTTGGTCAGTACGAGGTCCATTTCTACCAGTATGCTGATCTTCAGCACTAGCTATAAAAAGTTGCTATTGAAGACTGATAACATATATTATATACACCAAGTGTGCTACCAGTTTCCTCTAGAAGAACTTGTAAGCCAGATGTGATACTCTATATTTAGTAAATGTCAAATCTTTCACTAATTTGCCCAGATTCCCTTAAAAATCCACATAAGCATCCACAACAAACTTAACAATTAATTCACAGGTCTACTATCCACTGCCATGGTCAAGGGCTGGACTTTATTTTGCTGAAGTCTGATTCATATTAGCTTTGTTTGAAACCCCCCTAGTTCATGTACTGGAAGAGTGAACAATTTCTATCCATTCTGAACCCATCTGACATGATTTTGTAGGCCTCCATAACACACCTCCCCGTGATCTCATCTCTTTTGCAAATTGACAGGTCCTAACTTGACTGTACACCATGGAGAAATTATTCCATATGTTTGGAAAAGGTTCCAAGAAAGGTAATAATCATTATCAGTTTTGCCATCACATACATACACAGAACTGCAGCAGATGCAAATAAGCAATTTTTTTTTAACCAGAAAGACTGCAGTAATTTATTAGCATTTATTAAAATATAACAAACAACCAGCATGCATTATACCCTTTCTCTTGGAAACAAAAAATCCAGAAAAAGTCCATTTCAAAAGACCCAAAGGTGATTCCAATCCACAAAGCTGTGGTCCTGCCACATGCCTCAGCTGTGCATCCCTATTCCTTCACGCCTTCACACACACTCACTCGACAATCTTAGAACTACCTGGTTAAAAAAGGAGACAGCTACAATTAACTTTTTATTCCAGTGATTTTTTTTTAGAGACAGGTTTTATAATTTTGGGGTTTTTTAAAGCTATTTCTAATAACACTGTTATGTAGCAGAACATAAAGCATAGAAAACTACTGGTAAAATCTGGGGAAGATCAACAGAAATAAACCAGACAATTTTAGGGAAAGCTGTTTCATGTGTAAAAACTGCTTAGGAACCAAAGCTTCTGGGACAACAAACCCTCTTCATTCCTCAGTGTTTCTTGCTGAATCCTTCCATGAACCTTTATAATACATTTTAAACTAAAGTGCTGTTTAATGAAATTTTGTATTATTGTATCCATTTAGTACAACCTCAGAGACCAGCAGCAGCCTGCAGGCCTCAGGACCACTGCAGAATATTGACCATTCTCCCAGTATGAATACTGTATATATTGTCCTCCTCCTTAGGCTGAAAGAGAATGTACTTGAGATTGAAAATCCTCCCCAAATGCCATCTGACTACATCATGTATTTGGCAGGAAGTTCCAGAGAAGCTAGATTTATTTTGAGCTCAGCACTGTGCCAATGGAGTCATGCAGCTTTTGACTTACAGAAACTGCCCAGCCAGTTCAGAGCATGGACAACAGCATCCCTCTGCTTACAGACAACCAAGGTTCCACTCTTGTTCAAAGAGAATTTTCTTCTAAGGACTTTCTCATCAAGTTCGGCAAAAGACATGATCATTATTTGATTTCTTCCCATACATTCCCCTACCAAATGTTCACAGGGGCTTAACACTGCTCTGGAGAGTACTGGAACATTTCTGAGCAGGAAGTCCCAGAGAGCATTTAGGGAAGAGCACATATAGATGGACTCCATTTGAAACTGTGACAAACTGACAGGAAACTTGTCATAAGAACATTTTTAGGGCAACAGAATGTCAGAATTCCAAAAGTATCAAAAAAAGCAAGAAAGTGTTCAAAACAAGGAAACAGTTTCCTTTTTCAACTCTGCTCTTCCATCAAGACTTAAACATGAGCCAGGGAATGCGAGAATGAGAGAAGCACTTGCAATGCTTGATGTTACAGATTCAACTTCTTCCATCACTTGTATATTCTGCTAAGTCATATGCACTGAATAATAATTAGACATTCATCCCCTGAAATAGAACTGGAAAACCACTTCTGGCAAAACTCAAGCCTGGATGCACTCCAAAGCATATGGAGAGTAGTGAATCAACATGCAACATAACTTGACAGATTTTTGGTGAGTGTACTTTTTATTTAAAACACTTTTATGGTTAAAGAGTATGAAAGTGTTTCTTTGTTTAATAGTACAGAGAGCTTAATTCTGGAAAGTATTACACATAACCATAGTGTAGTAATCTTCTCCAAATCAGAGTTGTTCACTCCATTTGTCTTACATGCTTGCAATAGAAAAGGACAGATGAAAAAAAGTAGGCCAATCATGTTAAAAATTCTGTTTTGTTCTCTGTTCAGGTTGATTTGTCTCTCACAGGAGGCATTTCAGGTAGGCTGACATGATGTCTGAGAGCATTAGCCCACACTGTTTTGGATGCCATGAACAGGACACGTTCACATCTTTAAAAGCAGACAGAGCATGCTTATGATTATGCCAGTGTCTTGAGTTATTTTGTATCCTGAGTAACCAAAGTGAGGAAACAGAGCTGAGGTATCTTTTGAACTAAAATAACGACCAAGATGGAAAATGGGGACATCTCTCCTTTAAAGGTTAAACAGAGCAGAAGGGAATTCAAATCTTAGAGCAAAGAGATTATTTAGGAAATTTCTGCTATGTGGGGCTTTAAACTTGCTTCTTCTTTGGCCCTTCAAAGACAGTCTCTTGTACATTACTGAAGTCCACGAGGCACCTTTAAAGAGGCTATAAAATTGATCCAGAATCTATAAAGTCAAATTTCCACACATGCAAGTGATCTTTACGTGATTTTTGTCATAAGGAATCCTGCTGGTTAGTCCTCAGCCGCACAATGCAATTGGGAACTATAGCTATCAGAAAAGAACTTCAGCGCAATGTCCCTTAAATCTGGGACACTAACTCTCCTTGTCAAACAAAATCCCAGTGTTAATCACCAAACTGTAAAATCCTATAAATACAATTAAATTATTTTGGTCGTCTTTAGCAGTGTTTAAAAGACTTTCAGGTTTTAGAGTATTTTTGTTCTGTTTTGTTTTCTGTTATTACATGATTTGCAGTCTAAGCAATGGCAAAGCTTTGTACTTCAGTGTTACTATTCTTTGTAGTGACAGGACTAACATTTGCTCAGGGAGGACCTAACACTAAGTTTTGGGCTGAGCTAAGATAGCCAAGAGTGTGTGCCTGCTCCTTTTACATGAGCTGACACATGGCAGGACATCTTTTTTAGGCTCAAAGATTATCAACTGATTAACTATGGGTCTTGCATTCTGCACAAAAGCTAAAGCATGCGTAGAGCAAGAGAACATTTGCCAAAGAATATCTGTTGCAACCCAGCTCATAACATCCTGCTCCCATTAGGGCAGAGAAGCTGGAACAAGTATTAAGTTCTGTCTGACAGAACCTGATGTTCTGGCAATTCATTTCACAACATAATGTTCAAGAAGTCTGGAACACCAGCCAGCAAAGGCTGGAATTCACTCAGTGATAACCTTCCACTGTACAAACATCTCCCCTGGTGTGCTACTTGAAATGCTGCATAGAAACATTGCACAAGTCTTTCCACCTTGCTCACAGCCCTCAGTGAGTTAAGTCTACTCCTTACTTAGAGAGCTTTGAATTAAGTCTACCACTTACTTAGAGAGCTTTGGCTTCTTTGGAGACAAATCTCAATAAAGGGCTCAGCAACCAGTGTAAATCACGACTACATTTGTCATGTACCAACAGTAACATGCAGTGACAAGAAAAGCCAATATATTGATAGTTGCTGCTGTTCTATGGATGCGTCAAATATCAACATACATTCACTAACACAGAAAAATATGTTTAAGGTCACAAAGCCACTATTAGCTCTCCTAAAACAAGTCCGTAGAATATGCAAAATCAGCTCTCAGTATAAGAAGGCACAGTCAGATATTTTTTTTTAATCTGCAATAGAAACAAACATTTAACTTCTTTGGCTTTTCTAATGAATAATTTTCTGGTTTCTTGTTTATTAGCAGATTTTAAAAGAATGTATTTTGCTTGGAAGGCCTTAAATTAAATTTTGAGAAGAGTAGAGAAGAATATTATCAAATATCACCATATGATGATAAGAAAGAGACTATCAAGGCAATGGAGGAAAACAATTTGGAGACTCCTAATTTCAAAGGTAGCGTATAGATTATTAATTAATTTTTATTTGTATTGAAGGCTTTATGCCATGGGAATTTAAATACTGTACAAGTGTCTACTTCAGTAAATAGATCTAGAGTAATCTTTTTTGGCTTAAAACCCAAGTGATATGGACCCAGAGTTGCAGATACATACCATTTTACCCACTGAAGAGGGTAAAATTAGATCTGTATTCTTCTCTTTAAACATTACACCCCACTCCAGGTACTTCAAGAAAGAGAACAAGATTTCTCCTCATCTGGAACTTTTCCAAATGTTTTTCGAGATTTTAAAATGCACCAATGTGAAGTTTAAAATTTTTTAATCCAATGATCACTAAGCATATCAACAGATGACAAACACATAAGCAGCATATTTAAGAAAAGTAAACATTATTTAGCTCCTCAAACTCAACAAATGCTCACCTTAATTACAATCTAGTTAAAATACAACCCAGCTGATAAAGGGAAACCCAGTGGATAAACCATCAAGCTACCACAACGTCATGACTGACTAACACTTCACCGCAGAACTTCCTAGAACACAACAGCCACAGCACTTCCAAACAAAATATCCTTACTCTGCTAACTGAAGTAATGCAAACATGTACCTGCACATAGAAATACAAAAGTGTGTCTATGAACATAAAAGGAAATGTATGGAGCAACAGAAGAAAGGTGCCCGATATTAATTTTTTAGAAGACACGCAAAAAGGGGCATGAGTTGCTCCTGCAGGCTGTGGTCCGTGCGCCGACAGGATGGATCCCGCAGCACGGGCGGTAGGTGTAAAGCCGGGGCGCGGAGCGCAGCACGGAGCTCCCGGGCCGCGGCGGTGCCGCAGGTGTCGCTGCCC
>NW_005054336.1:3080696-3090282 GCF_000277835.1 Geospiza fortis
GAGCCCCGCCCTGAGCCCCCGGGGCTGTCCCCGTCCCTTTGCCCTCCAGGGCCGCCCGGAGCCCGTGGAGCCGACAGCCACTCCCGAGCTCCCCTCGTGTCTGCCAGAAAGTGCTCGGGGCACTGTCTGGGGACAATTATGGAGAAGTCAGTTAATAAATAACTCGTGTCGTTGATTGCCAACAGGCTCCCGTCATTTACTGGGCAGGGTATTAAAACCAGCTGCAGGATCCTTACAGACCTTAGAAAAAACCCAACACCCAGAAAACCCCCCGCAAAACCCCAAAAAGGAGTAGTTCCTCCAAAATAAGGAAGGAGCGTTTACCTGGACACATATTAACACAGATGAGCAAGTTTTTTACCTTGAGGGTGGTAAGAGCAGCCTGAATTGGTTGCCCAGAGAAGCTGTGGATGTCCCAGTTGAAGGCCAGGTTGGACAAGGCTTTGAGCAAACTCCCGACTGGTTTGTTGGGAGTTGTCCCTGCCCATGGCAGGAGGGTTGGAAAAAGGTAATCTCTAAGGTTCCTTCCAACCTCAGCCATTCTATAATTCTACATTAGTGCCATAAAGTGGAGAAACATTACCTGTTTCTTCTTCACCAGGGGATCTCTCAGCCCTTCATACATTGTGGGAAGCCTCAGTCCAATTGAAATTTCTGGGAACACTATTAAGTTCAAGTGAAATCACCCTTTCTTAAGCAAGGTTTGGGTTTTGCCCAGCTTTCTTGTCTTTATGACTTGATTGTGACTTCTTTTAATGCAGTGTGTTAGCAAAGTCAAAGCCAGAAACTGGGAGTCTCCGGTCCTGATGCTCTTTGTCTCTGAGACTTCAGGCACAAAGATTATGCCAAGGTATTGGGATAAAAAGGAGACAAACATAGCATGTTATGGCTTTGGGTGTTCAGTGCACTCATCAAAGAACGCTGCTTTGATGAAAAGACGAGTCACAAAATACTACTGTAAGGATAAGCTAACTCTTTTTGGCAGGGCTTACTCCTAAGGAAAGATGAGTACGTGGAAACCAAATGTTAGGAGCTCACAAAGAATTCAGAGATTTGTGCTTGAAGATTCAAGAACAGTCTGTGACTGTTTTTTGAATAATATAATCATCACTGCCAGAATCACCCTGAAGTATAAATCTGAAAATTAATTAGTAAGATTTGGCACTCCTGCAAAAGCAATCCTGGCTTTAGTAACAGCCAGTGACTCTCACAGGGTTTTCTTCCCTTCCTTTTCAGCAGGCCCAGATGGCTGTGCTTTGTGCATCACCTCCCTCTGCAGTTCAGTGGTTTGCACAAGTTTAGCTGGGTTGTGGGCATGCAACAGAGCAGCAATGCAAGAGGAGGCCACAGAGCAAAACATTTTAACATTTTGCTGAATAATCTCAAGCCCTTACTTCATCCAGTGCTGTATGCCAAGCCTTGGAATGACAGGCTGGGAGTAATTGTGAAATGTCGGTGTCCCATATGGCGGGCAAGGATCTAAATGTTTCATTCCTGTTCATCTAGATCCAAACAGCTCCTGGCATATGTTCATTAGGGGATATATTTTTCACTTAGTACATGAGATTTTCATCATCTATGAGAGCAGGTGCTTTATTCCAGCACTGTAATGTTTAGTTCTTCTTCAAGTACTCTTTGTGCCCAGGCTTTGCTAAATGCTAAAAAATAAGGCTGTTTCAGCCTTTTTCAGTTACCTGTTAAATTCCTGGTTAAGCTTCAGTAGAGGCAACTCTCATGAAAAGCTAGGCCACATAAGCCATGACAACAACAGGAACCATGTAACATGCACTGACTTGGTGCTCACAGGATGTGGAAACACAAAGGAATATTCTAAAGACTGGGGGGCAGATGCAGAAAAACCACACAAGTAGAACATAAGTCATATTGATACATTATCTACTGTACAGCCTTTCCATTCACATTTTCCATTCTGCAGTTCACACATTGTCCATTTTTGTAGGCCCACACCAAAGCTTTGGTATATCTTAACGTCCAAGCAGTAGAAACTATGCTGATTTATTGCTACCTATTAATTCTTAAGTTTCCTATCCAGCTATAACAACACTAAATGTTATTCTAGTGATTCAGGGTTTTTGCATAAGGTAGAAATCGACTGTACAATGCAGTGTTTGTCACTCACAATGTCAAAAGGTAAATGTGGTTTTATAGTACCATCTTACATTCACCTGAAATTCCATGACAACTTAGAGTGTATTACATATTAACACATCTCAGAAAAACCAAAAAATGGTTACAAAGATTGAAGCATCCAGGAATTATAGAAATACAAGGAATGAATATATGAGACAAATGAAAATACTGAATAGCTACAGAGAAGAATCTGAATTCTTCAAGATAATCAGTGTAATGTGCACCTTTAAAATATAATAAATAATTTTATCCAATTTCTTTTGAAGGCAAGTCTCTGTAACTTGAGCAAGTAATACAGGTTTTAACATCACATGAAAGCTAAACATTAACTTATTGCAGTTGTGCTGGACTTACTTCTTTCAGTTATTTGAAGCAGCTGCACCCACATACTGATTTAACTCAAAAGCTGTCATAAGAGACTCCATAGGAAATCCTCAGGGTTCACTCACTCTCCTCACCATTATATTATATGCAGGGAGCCCTGGCTAATGTAATAATCACAAGATTTCTCTTTCTCACAGCAGCTTTACTAACTTCCAGTCTGCCTAGCATGGCTTCCTAGATTAATGCTCTTTTGCTCTGGAAGTACTTAAAAATATTCTATGATCCTGAGACGCTACCACAGCCTTAAAGTATTACAGAACCAGTAGAGTGTAATGCTCTAGCATTGGCCATTGCCCAGCTTTGTAGCTCCATTTAATAAGTGTATTTACACAATAGATATTATGGTAATGATTTAAAATAAAATTATCCGCACTTCCTAAAATAAAGTCTAGAAAAATGTAGAGGTTTCTCTTTTGTGCTACTCAGCTATCTACTTGCTCACATATCTGTCTAGGAGTCTGTTTTTATACAGACTCTACTTTCTTAGGCCTGTCTTTGTGGATGAGAACAAAGATCCATCCGGCCTTTATATCTAAATTTTCCCTCATGTTCCCTTCAGAGAGAGACACGGTTTACTTCTCCTTTACAAATTTCTGTGAATTTTGACTTAATTAGATTTAATTTTATCGTAATAGATGATTTCCTATTATTTCCTATTCACATTCTTACAAATGCTAATGCTTCTACTGCATGAGTAGGTGGAGCCACCTCTTACCCAGAAAGCAGACACAGCCTGTTAAGGATTCCCTGTCCCTTAACTTTGTATATACAAATCATTAATCTATTTGAGGAAACAGCCAACAGGTTTCATTTGTAAGTCTCTATTTACATGGTCACTTTAATCTCATATAAATCCACCTGGCTGCTGAGGCAGATGGTGTCACCTTCTCTGGCTGTTGGTGCCTACCTTCTCCCTTGGGCTGGCACAAACATTTCTGTTGTTGTATAAAGAACTAAATCAATGATCTGAACTAAAAACTAATCTTGATTATTTTTTCCTCTGAGATAGGTTAGAGGCACTCCAATTCCTTTCATCAATGACCTGGACTTGGAGCAAAAAGGCTGTTTATAACCACTGAAACCTTTACCTTATTTAAACACATCTCCTTGTAAAAGATCATGTTTTACCATCAGATAAATTGTATAAGTGTATGTGACTCATTTGTAGCTCTTGACAATCATTATTATTAAACATTCAGAGATACGGATTAATTTGACATACAAGTATTTGCTTTGAGGGACACAATGTTTACTCTTTTATTCTGGTATATTTTTTAAAATTCAAAATGTACCAAAAACATTATGGTAAATAGGTCTTAATAAAATAACATATCTAGAGTAAATAGGTCTTCAAAATCCAGAATAGAAAGCTTTACAATCCTGTATACCTTAGAGGAATAAGAAAACTCCATAAATATTGTACTCAGAAGAAAAGATTTGAAGGTGATCAATTGCAAGCAAATGCAAAAGAACAGTTTGCATTTATGTTGCATGTCTGTATTTCAAAGTCTACAAAGACAACACAGTTCAATTCAATCAACCAATAAAATTAGGTTTCCTTTGTACATATTTGTGCTTTCAAGTCTACTTCCTCTATTAATTGCTGGAGTTGTGAGGTTCAAGAATTTTACCCAAGATTAATTGAGGTTATATGTTAAAATGCATGGTCAGAGTACACTTCCTAGCATTAATCTATTTCTAGTTTGGAAAGCCTTTTATAATTTTCAGATAACTTATTTTCAACATGGAGATTTTACTTAATTATCCCAGATGTTTCCTTCTTTGAATTAGAAGTGAAATAAAGTCATAATCCACTCTGAACATCTTTTACTTGAAGTTTTCCTTTTTCTGTTATTTTATGCTTGTGGTGGTCATCTGTTAAAAACCACAAACCTTTTATAACAGAAATGTTTGTCTTAATTCCTATTTATGGACTTTCTAATAAACAGGCTAGCTGGCATTTTCTTCATGCCCTATCCCCAAAATTCCTTCCCCTGAATTAACACTTGCACCTTCCTGCTTACTTTATAAGGTAAAAGAGAGAGCTAGAAAATATCCAAGTCCTAGCCCACACTCTTTTAAAAATCCTCTTAGGTTCTAAATAGTAGATTCCAGTACTGAAGCTGGTGCACTGTGATACGAGAAGGTGAAGATGAGGAGATGAGCAGAATTCAGCCCAGAAAGAAGATGCTAATTTTTAACTCCCAAGGAAGTACAGTATTGGAACAAATCACCAAGCAGGGTAATACACGTGGTGCATTAGGAGAGCTCTGACCTAAGCACAGAGCAGAAAACAGCTGCAATGGTTTAATGCATTGCTACCCCCATTTGTCCTGCCATCCCCTGTGCCCGAGGACATTTCCACAACAGAACTCTTTCAGTTCACAGTCAAGCACATTTGTTGTAATTGCCTGAGAAGCCAGTTCCTGCTAAAATGCTAGACTGGGAACCTCAGATAGTGAGAAACAGCTCTGCCCTGCCTTCTGCCAGCTCTGGTATAGAGGAGAAAAATGGGCAGGAGAGCAACTACAGACAGCAGAGCTGCTGTGTGAAGCCCTTTCCTTGCCCATCCTCTACTACTTACACCCACTCCCATGCTGTTCTCTCACTTCTGCCATGCAGCTCTTTGTGTAGCTGAATGGTGAACTGTCTGCTCAATCAAATTAAAAATAACACAGAAAAAGAAAAAAGCCATATCAGTTCCCCATTTTGATTTTACATGCCACTGCAGAGTGCCATGTTCAGAAATGCAGGAATACCTTGACATTTGGAAGAAGTGGCAGAAACAGGAACTACTTAAAATGGGATATGATGAAAAGCACTTCAAGTCTGCCCTCAAACTGATGTCTCCTTATAACACATACTCCAACCTAGTGATTTGTTGGGCAGAATGAATGAAACCTTGTGTTATGGAGGAATTTGAACTGCTAATCTTTGTGTCAGGCCTTAAATCATACACAAGTAAATCTGCTTCAGTTCACAGGCTTTAATGAAGCTGGAAATCTGGTCCCATAAGCAAGAATAAGTACAGTGTAGTGGCATTGCTTATCAAACAGTCTTCATAATATTGATAAAAATTAATCAAAACATAACATTTTGTCTTGCATTTTTCTGGCTACATTCAAAACCTCTATACATGAAATCCAGAAATTTTGAACTGAATTGTTAGAGGATTCTGGCAACACCCTTGAAAAAGCAGTAATGATTAGAAGAAATCTCTAGGAAATAAATATCTCCTTTTAGAAAACCTCTAATTGTAAGGTATCATATTTTAGGCAAAAAAAAATTTAATGTATTTTTAGTAGTAGCTTATTGAAGTTGGCAATTTTGAGGTAATTTGTAATACACAAACTTCCTTAAAAAGCTTATCACCACTTATGAAGGCTGCATCTATATTACTAAAATTCCAAACTCTTAATAAATATATGTACAGTTAATCTACTTAAGTATTTATCATTGGGTTTTTTCTAGATAAAATAGTTTTTGCTTCCTTTTAAATAAACAAAACAACAAACAGACAGTCAGGTATATTCCTGGCACAGAGCAGATGCCTTTTCAATCCCTAGAGTAGGCAATGTATTGATTATATATTAATTAATTCCTGGAGCCTACTTCATGGAAAGTGCTGTGGGATTGTAGATCGAAAATGCCAGTAGGCATTAAGTAGTAATTGAATTATTTTAAATTTGTCAACATCTAAATTTCCACAGTACTTAGCAGGAATTCCCACTGTAAATAGAATTGCTAGAATTAAGTAAAACTATTTTATTCTTAGACTGATTTTTTAGAAGGAAAAATGCTGTTTTAAGCAAAGTAGGGAGCTGCTTTTACACACATATTTTCTTTACATCATTAAAAACACCCAGGCAGAATAAATTCAGTAGTCTAAAATACATTCTTTGGGTTCTTTTCTGTGTAATAGTACATATTTCCGAACAACTGACTTCTTTATCCATCCATACAACACAGCAAAAATGACAACACAATAAATGCCGTTATAGCATTTCTAAAGGTGTTTTCTTTTCCCTAAATGAATGACAGAAGGAAATTTGGAGCAGTAACAGTTTAAAATGCTATAAAATAAGATTTAAAAAATAACCAAGCTCATGCTAATATAGTAGCAGTATTATTTTTAACTCTGTGCTTCATTAAACTTCGAGGTAAGTATCAATACAGTCATAGACTGACTATGCCATACCAATATGCTAAAAAATACCTTGTCAAATTAGGCTTATGCCCAGTTCTTACAAGGCTCCAAAAGTCTGGTGTTGCAGTTCTCATTGATCAGTTCTGCTACATGCTTTAACAGCAACACTGAGGTTCGCAACAGAACTTATTTTTGTATTGCCCCCCTCACAGCTCATTTTATTTCTGTATCACAGACACACCATTCCACCCCTCCACCCATCAATATTATTTAATTGTTTTCAATTAGAGGTTATTTTTAACCTGGATTATATCTATTATGAGATTTGCAGCACAGCTGAACAAAGTTTTTGCCTGCACTAAGGATGTGTGCCGAGCACCCAAGAAGCAGACTGCAGTCAGAACTTATTAAAGCAGCCCAGCTGCTAAAGAAAATGCACCAGGGAACTACAACTAAAGTAACTTTGTTATTTGACAGTGTGGTATCTGTAAGAACATAGGCCTTAAAGATGTATTTTAAGATTGCCCTGTATGAATCTACATCAGAAATCATGCTGATTCCTTGTCTTTTGTTTAAAAGAAACCAAAGCTGCATTTTACATAATATATAAATTTATATATTTATATAAGCAAGTGTATTAAAAATTGCTAAAATGCCTAAATATATAAGAAATAAGCTCTTGCAGTTAATTAAATCTTTTATTATCTCAGAGGAAACACATTGAACACATATCTTTTGTGCCAAAGGAAATATATTCAGTGTCATTACGTGAACAGTGCAACTGTTGTGCCTGCCCTGAGTTCTCATTGTACGTGTGTTCAGAGCCCTCTTTCCAAACACAGCACTCAAATGGCACCACCATCACTCTCAGACAGCAGCTACAGCAGATCAAACATTTTCTTTTAATTGAGCAGTCAATCAGACCCTTTCTAGATCTTTTGTATTACAGTGCAGCTGAACAAAAGGAAACAATTCACAAACCTACATTTCCAACCCACAACACTAATTTTGGATGGGATTTGGGAGTATATCTGAAAAGAAAAAGAAGTAGTGGGTTAGGTAAACTGAAGACACAGAGAGTCTTTGTTAGACCTTTGCACCTTTAAGAAGGGTTAAGTGGTAGCTGGTCAATGCAGTCATTGTCATTGACACAAATAGTGCGATTTCTGTGAAAATATTTCAAATTACTACACATACTTATCTTCTGTTCGTCTAGATTTTTATTAAATAATTTGTTATAGTTTAGACTGACCTTGATGTGAGATTTGCAGAGTTTTCAATCAACTTATTTTGTGACTTCCTCTTTATACACAAACAGACTTACTGGGTATTGACATCTCAGGTTTTACCTGTTTTATCCCTGCTTCTTGTTCTCATTGTGCAGTTGTCCACATAAAAAACCCTTCTGCACAGCATTGTTTGAACCTGGACTCATTTACACAACTGAGGATATAGGTTTATATCTAGTTTTACTTCCAGTCAAACTCTAACTACAAATATAATTTCCCATCAGGAATCAATGGTTACAAATTGTTTTAATTTAAAACCAGAGTGGAGTGGTAACTATTCAACTTTTCCATCTCTTTTTTTTCCCCTATCCACTTCCCAGCCATCATGTGAGATTCAAAGTTCATTCCAAACAGAAGAAAAATATATTTTCAATAAATTTGCTGTTTCTGATTTAAAAAAAAGTTTTAAAATAAGACCTGGATTTACAGGTCTAGCAAGTAAGGGTGCCCTTTTCACCACAGGCTATCCGTTGGTAATTAAATCACTCCAGTAATCTGATACCGCATTAGATCTTTAGTAGCATGATAGCACTGTCACAGGCATTTTACATCCTAGAACCTGCAGTAAATTAAAAAGTCCTTGGAGACCATCACTACTTGACCTTTTGGTCTGCTGAATTCCAGGCAAGGCAGAAAAAATCAGCTCTACTTTTAGCAACCTCCTGCACATTAGTGCAGTGTCTTATCAATGCTTGCCTACATTTCCTTCTATCTTTGGCAAATACAGCTCTAGAATTGATCCTACCTGAGAAATTTGAGACAGCTGGTAAAGTTCCTGGGAGAGGCAAACTGACAACAGTGTGTTGTACGTTGAAGGAGAATTAATCTATAGCAAACTGACTTCTGACTTAGATAATCCTCACACATGCTTATTAGGCCTTCCCTTTTGTGCATTGTCTTTAATTTATCTCAGCTTTTTAGGGTGTTTTCATTTTGACAAGCCCTTTGAATGCAGTCTTTCATGTCCCAAAGTTTTCTTCACATCTGCTTATGGCAGCTCAGGGCATTCTCTTTTGCATCTCTCATGGGCAGGTGGATGGACCTTGCCTGGATGCAATGGGGCACAGCAGAGCCATCAGTACCCTCTGTGGCCAGTGGTGCTGCCCAGTGAGGGTGGCACGTGGCCCTCAGCCCAGCCAGGCTCAGCCCATGGCATTTCTCAGCAGCACTGAACTCACAGGGCCACTGTGTCTACTTGGCAGTCCTGCCTGGAAACTTCTGCTCCCCTCACACAAGCAGCAGCTCATTTGTCTCATAACAGAAATACTTCAATTGTTCACTTCATAAGCGGCCCGTGACCATGGAAATGTATTGGGTATCTGAAAGAGATGGCAGCCCATGGGTTCAAACTGAAGGTCAGCTTATGTTTCCCTTTTGGCTTGTTGTAGTGTTTCATCCTGTAACTTAAACACAGGAGGAAATAAGCCTTTTCTCTCTGTATTTCCATTTTGACGTTAATATTTTTATCACCTCTTCTGCTACCTCAGTTCTGTACTCCCTTTTCAATATGTACACGCTCTCAGCTCCCAGGGCCCTGAAGTCTTCAAGAGGACCTGTCTGCAAATAAACCTATTTTTACACATACATATATGTGTTATATATACATATATACATT
>NW_005054336.1:3090323-3091420 GCF_000277835.1 Geospiza fortis
CATGGCTCCTGGCACCGGGGAGAGCCAGCATGTCCCTGAGCAGAAGTGACTGCAACCTTAGATGGCAGCAGCTGTTGGACAAGTGGCTGAGTTAGGTAACTGTACCCTCAGATACAACTGCAGAGAAGAGATGGATTTAAAGCCTCTTGCTGGTGTTCTGTTCCCCACCCCCTTCTTCAGCCCAGGCCTCCCCTGCCTCTGGGAGGAGTGGGCTCAGGGGACTGAACATCAGAAAACATTTTAACCAGTGCTGTAGGCTTAGCTTATGCTGCTGAGCCAGTCAGAGGAGCACCCACGTGGGCTCGGTGGGAGCCATGGCAGCATACTGAGAGGGAAGCAGCAGGGCTGCCAGTTCTTGATGTGCTTTGTAAAATTCACATTCCATCTCACTGCAAAAGCTGGCAGAGGGGATGACTGGATATTTAACTAATATTTAGAGATTCATCACAAAAGAACATAGCACAAGGGAAAAAAAGGAAAAACCTGTCTCTTGCAGCAGCCCCAAATTTTAGGGATTGAGTCAGGACTGTATAGATATGGATCTGCCTCAGTGCTGGTATGAAACAAGCCAAAATAGAAAATAAGTGACTGATGTAATAAGAACTGATTGATCCTGTTTCTGTACACTTTTTTCTTTAGCTGAATGCAGATAAGGAATGCTGTGTTGGAACAAAATCTGGGCTTTCAGGCTGAAAGAACATGACATCAGTGTGGAGCAATCAAAATATGTGTGTGACAATAGCTATTACATTTGGATTAGCTAAAACAATGACACTTAGATTGCACCTTTTAAGTAAGCATATCAAAGTTAACAAGTGTAACAGTAGCATTATTTCATAAGCATTGCAAGAATGAAGCATGCAACTGGTGACTTAGCTGGTGTGTCAGTCTGGGACCGCTTATGGTTCTTTCTGTGCAGCCCCCTGGGGCTGGCAGCAGAAGGGGCTACGGCCTTAATTTCTACCTCCACAGCTGAATTCTCTGGGCTGCAAACAGCTCTTCAGCCTCTGCTAAGTGTTAGCAGGGTCCTGTCATTCTGTACTCTTCAAAACTACTTTGTCTCCATCTTCATAAATAAAGAAATGCTATCAGGTAGG
>NW_005054336.1:3091662-3096187 GCF_000277835.1 Geospiza fortis
GAAGGGAAGGGAAGGGAAGGGAAGGGAAGGGAAGGGAAGGGAAGGGAAGGGAAGGGAAGGGAAGGGAAGGAAAGGAAAGGAAAGGAAAGGAAAGGAAAGGAAAGGAAAGGAAAGGAAAGGAAAGGAAAGGAAAGGAAAGGAAAGGAAAGGAAAGGAAAGGAAAGGAAAGGAAAGGAGGGATTTTCCATCTGAGTGGGACTTGGCAGACATGCTGAAAGCTTGTCTGAAGGCCCATACCACATACCAGGTGGTGGGAGAGCAGAAGGAATGCTGTACTAATTCTCCCTCCAGCCAGACTCATGTCCAGAACAGATTTTTCACTGCAGATGAAATGGCAATATTCTGCCGTGTAACTATCTCCTGAGGGGCCCTAAAGCATTCTTTAACTTCATCTTAGGGTTAAGAGGTAAGTCTGGCCTGTAAGGCTACAAAATTTAACCACAAAAGGGCTGGAAATTCTGCTCTAGCAGACATTTTTACAGTCCACAAAGGAGCACAGATGCTGACAGACAAAACCTTACTATAAAACACTATAATGCTCCAGTCCTCAAGAAGTTATGATACAGCCCATCACAATGTAAAATATTTGAGACTGCAATTACTTTGCAAATCTGCAGTGCAGAGCTAAAGTGGAAGAATAAAATGCTTGCTTAGGCTTTAGCTCTGAAATGCTGACTCTGCACTTTAGTCACTAGCTAGAGCTTCAGTAACTGCTTTGAAATCTGTGTGTAGAGAGGAGGGGAAGGAATGCATCACACTGGTGCATGACTGAATTCTCAGGGAGTTTGAGAACTGGAATCTCTGATCCAAGAAATTAACCAAAATTTCAAGACTTGGCAGCTGTTTGTTTTCTGAAAAGAAGCAATTATATGACCACAGCAGCAGAATGACAGTGCAGGCAGAGAGCAGAGTAAGCCTTTCTTAAATTCCACTTCTGAATAATGAGCTCAGATTTTTATGAACTGGTCTCACAAGAAAAAAGAGAAAAAGATTACTTAGGGCCACACTTGCCTGCTGTCACAAAATTCCCACTAGCTTGAATTGTAACAAGTTGCAGTTCTCTCACAGTTATTTTGTGGAGCTAAAATACTGCTACATTTGCTCCTAAGTCTTCAACTCAGAAAAAACCCCAGTATTAGCAGTAAAAACACTGTAACTCACACATAAGCACTCTCGGCAAGGCCAAACCCAGTCCGACACACGTTTTTTTCTCCTTCAGACTCACTCACTGTCTTCAGGTACAAAACAGTGTTAGTACAACTAAGATAGATGGGAGACACAATCTCTTACAATAAAAGCCTTTCCTGCTCTTAACTAGCATCACCAAAGATGTTGTAAATAATGCAGAAACACTGTGTCTCATCCTCTTACTATTCCCGTCCTTGAGCATCTCAGTCTCCAACAAGTTTTTGGGTTTTGCTGTTTGTTTTTTTTTCTGCACTGTTACACAAATGAGAACTGAGGGATTGCTTCTTGTTCAGCCACTTCCAGCAATCAGAATTCAGCCATGGCAGGGTATGAGCTACAACACAGGAGCAACTAAGGGCTTATAGCAGAATGATGTGAGCATTTAATAGCTTGTAAGTGCCTTGAACGATGAACTCTAGAGCATTTGAAGAACTATCTATCCACCTACCAAAGATTACTCAGTCATACAAAATCTTGGCTTATGTTTTACAAGGAATTTCAGCAAGGTTACACACCTGGAATAAAATTTAAAGTGAATGAAGCATTAAGGACTTTTTAAGTGTCAGCTTTGACATTTTTTCAAGCATCTGAAATGTCTGCCATTAGATGCAGAGCTAATAGGCAGAGTTGGTTGTTTTGGTTTCTTCTTAAAGTGTCTGTGGTGCTTTGAGAAATAGTGACAGAGAGAGATTTAAAGATTAATTATAACATTGCTAAATGTTAATTTTTCGAAGGCAAACAACTCTCTAATGATTTTCAAGTCTAGATGTAGCTTAGATCAAAGGCTAATACAGATTGTGATACAAAGAGATCACATACTAACCCACACAGGAATTGCTGTTTAATATATGTATTGCAGAAGGGCTTTAGAGACTTAATAAAAAAATGGGACTGCAATACTCATAATTCTCTATCTTAAAAGTTAGCAGAGTTTTAAATATTAAGAATAAAAAAATAATTGCTTAGGATTAGTGGGGCAAATATGTTGTTTTTCTATACATTGAATTATACAGAAAAAACTAGTATTTGACTGGCTAAATAGTCAAATGGGGTCAACAATGACAGTGAACACATTTAAGAGGGTATTTATAGTTTAAAATTTATTGGGCGAGATCATGACATTCACAAGAATATGATGGAGTACAGGGCAGGCTTTTTTAGGATTCCCTGATCCTTGAGAAGGTAAAAAAAGGAAGAAATGGCAAAGTGCTTGTACTAGGAAAAACATGGGTTTGTGTGAAGACCAACGTAAAGGTCCCTCTCTATTGATGTTATGTGAGGATGAAAAATTATTAATATTCTTGTCTATCTAGAAAAATATTTAGAGATGTTTATTTTTAAATGTTTTCAGTGCTATTATTATATCTGTAGCATAAAGAGAGAATAATTACTACAATTGTTAGCTAGTTGTAAGACAATTAATACAAAATTCTTTGTATCTTACCAGTTGCCTATTTTTTAAATTTTGAAATTGAAGATTATTTTCTTAGTTGAGCTCTAACAAATGCAGCATATGTGCATTGTCTTACTAATTAGTATGCTTATGTAAAAGTGGATGTACCGTATTTATCTTGATTTAAGATAGGAATATCCCAGATGAGCTTCCTTGCTGTTTCTGTGCTTAAACAATGCAGAGAAAATGTCCTGGGATCTAATTTTCCCTCCTTGCTGAATTGTGGTCATGACAACCATCTGTACAAGGATAAGCTTCACAGTATTGTCTTGTTCAAGGGTATCATTTTGATGTTATGTGGTGTGATACAATAAGGTAATGGCAAATAATACTGTGCAGCAGTTGGTGCTCTCATCTACATACGCTGCCGACTTACACTTTTGGTTTTTGTGTGTTTTGGTTTGCTTGTTTAATATTTATGTCAACACTGAGGCAACAAAAATATAAAAAATACTAACTTGCAAAAAATACATTAACGTTTGAGAGAAGGACTAAGGCAAATGCCATTGTTCTGACTCTTCAAATTTACCCATCTCTGCTGGGTACTGGGGAATTGACACTGAAAAAGGAAGCTGTGATGTAGCCAATTATTGATGTTTATTCTGTAGCTGACTAGAAAGTTTGCTTTTAACTTAGCTTAACACTGGTTCTCACACAACCATTGTGATTTAAAAACAAGAATTTGTATGTGGATATACTTCAGATTGAGTCTTTTTTTTTTCTCCAGCTGGCAACCCTTTGCCTTCAGCACCAACAGTACCTGACTGCTGCTCACCGCACATGAAAATCTGTAAAGAGCAAACAGGGCCCTTTGTGTTGTCCAAGTGTGTTTTTAGCAGACCATCACGACTCCAGAACAGTGTCTAGTGAGTGCATCCAACGGAGAACTACCCCCTCAAATTTGTATTTGAAACAACTCTGAAAAAGGGATTTTGATTATAAATACTACTTTATTCTGATGTAACTAGGAACTGGCCAGACTAAGCCTGTGCTCTGCCCAGGCTTCCCTCCCTGTGCCCTTTTCTAGGGATGGCAAACTGCTCCAGTACCTTAGTTTCGGTGGCTTATCCCACTGAGAGAAGATGGCTTGGACAACTTGGGCAGTTTGAGCAGAGAGAGATTGGAATCCTAAATTCACCATCCAGCCTTCTGAGCTCAGCCATTGCTGAGAGTGGCACCAGCTGGTGAAATCTGCTCCAGGGAGCAGTCGCACTCCAGTGTTGCACAGGGCAGAGCTGCACACAGCAAAGACATGGCTAGGACAAGCATTACAGTGTTTATAAACACGGTATTGGGCCAATTGCTCTGCTTAACCATGTGGGCCATAGAAATGGGCCCAGTACCGGAGTCTGAACAACACAAAACACAATGATGGAAAACAAAAGGTATCTCCGGAATCGGAGAATCGTTAGTGTTGGAAGGGACTTCTGGAGATCATCTAGTCCAACCCCCCTGCTAAGGCAGGGTCACCTAGAGCAGATAACACAGAAATGTGTTCAGGTGGGTTTTGAATGAATCCAGAGGGAGACTCCATGACCTCCCTTTTTAGCCTGTTCCATTAGCTTAGCTAATACAGCTGCTGCTAAAAACTGGAACCGAGGTTCAGCTCATCTCCTAAAATGGCAGCACGCCGATGTCAGCGCAGAGGAGCACACTGTCCAGTCCGCTGCCCACGGGCCGGCCGTGGCAGCCTCCGCTACCTGGCCCGGGCCTGACCTCGCCAACCACCGCGGCAGGAAGGCGGACCCAGGGTCATTCCACACGGCAGGGCCAACACCACCAACGCGAGGAGCTTTTTCCCGAGCCCGGCCGGGGGCTCTTCGCAGCGGCGGGGCCCGGGCTTGCCGCATCCCCTCAGGTGCGGCGGGAACAATGAGCAGCCCA
>NW_005054336.1:3096664-3129805 GCF_000277835.1 Geospiza fortis
GGAGGGAGGGAAGAGGGGGAGGGAGGGAGCTCCCTGCGAGCGGCCGCTGGCAGGCGAGTGTGAGGGGTCAGCGGTGCTCCTCGGTGACCAAAACAAAGGGAGGGAGGCAGCGGGCCGGTCGGCGGGGCCGGGGGCTGCAGCGGTGAGGTGCCAGCAGCCTCGCGCCAGCTGTATTTCCATCTTCTCCTTCAAGGATATTGTCCGAGTAGGCTGCGTTTGCTCGAGTGCGAAGGGAACAGCACAAAGAGGTAGTGGTTTTCGTCGGTAACTTTGTGTTTGGGGAATTTTTTTTGTTTCTTTTTGTTTGTTCGGGATTTTTTTGTGTGGCTTTGTTTTATTTTCTTTTTTCTTTTTTCTTTTTTTTGTTTTAAGCGCCTCATCTCTTAATTTCTGTCAGACTTGACGATTTGAATATGCGCAGCAGGCTTTTAGTCCACTTAAATGTGATAACTGTTGCTGGCTGAAAGGATATGCAGTAATGCATTTTCCTTTTTTTGGTATTGAATTCTGTGGAAAGAATGGGCTGATACCTCTTTTAGTGAAAGAGAACAATATGGTTCTGTGCTGGATGCTCTGGACGCTGATATTGGTGTTGAAATACGAGGGCTTGCTGTTCATCCATAAAGGATCAGGGTGCTATTAGAAGTAGAGGGCCTGCATAATTAAATGAAAGGCTCTGCCAGGAAAGCAGTGTAACATTATGGTTGTTTCTGGAATTTGTGATAGGCCCAGCTTATCATAACTTTAAAAGGTCAAGCGTAGCAATGGATAATGACATGGTTTTCCCCTGACTTAGTGTAAGGGAATGTGATCAGTGATATACACTCAAACTGCCAAAACCGTGGGATAGTAACAAAAAAGTTTCCCTCTTGTTTCTTTTTCTTTTGATCTGTAATCAGGTTGGTAAAAGTTAACCTGGTAACGTTTGCCCCCTTTTTTGAGAGCTCAAATTGCATTTAATTTGAAAACATTTGAAATTAAGAGAGGAGGTGAAAATATTTAATTTGTGTCTTATTAGAATACAGGTTAATGACTTCATAGCTTTTCATTTAAAGGAGACTAAGGGAAAACAAAGATTGAACATATGAAAGGAAATGCATAATGTAGTGAAAATGAGAAGAGTCTTTGCAAGGAGCTGCAAGCTGTGAACTGTGGATCTGTGCTGAGAGTATAATGTAGTAGTGTTTTCCATAGTTAACCCTTCTTTTGTCAAATAAAGGTGTGTGGCTTCCCAACAACTTGCCTTTTCTGTTCTGGAAAGAATTTAAAATCAGATGTAGATGCTTCTCATATGACTTAATATGGCTAGTCAGCAGGGTGTATATATTTTTTTAATAGGTGAAAGAGACATGTATTGATAGCTAGCATGAAGTTGTGTTTGTCCTTCCCTGCACCAGGAGATCAGGTAAAATTTATGAGAAGAGCAGCTGTAACAAATAAGTTCCAGTTAATTTCCTAGTAGACAGTGGACTTCAGTATTCTCTGGAGATGGATGTGAATTAATGTAGAGGCACTGAAGCACATTTTGTGCTCCTCATGTGAGTTGTGGGGAAGGAAGCTCGGAGATGTGATTAGAGGCCAGCATGGATCTTGGATTAGGTTGTGATTTGGCTGCATTTTTGTGCGAGCGGCCACTGGCCCTGCTGCAGAGTTGGTTTCACCTTTTCACAGGCCTTCCTTGCCGGAAATGGAGGGGAAGTGTGTCTGAGCAAAACACAACAGGAGAAGAATTATGAAACCACAGGTATGGCTGGAGAGATAATCTCCATGGAGGAGTGAAATCAAGATGCTTAACTTTCCTTGAGAGAAGGAGAGCTAATGATGAGGGCACTCCTGATGAGTCTGGACATACTTCATTAACTAAATATCTTCCAGGATATCACTACTTTGCTTACGTTTTAGATCTATTTATTGTTTAAATTCTGTGGAATGCTTACAGAGGTTGCTGTTCTTGCAGAATAACCTTAAAGAAGAAAACTTATTATGGGATTTTGATCAGCTCTGAAACCCTTTTCCTTCCCCATTTTTCCCAGAGCAAGGTAGCACGTTGTCTGTTATTTCTTTCATTGTGGTGGTGCATGCTCACGCTCCCTTAGGTCTGTTGCTGTGTATACTGGATTTGGATAGTGTAGAAACCCAAAAGGCAGTTGCTGCATTCACAGAGGTGCTGAGGATACAGTTAAAGGGAATTATGGTTGGAAAAGGTGTCTTGTGACCCGGTAACATTGTTTTCTCCCTGTACCTTCATGTGCAAACACATGATCAACCCCAAACAAATGGCTCTTGCAGTACGTGACTGCTCTGTCTTTCTTCCCTGTGTACTAAATGTGTTATTTGGTAATGACCTTTTAAACTCTAATCCTTTCACTATTTATATCAAAGAGATTTAGTGAATTCATATTAAGGGAAAGAAAACTGAACAGGAAGTTCACTTGATGGAGAAGCCAGCTTGTTATTCCAGAGCTGCTGGGAAGGGAGCAAGCTGCTGTATTGGATGAGCCTCGTGTGAAACTGCCATGAGTTTTGTGTGTTCTGAGCCCTTGCTACACCTCCACTCCCCTCATTCCATGTGAATGTTAACTCTCCTGTTTTAAGAAGAGAAGACTGCTGGTATTTTACAGCATCTTACAACTTTTTCATAGTTCATTTTTCTGTAATAAAGGGCTAGTTTGCAACTTCAGACCAAAAAAATTGCAATTAATCAGCAGTTACATCATACTTCCAGAATCTGATTATATCTAGTTGTCATAAGGTCTTTCTATATTTTCCTTTCCTGTGGGATACCACATTTCCAGTTTTGAGGAGGTTTAGGATCTATCTTAGTACAATGCTCTGTGTGTGATTTCTATCTGAATTCTCTTCTGATAAGTCGTTAAAGTAATCATCTGTTCGCTGTGGTTTGTATTTACTAGGAATAAATGAGCTATTTGTCCCACTTTGTGTTTTCTCAGTGGATTAAAAATTTCTCTTAATGTTCTTTGGGCACTTTGTTGTTAAAACTTAGTATCTCTAATGCTTCCAAAAACTATCTGTGCTCATAGGGTAGCTATCATCTGCTGCTGTTGCAGCATTTATGAATCAAGCAGCTCTTCTTGAAAAGTTTCCTGAAATTGTATGGATTGTTAGTGAACCTGACTAGTTCAGTCATGCAGTCTAGCAGTGCCAGCTGAGGGAGTTTGTGTCCCAAGTTGCTTGTTTGCATTTATTCAGTTGTGCTTACGAACAGTTCTGTTAAACAGATCAGTGAACTGAGATGGCTGGGAAAAAAAAAACCCAACAAAAAAACCAACCACCCGTCAAGGGAGTTTTTCTTAACAGAAGTTTTTTCACAGCAGTTGTTGAGACTGAAGGAGTACAGGAATATGAGTGATTTTAAGAAAAAGACACTTGGAAACAAGAATGGTCAGTCTTTTTACTCCTCCAGCCTCTTCACATCTTTTTCCCCCGGCTTTTCCACTTCTTCCTTCTGTAGGATAGCTGTAGAGGTACCAAATGAACACCAAAGTTTTCTAACTGCTGATAAAGAGGTTACAGTTACAAGTGAGTCAAAACTAACCAATCTAATTTTGATAAATACAATGCTAGGTGCAGTTACTGCTTATGGTTCATAAATCAGACTGATCTAGATAGTTGACTTCGGGAGGAAATTTGCCATTCCAGTTGACAATGATGATTAATCTCCTGCTTCTGCAATGTATTATAAACGAATTCATTAAGTAGATAAATTGAAGGTATCCATCTGCCTGTCTTGCTTGAGAATATCTGTGACTATGGTCTAGACTCCAAGGTGAAAATCAGTGAGCATTTTCAGTACTTTGACATCAACTTCTCAAGAAAAGGTGGAAGTGCATTTCTATTTTCAAACTTATATCAGTGTGCAGACACATTTTACTGACTGCCACCACTAACTTCTGAAAGATTGTATGGGTATATAAATACTTTTTTTTTGATTTTGCATTTTAAGTGCTAGAATAAGAATCCAGCACAATGTACTTAACATTGAGTATTAGATGTAAAACCATACATACTGTATGACATACAGTGTAGCTTGGTTGTGAAAGTTAAATGAGATAATGTAGATTTGTATTGCATAAGATTTTTTGAAAAACAGTGCATCTGATGGATATAATGCAATTGTAAGTTCTTGGAGAGAAGTGTTTAAGATGATGGGGAAATTATTTCATGGTTACTAATTTTGTTGGTAACCATAGTATATGTTAGGAAGGTGCTATGAAGCCAGCTTTAAGGAAGACTGGAAAGCAAGTTGCTGGAAAATGTGGAACTTTAACCTTCTTACTTGCCAATTTTAAAATTCAGTTTGCATTTGAACTTCCAACAAAAGTTTTTATTTTAATGGTAGGTGGGACTTTTTGGCATTCCACTACAGCAAGTAGAGCTCTGACAAGACAGACAGGCAAGTTAGTGACATTTTATGCATGTGGCTTTTACACTGGTCTGTGCTGCATTTCTTGTGCAGTGGTTCCAGAAGATACTTCAGAGACACCTACTTTAAGTAACTTATGTCATGTTCATTAAAGTCAACTTGTTAAAACAGTTGACTTCCTACTTAATCGCAGTCAAAATCACTGAGGGAGTGTTTCCCTGGAGAGAAACTTCCTATCCATGTGGCAAGCAACTGTTAAGTTACTGTCAGCCTATTGTAATAAGTAACCCTATTTTCAGTGTCTGAGATAAACCATGAACTGCCACAGCAGGAGCTGCTTTATGAACTGTTTAGTTGTCACTTCAGCACTGCCATCACTCACAAAGAGAGCAGTGTGGACAATGGAGAAGTGCCTGCTTTATTGGCTCACATCTTTGCTGGGTATCAAGGTTCTTCAGGGGCTGAAGCTGCTATTGTGTATTTATGTTGTATAAGTGAATGTATAGATTCATTTAAGTGTTTTGTGCCAGAAAATGATGCACTCTTTTTTTTTTTGTTGTGCTTCAGTGGTGTTGTGAGCCAAAGCTTTGTACTTAAAAGAATACTTTTTGAAGACTTTTTTTAAAATAAAGCTCACTGTTGTTTTTAAAGTGGCAATCTGTACTGGTTATGATAAATGAATTTGTGTCTTTTTGTGTATTTGGTACAAGATCTTTCGCACATTTCTTCAGGTACTGGAAAAGAAAAATAAACTTTCCTGCCTTGTAGCAGGAATAGCTACCTATTTCTAGGCTAGCCTAGCTAGGCTAACCTAGCTTTTCCTACGGTCTTAAACCCCAGAAAAAATTTTGAAAGAAAATCTTTAAACCACTCTGAGGGTAGTTCTGTCAAACCAGTTGTCAACCAGATGTTAGTGCCAAGAAAGCAAGAAATGTCCTGGGCTGCCACTCTGCTATGGTAAACCTATTTTGAATGCTGCATGTATCCTGTCTCATTTGTCAGAGGTTTAGAGTAGAGCTGAGGAAAAGTAGCAGTAACTTGAATCAGCTTTTGTGTAAGAAGCAGCAGAATTTGTAAGATTCTTTATCTGGGAAATCTGGCTGGGTGTTGGGTCTGAACATTGTTACTTGCACCATGAAAAGAGAAGATGGAAAATGACAGTTTAATTTTCTGATGCAGTGATGAAGGATGTCAGATGAAGTGATAGGTTGTCAGCTGTGAAACAAGCCAAAGGATTTTTTTGTTCCTTTGGTCTTCCCTGGTCACCCATCTGAATATTTTTGTGTTTGGGATCAAGCAGGACTTAAATTGGTGACCCAGTTGTGCCTGAGGATGCCAGAGGCCCGTTATAGCTGCTCTTACTGTGATGTCATTGTTAAATGTCACATAGATTCTAAATATATTTAAAGCTGCTGATTTTCTTGTGTGTAACCTTGGTTTAAACTGTTTAATGTGGTATTTGAAGCCATTACCTTTCTAGTTTTATTGTCATATTGTGAGTAGTAAATTCTTTAGAGGGACGATTCCTTTCTCTTTGAAGCTGTAGAGCAACTTCTCAAATATCTGTATAGCAATTCTCAAACTGTATAGGGCACTAATTAGTTTACTGCTTTTGTCCATGCTTTGAGATTAATTCAAATATTTTTGGTGCTGATCATGTACCTAAGATAGCTTGAGTGAGGTGAAACTGCTCTTCAATTATTGTATCCTGTTTAATTCCCTGCTCCTTAACTGTGTTTGCATGCTAGTTACACATACCTGCAGTTTCTAGAGAAAATACATTTGGATACACAAATAGTAACTGTATTACATAGTCTCAAATTCTGGGTATTACTTGTGAAATTCTTCCTTGTGCATTCTGTGGTCCTGTTTTATAATTTTCTCTATTTTACTGCTTTAATTGAAGTGTAGTGTTTCACAGCTAGTCTGACATAAAAGCATATCCACACTTACATATAGATAGACTATATGTTGTGGAATGTATGAGGAAAAATGCTTATTGATACAAATAACTTACAATTTTGGGTTTCATATATGAGGAAAGGTTGCAAGATCTGTTGTTTTTCTTTCCTCTCTGTTACAGTAAGGGTGGAAAATAACAAGGAAAATTGATTTTACATGAGAATTTCCACATGTAGAAATTCTTCCTGTGCTGGAAAGCTCTACAGCTATGCTTAGTGGCATTGCATGGTTCTGTGTTGGTGGTACCTCAGTGTGTACCTTGAGCCAGCATAATGCTCAAGCTGTACTCTCCCAACCAGGCTAATGCAGTTAGAATTGGCTTGGGATCTTTTTAGCTTCCTTGCAATTTTAGAAAACTGGCAGTGATTTGAGTTTTGCATAAGTAATCCTGTATTGAATGTTTTTGATGTGTTTTTCAATGCTTCTGGTGATTTTATGAAGATTCTCTGAGCTGGGGATGAGCATCCCCATCCTCATTTACATTAGTTGATTTCCTAGAACACTTCTCTTCTATAAACTTGTTCCTTTCAAAAAGTGTACACTTGCATAGTAGCAGAGGCACTGCTACTAAAGATGTGTAAAGTTACAAAAGACAAGCAGGTTTCTTGCTCCCTGGAGTTGTTTTGTTGGTATTTCCAGTGGTTCCTTTAAGCCAGTCCTGGTTACCTCCTCTCCTGCTTGCCCCCCTTAGAGACTCCGCAGCGGTGGGAAATTCACTGGTCCAGAAGCGCTCTCCTTCTCGTCGCAGCCACAAGAGCTCAGCGTCTCTGGCCAAGCTGTCGGTCCATGATGGACAGAAAGCCAAAAAGCCACTTTGTAAATTTGAGGAAGGTCAGGATGTCCTAGCTAGATGGTCAGATGGCTTGTTTTATCTTGGAACTATCAAAAAGGTAATCACATTTTTTAACTTCACTGGAGTCTTAAAGTGTCGCATACTGTTGAAAATTGCGGTATTATTGGCTCACTTATGTAGTATTAAATACATTCCTCTGTTTGGTGCTTTTACTCATGGCTTCCACTGTATTCCTGTCTTTCAGATAAACAAACTGAAACAGAACTGCTTCGTCATATTTGAAGACAGTTCCAAATCCTGGGTTCTCTGGAAGGACATACAAACAGGCAAGAACTTCCATGAAGTAGTCATTGTTTGGTATTCTCTTTGTTTAGATTACTGTTACCTATTAAAAAAGATTATTATATTCTTTTATTCTGAAGAGTGATATAATTTAATGTGAACCAGGAACAAAAATTAAACAAATAAGAAAATATTTTCAAACAACTGTCATTGAAGTTACTGTTTTGTTTTGGGCTTTTGTTTATTTGTCTGTTTTCACATGTGTGAGGTGGAGAAGACTTCTAAAAATAATCACATTTGAGTTTGTTTGGGTGAGGGTGGATTAGTTCTCTACCTTTACAGAAAATTCCAGGCCCTAATTTACACCAATTTATATTCTTTGTACTGTTTTCAGTTGAAACGACGTAATATGGAAAGAAACGAAAGCTTGGTGAATCTTATGTTTGAACAGAGTTTGGACACTTAAAAGGAACACCATAACTGTTGCACATAAGAAACCATTACAGGTTTTGGAGTACTCATGTGATATAAAGAAATGTGTAGTTATCAAGTGAGGCACCCATCATATAATACCTTACTGGTTTTCAGACATTTCAATAGTAGTTAATCTTTTTATAGCCTAATGCTAATGAAGCACAGATGATAATTTCTTCTGAAAGTCAGGTACAGTTTCCTCGTTGTACAAACACAATGGAAATCTGCTCTGGCTCTTGTTGATTCTTGATGTTTAAGATTCTTGATGTCTACTTAAAGGAAAAGCTTTGTATTTGTTATAGCAAAAAATCAACTGCTTTATTTATTTAAGCTTGCAAAAAATGCTGTTCTACTGTGTAGTACTAGTTTATAATCTGATTCATTTATCCTAATTATCAAAATTTAATAAATGAGTATGAGGAAAATTTCAAGTTGATGACCCTTATGAATCTCTTCCAACTCAGTATTTATTTTTAGGTATTTTTAGCCTAAATTTGCATTCTTTATTCAGTTACTGGATTTTTATTGTTGATGTTGAAGAACCATAGACTGCATAGTCAATAGGCAATACAAAGCCTATAAATATCTGATAGCTTATCATAAGTGATATAAATATTTATAACACAGTCTGTACAAAATGTCTGAATATATTTTTATTAAGAAGTTTGTCACTGTAACAATGTGTTTCTACAATGCATGCAGCTGTAAGTGAAATTATGAAGAAGGCTGTACATGTGGTAACTGTGTTTCAACTGCAGATATAATCTGAAAAAAATCACAATCTCATTTTTGTCTAGGAGCCACTGAGAGTGGGGAAATGGTCTGTACAATATGTCAGGAAGAGTATTCAGAAGCACCAAATGAAATGGTTATATGTGATAAATGTGGGCAAGGTAACTAGATTTTTTTTTTTCTATTTACTGCATTTTAAAAGGTGTTTTGATTTGTTTCACAAAGGAGGATATTTGCCCGGCTATGACTGACTGCTCAACTGATCTTAAATTTTGTAGCCCTTAGTGGCTATTAACAGCTCAGTGAAAGATGATAATCCATGTTAAAGTGACTAACACCTGTTCTGTAAGTCAAGATTATTTTTTTCTACTAAGGAAATTTAAAAGACCATTTTGAATGTGTTACCAATCTTTTTGTTCAGGTTTTGGCACTTAATTATGGATAATGCCTTATTGTTACATTAAGTTATGTGCTTTTGGCAACATAGTTAATTCTGTGTAAGTTTTTGTCATTTTAATAACAGTGTGGCTGATCATTTTTCATCCAGGTTACCATCAGCTGTGTCACACACCAAATATTGATTCCAGCGTGATTGATTCAGATGATAAATGGCTCTGTCGACAGTGTGTATTTGCAACAACAACAAAGGTATGTTTCTGGAAAAAAATGTTAATACATTTCATATTGCATGCATCTTTGTTTTTGAAATTGAAACAATAAAAAGATATATCATTTTTTTCAGTGATTTCTTTTTTATCTTTGATCTGAACTCAAATTTTGTGTGTTGAGAAGTAATACTATTTTCTTTAGAAATTGACCATATTACACTTTTAAACAAACATGCTAGTATAAAAACATAAATACACCTGATAATATTTGACTTGCAAGTTATGAAAAAAATTAAAACTTTTGTAAAATCAAATGAAAAGCTTTGAAAGTTTCAGAAATGCATGACTGGTTTTTGTAAACTACTGTATCTGTTCTGGCCCAGAGAGGTGGTGCGCTTAAGAAAGGACCAAATGCCAAAGCACTGCAAGTCATGAAACAAACGTTACCATATAATGCAACAGACCTTGAGTGGGATGCAGGTCATAAAACCAACGTCCAGCAGTGTTACTGCTATTGTGGAGGACCTGGAGAGTAAGTAAATGGATAATATGTAAGAACTTTTCTCTACTGCAGCTCCAAACTTGGACTCTCTTCTTCTAGACTTCCTTTTGAACTCGCTAGTTTTTGTTTCTGTTGTGTGTGCATATCAGAAACTGGATGCAAAGTGGGATTTTGAATTCTCTGTACGTTTGTGAAGTACCTCACAGTGGGAAATATATTAATTTCTTTTCTTGTCCCATGAAATATTTTGGTTTGTTTTAATTTTGTCATGTGGCCATCACACTACATTCACATCACACTACAGTCTGTAATGAGCAAGAAATTTTTTTGTCTTGCTACTTTTGATGTGTTGAGTCTGGATGAGGTTGTTTGTTGATGATCTTGCAATTCTAGGCAGAATTTTTCTGATGTTAACTCAGCTCTGTCATAAGTCACAAAAATAAATGTACCTAGAGATTAGTTTATTAAATTTTGTTGGAATAGACCGCTCTCATATCCTGGTTTTCAGTGACTGGCAGGGAAACGATTTTATTTCCCCTCTTACGGCATTACAGAGTCCTCTGCTGGTTCTTTTTTACAAGAAAGGCAAAACCAGGACTTCTTAAGCAGGTAGAGATGAGTACTCTGGTGTCTGCATGCATGAGTGAAAGAATAAGACAGCATTGTAGATTTGAGGTCAAGGCAAGTGAAGAGTCCCACAAAAAGCAAAGTTTTTGAGGGTATACACATAGGACAGAGCTCTGGTGTGAGACTTGAACAAACATGGCTGTCAGCTTTGCATGGTTCCCTTTCTGAAGGGAGAAGCTGAAAAAGGAAAAGGTGTAAACTATGAGGTTTCTTTTGAGGATTCAAGTAGTTGGATCCCCAGAACAAATGTTTGTGACTTAATGCAGTTGTGTTGTGCTTTAGAAAGTAACAAGGAAGCTAAATCTAGTATGTGAGAAGGAGTTTCTGTGGAGTTCCTTAATTTTTACTGAATTAAAAGGTGGATGTCAGAGTAAATTAAATTGTTTTTTTCTTAATTTAATAATTTAATTAATTCTTTTACTAGGCTATCTTTTGTTATTCCTCACTGTCTTTCCTAGTAATTTATTATGGAATTAAATGTTACTGAAATATCCAAAGAGATGACTGTTTTGTAAACTGCAAATCAGTTTGGGTCAAAAGATCCCTTTTTATTTAATTTAAATATAATGAAGAAACATTTGTCAGTAACTTTTTAAACACATCTTGTGTCTCTTTCTGTTGTTGAAGCTGGTATCTAAAGATGTTGCAGTGCTGCAAATGTAAACAGTGGTTTCATGAGGCTTGTGTGCAGTGCCTCCAAAAGCCAATGCTTTTTGGTGACAGGTAAGAAAATTAAGCTGTATTTTGTTGGTTGTGTTTATTTAAAATGTGAGGGAAATCTCACATATGAGCTTTTATTAGGGCATCCGTAACACAACAGTGTTTTTCAAAAAGGGCTTGAGTTTTGAGTAGAAGCTTATACACAGGACATCCTGTGCTTGGGTGCCAGGAAAATGCATCATTTTCATCTCAGTTGAGCAGGATGCAGTGGTGGGTGGTGGAGAGGTCACCAATAGACAGCGGGATTGCAGCTGGTACTGCCTTTACTTTGTATGGGAATCCTTTATACAATAGGTGCAACTTTACACCTTCTGTTCATGTGTGAGGAGTTAGGACAAAAAGAAACATAAGAGTGCTGGTCTGTGCTTTTATTTTAAGAGGAACTTGGAGGACTTGCAGCAGATCAAAGAGGAAAACTGGAGAATAGAATCAAAGAGCATTTAATTCATTATTTATTATAATTTTATGTGGCAATTTTTCTGGAATGTTTGTATGAAGGAACTGAGTTAAAATGCATATTTATGCTTTTGTGCTGGGGACATTACAGAGCATCTTAACTGATACAGTCACAGGTTGAAGGACTTTCTCAGGCAGAATGAAGCAGTGGTAGCAGGATGAAATCAAAGTACTTTGTATCTGGCCCAGTAGGTATCAGCGCAGATTATAGAAGTTGCTGAAGTAAAGAATAAAGGCACTCACAAATACTATATGGCTGTGTTTCTAGCTTGCTTAACTTCCTTTTTTTTCATGATCAGGGTGTTAAAACACTGTGTGTATGAGCACCCATCACCCAGACACCTGTACATATATGTTTGTATGTGTTTTTAGGTTTTATACGTTCATTTGCTCAGTTTGCAGTTCTGGACCAGAATACCTCAAACGTTTACCCTTGAGATGGTAAGTATGAATTTTTAAAAAAAGGATGAGTTGGATACATGTTCTGCTTTTCTTTTTGATGTTCTGGTTCTCCTTGCTAAAAAGGAGATCTGCTTGTTAGCTTGAGCTGTTTCCTGAGTCAGTTTCCTGAGTCATTCTTGCTGTGTGTATGATAAGGGATAAATCTCTTTCAAAGTTTATCTGTAAGGGTAGAGATATATTGTGATTGCATGCTCTTGGGATTCAATCCTGGGATCATTCAGTGGAGTAACAAGCAGCTACTCACTTGTTGTGTATGTGAAGATTGTGATATCTAAATTAAATGTTTCTTGCAGGTTTAGGATCCTGCTGTATTATCTAAGCCAAACATAGTGAGTACCAGAGCGCACATTCTGATAGATTTTATAATAGTTTCCTTGAATAGACTTAATGGAACTAGTCTGTAATAGAAATTATATCCAATTTTGTGGATATATACCTAGTGCTAACAGATACATGGTGGAAATTACCTTGTTAAATGTTAATTCACCAAAATACTTGTATGAATTCAGAACTGATACATTCAAGTAGGAATTCAGACTTACTTACATATCGCATGGTCCAGACCAGTTTTGGAGTTTAAAAAAATACCATGACAATGAGATGAGGCAGAAACGAAAGTGAGGTGCAAAACAGAAGGAATCACTTGAAAAGAAATTGCAGGAGACTTCACAGTGTTGTCTGGATTGAGTGTCTTAAGTTGGGCTTTGTGTTCCTCCACCTGTATAATGCTAATATCTTTTCTACTAAATTGTTTCAAAGGAAAGCAATTGGAAGAAAAATACTTGTTTTCTCTGGTTTTTTTATTCAAATATTCTAGGGTAGATATAGCACATCTATGCCTTTACAACCTAAGTGTTATTCATAAAAAGAAATATTTTGATTCGGAGCTTGAACTTATGGCCTACATTAATGAAAACTGGGATAGATTGCATCCTGGTGAGGTAAGTAAGTAGAATACCCTTTCTTGTTTCTAAATCACAGTGCATACATATGTCCTGAAAGTTGACAAACTGTGAACTGTTTTACGCTGGATAAATCCTTTAGTGCTTTAAAATCTGATAATCCCAAGTAATGACATATTTTTTTATTTCCTTGCAGAAATAGAATGCTTTTTAAGTGGTGCATATTTTTTTAAACTGTAAAATTTCTTCAAGTCATCTATGCAACTAATTACTTGCATGGTGACTTTCCATTACTTAGCTGTTTATTCTGTTGCATATCTACATTCTATTTTAGTTTCATGATTCTTTGGTTACTTTGATATTTTCATGTGCTCTGACCTGAAAATCTAAATGTAGAATTGAAGGCAAGAGTATATTGCATGTGAAGACCACATTCAGTGTCTCTAAGGCGTAACACATTGTTTGTGTTAAATATTCTACTCAAAAATTTCTTCTTTCCTTCCTAATTCTTACAGTGGGGGTGGTCAGTTTGTGTCCAGTTCGTTTTTGATCCTTTTGCAGTTGGATTCAGCTACTTGTCAAGACATTTTTATTTTAGTTCATTACTATACTAGTTATTTTCCCAGCTATTTGATTACTGAGAATTTATCTTAGCATTAAAGAAAATCCATTTACTCAAGTTGATTGACTTCATATTTAACTAAGAGGACCAGTGTTGATCTTGGTTTCTGCATATGAGGTTAGATGCAAAAATTTATGACTTAAGTTCAAAGTGGCATACTGCTAGTAGAGTAAGTACTCTTTTTTGTGCATGAAAATTGTTTAGTGTTTTGAAGGTTTTTTAAATATATGGCATATGATGTGTTGAAATTTTTTATCAGTACATTCTACTTTTATACTTCTCTTCAGTAAATTCATACAACTGTAGTCCATTTCTTATTAGCACTCACAATTTGAGAAGCAAGTGTATGTTCTTGGTTTAAATAAATAACTATTTTTCATAAATAATGGAAAATAGTCTAAACATATGTGTTTTAAACTATCAGTGTCAATTGTTTGATAGAAAGTTAAGCAAACACTAAAGCATTACTAAAAATTAGTCATCAATACATATCTGATTTACTTTGCTATGTATGGCATCTTTTACCTAGTCACATAGAATCAATAAATGTGTCATATCAAGTATTGAGCTTTGAATTAAAAAAGGGCTACAAAGAATGTAATTTTCACACCATTTTTCCAATAGAATAAATTTTTTAGCGATCTTACTGTACAGCTTAAGAAGTATGTAAGCTGTATTGAATTTTGAAGTCGGTTTTTCTTAGTATTGAGGGAAATGTAGAAGAAAATTGTTTGTTCATTTAACATAATATTCCTTATATTTATAAGGTCATGTGGATGGCTGGTCAGAGCAGTGGATGGGGAGAGTGGAGCTGTCATTGACTTGGAGCACATAAGTCATTTTGAAGAAGTTGAAGGGCTGCACTCCTCTCTGTGCTCTTCCCCTTTCTGCTTCCAATCCATCCATGCTCAGTCTGTGAAAAACATGTAACTAAGGGGGAGGAAGGAAAGGGCAGATCCAAAATAACTAAACTCACTTCTTTAATTAGTATTTTCAATTCTTTAGTATTTCTACACCTTCAAGGGAACTATTAATTTGAAGTCTGAATGCTCCACTTTTAAAGGTCTAGATTTTGAATAAATTCATACAAGCTGTATTGAGGAAATTTAAATACCTTATTCTGAACAGATTTTAAATGTCTTTCATGAAGTTGGCAAAAATTGGCTTGAAAAATCTGATTAAATTCAGTTAATTAGGGAAATGAGGGAAACAGAAATTAGTCACAGAAATAATTGACATGTACAATATAATGATTTTAGGGGTTTTGTGATCTCCTTAAATTGCCACTGTTAAAAATGACATTTTAGTTTCCTTCTCCACCTATTTGTACTTGAGTAAGAGGAAAAGGCTTTTAGCTGTAAGTAAGACAGTAGTAAATGGTGGAGTTTTCAGAACTCCTAAGCCAGTAATTTTTAACTTGTCATTATTTAGAAAGCAATAAATATGTGGCAATTTCCTGTAGTTTAGTGTTGCAAGACCTCTAGGTAGCAATGGATTGAACAGAATGCATATGGTGAAGATGGAAAACAAGTTGTTACTTTCTTTGGCTAAAACCTCTTGAACAACTCCATTAGTCTTGGTAGTCAGGTAAACTATCAGTCTTGCCCATGTTAAAAGGTTGGGGTTTATGAGTATATTTATTCACTTACTTTTAGCTGTTAGCACGTTGCATTCTTTGACCTTTTCTCTCTGTCTTCTTTGCTGAGGATTGTATTCTTTAAAAATTATCTAATCCTGAGTTTTTTGTTGGGTTTCTTTGAGCTGTAAATGTTGTACAGTGTGGTCTTTAGTATTCATATTACAGTGAAGCTTATAAAATGCTGTCAGCTCTATAATTAAAGATAAATTTACAAATTTTGGCATAGCAACTGGAAATAAAGGTAGTTCTGCTGGAATTGAAAAGTTGATAGATAAATATAAATGTAAACCATCTAATTTTACATTCTGGTATATAAATGTTGTGTCCATGTGATAGTCACTACCATACTTGTTATACTTCTCTCTGTAATCAATTTGTGCAATTTTTCAGAGAGATGATTTCATGTTTTGAAAGCTTGATAGGGACTAGTTACTCCAGGCTTTGGTGAAAGGAGGGAGGTTAGATTGGGTCTTGGCTAAAGGGTCATGAAAATACATCTACTTGTTAGGGGTTTAATTCTAATAATTTTTCAGTGTGTTTTCCTTTCTTTTTTGTACAAGTTGAATAGTATTAAAACATATGAATTGGGT
This sequence comes from Geospiza fortis, assembly GCF_000277835.1. Lineage (NCBI taxonomy): Eukaryota > Metazoa > Chordata > Aves > Passeriformes > Thraupidae > Geospiza > Geospiza fortis. The sequence goes on from NW_005054336.1 coordinate 3,112,420, forward strand.
CCTGTGGCAGGATTTTGCCATAATTATAATAAATAATTAGGTTGTTTTGTCTATATAGTTATCCTCTGTTTTGCAATCTCAATTAATTTAGGAGTATATACAGAAGATTTTTTGTTAGGAGTCCTGGGAGATTGCTCTCCCAAGCAATCCTAGCAAGACTCCCAAGATCCTAACAATCTAGTGTTATGTTCCCTCGTTATATGAAATGTTTTGGAGATATTTTTCTTGTACTTCTTAAAAGTGAAACTCATTCCATGTCCTGGGCTTGATTCTGGCATTAATTCTGTGGATGTAAATCACAAAATATATGGGATTATGGTTAATATGCCAGCTAATATTTCCTTAATGTATTTCACATCCAAATCTATAGTTACAGTGACTAAGAGTATCTGGAATCTTTCTGTTACTAAAGAATTTGAGAGGTTAAATAATTTCTTAATACTTTACAGCTGGCAGACACACCAAAATCTGAAAGATATGAGCATGTCCTGGAGGCATTAAATGATTACAAGACTATGTAAGTTATTGGTACTTGTTGTTTTAAATGTTGTTTGCCTGTTTAATCTGACTGAGGTTACAGTCTTCAGTCTGTGATAATCACTCTGGCTGTAGATAGCGTTTTAAGTTTTAAATAATGTTTCTATTTCAAACTATAACATTACATAGCTATTTTGATTGTGACCCAGACCAAGAGAAAGAACTGTTTTAACTTCCACTTCACATTTTGTTTTTGAGAAGGAGGATTGCAATGGGGTGAAGAAGGGAATAAAGTAGCATTTAAATGAATATTCTCTTTGCGTAATTTTGTTTTGCATGTACCCTGCTATTGTAAAAGTTGTGTTCCCTGGGATCAGAATTTTAACAATTAATTTAACATCCATCTAGGTTTATGTCTGGAAAAGAAATAAAGAAAAAGAAGCATTTGTTTGGCTTGAGAATTCGAGTTCCTCCTGTGCCACCGAATGCTGCTTTAAAGGCTGATAAAGAGCCAGAAGGAACTTCACATGAGTTCAAAATTAAAGGCAGAAAGTCATCTAAACCAATCCCTGATGTGAGGTAAAGTAACCCAGTCATTCTAGCTGTGTTGTGGTTAATTGGGGCTACTTTGGGTATTTTTGGTGCTAACAAAAAAGGCCTTTTCTTTGTAGAATGTTTTTTTAAAAAATTAATTGTAAAGGCAGATTATTTGTGAGAACAAGGTCTTAGAACAAATGTAGTTAACTTTCTATTAGGATTCTTCTAAAAAATCAACATGGAATTTAGCAGTAAGAGCAATAGAAAATATCCCAACTTTGCTGTCATTTGGGAAACAAAACCTTTTGCCTTACTGGATCTCTCAAGCAATAATCTAACTAGAATTCATAGGAGGTATGTTGTGAAATAGTAACTTGTATTGGTAAATGTGCCGTCTTTTTCACCAAGAATTGTCATATGAATAAATGATATTTAATACTTGTTCATTCCTCTTCAACATTTGGGGATCAGTAATGTCCCTAGAAATACATTGAATCTGTTATGTTACTATAAAGGCAAAACCAGCTTTTGTACCTGCGAATTTTGATTTGCCAGAATCACCTCATTTAATACAATGTTTTAGAAACAAGCATCTGATTGTTATTCATTGCCAAAGGAAAACATGTATTCAATGAAAACTAGCATCAGTAATACAGAATAAAATACAAATTTTCTTCTAGGGAATTAAGTAATGGTATAGAAAGAAAGGGGAAAAAAAAATCAGTAGGTCGTCCACCCGGTCCCTATACAAGAAAAATGATTCACAAAACTCCAGAGTCATCTCCTCTGGTAAGGATATTTCTTCCCCCTTCCTCCCTTCCTTCTAACTGCATCATAAATGTTGAAGAAAAACATAACAAGTTAACACGAATTTATATTCCCCCCCTTGTTTGCAAATAAAATAAATTTAAAAAATTTAAGTTGAAGTACCTTTTTCGTTCCCCCCTTAGGATAATGAACCAGTTCCAGTGATAGAGAACCCAGCCTTGGAATTACCCTGCACTGTTGGGTAAATAAAATAAAAAAATCCCTCCCACGAAACATTGTAACACCATGTAATTTATCTGTTTGCTTCTGAAATGTCAGCTCAGTTTTTAATGTAAGATTATTTTTTTGCCTGGCAAACCTGTTATCTTGCAAAACAGGAAATCTGATGGAACTGCACATTCATCCAATACCTCAGATGTGGAATCCACAGGTGCTGCCAGTATGAAAGAAACTACCTCATCTAACATTTCCAGACATTATAGGTAATTGCTCATTTACTCTATCTGCTATAAAGATCAAGATTTGCGGTGTATTAATTTTACTAAAATCTTCTCAGAGTAGAGCTCTAAATAGCATGGGGAAACACAAAGAAATAGGATGAATCAAAATTTGTCTTTAATAGTTCTGTTTACAACTCAGAGAGTGAGGATTTTTTGGTACTTGCTAACCAAAATATGTTATTTTGATATAAAATATGTGGCTAAGTGACATTTACTGAAAAAAATTAAACTGCAAATGTTTGCTGAGCTTAGTTTTCTACTCGTGGTCACAAAACAACTGATGTACTCTGAATTAATTTTAGCAGCTTTTGTTTTTGTAGGTTTCTGTGTTCATGTTATAAAATACTAAGTATGCTGTGATTTTCTACAGTCAATAGAGCATGAGAAAATTCTGGCACAGAGTTTATAAATAAATTATTAACTGCAGTCAACTCTCCTGCAAGCAAAAAGTTTTCCCCTTCTCAAGCTCAGCAAATAGAAATTTCTCTTTTATTGACATACGTGGATTTTACTATTTTGTCTCCCCTTTCTGGTTCATGCTGTTGAATGCCTTCATGAGTCATTTTGTGTGCATTATTGATAAAATTTTCAAATAGCTCATGTTTAATTTAGAGTTCTGAAATTATTACCAGCTGTAAGTGTCATACTTACAGTTACCTATCTGTAGGCAATAAGTATTTTTTGAGTGAAAAACAACACAAATTATTACGTGAGTGGCATGGAAATAACTGATGGTACAGCATACATGTTGAATTCCCTTGGAGTTAATGCTGTGGGGTTTTATTTTCAATAGTTTGTCTGCATTCCCTTGGAGTTAATGCTGTGGGGTTTTATTTTCAATAGTTTATCTGACTCGAGAAAAAGGACTCGAACAGGAAGAACTTGGCCTGCTGCAATACCACATTTGAGGAGGAGAGGCCGCTTTCCACGAAAAGCACTCCAGACTCAAAATTCAGAAATTGTCAAAGATGATGAGAGCAAGGAAGATTACCAGTATGATGAACTCAATACAGAGATACTTAACAACTTAGCAGATCAGGAGTTACAGCTCAATCATCTGAAGAACTCCATCACTAGTTACTTTGGTGCAGCAGGTAGAATAGCTTGTGGGGAAAAGTACCGTGTGTTGGCTCGTCGGGTGACACTTGATGGAAAGGTGCAGTATCTGGTGGAGTGGGAAGGAGCAACTGCATCCTGACTGTAGGACTGAACATTATGTTCACTGCACTGTCATCTGTAAGTACAGTTCATAATGCAGAGCCACGAGAGAAATGGTCTTTAAATGTGTTTCTAAAAAAAAACAAAAAACAAAACCAGTTTAGCCTTAACATGTAATTGTTATCATTACAGCTCTTGTGATAAAGACTTATCTTTTTAAAATCTGATCTGAGACTTAAATTTTTTAATCTGAACATTGTTAGATTGTTTTAGGTCGGGATATTTTGGGTTACAATTGCTTAAAAATGTGCATGGTGTTTTAAAAAAGATGACATTTTCTAGAGAACATTCCATGGATACAGTTATTGTGATTTAGAGAAAATATTATGTAGATAGCACAAATATTTGAAAAATCTTGGTTTGTTTTCTTACCCAAATGTTTGCAGAAATGTATTTCTATTTCAATACTTTCTAGATTTCATAAGTGCAGTGTATATAATGCCTACTGAAGACTGTAAAATACTGAAGTTTTCTTTCAAACAAAGTGTAAAAAAAAAAAAAAGAAAAAAAATATATTGAGCCTGTAAATTGCTCTGTGACCAGACTTCATTGTCGTCTTAATATATTCAGTGTGTGTGCGTGTGTGTGTGCTGTATACTGAGGTGTATATGCACACACAGCCCTGGCGTGTATATAGATGTGTGATTGTGACCTATGCAATACAAATTATGGGATCGGTCAGCTTCTGAGAACACATCCCATAATTCTTTTTTCAGGAATAGTTGCCAGTATTTACACAGCAGCATTTCTTCTCAGGCTTATTGGGTGCTGTTGCTTTTTATGTACTAAGGAAAAGTGTCCAACCAGTGCAGCGTGTTCTGGCAGTGGGTGCAGTCGATGATGGTCATGTGCTCTACATTCCATTATTTTCCATTTGAATTAACCAATAAAAAATAATGCAGGATCTAAAGATTTTGAAATTAATTCTACTGGATATAACAATTTGGAAGCTCTTGTGGCACTCTGATTGTAAATTTCATGTCCCAGTTATAAAGTAAGTTGACAGGAGTCATGCAGGATTTCTACATACCCGTAGAACAGTCATATTTTGATAAATGTAATATGAATTAAGTGTATTATTGCACAGGGTCAACAAATGTTGCCATTTGAAGTAACGTTACTGATTTTATTACAACATTACCTCTTTTGTGTTTATAAAATGTACCAAGTTTTAAATTGGTAAGATTATTTTACTTGTTAAAAAAAAGTCAAAAAGTCTCTTGCCAGTATTAGATATTTTTTCTTTGTCTGCTACTTTTGAGGGGGTTTTAGCCAAAGAGTAAACAGAAGAATATTTTTACTTTGGTGGTTATTCACTGTACTGTATAAGGTTAGTTTTCTTACATGCTTACAGTTTGCCACCAAAATAAAATTATGTAACATTAGCAAATGACAGTGTGGTTTAAAGTGTACTGCCTGAGTTAGTACTTATTTATTCCATTACTTGGTTATTTGACTTTCTCTGCTCGTCTTGAACATCTTGAAAAGGTGACTTTTTTTCTGAATTTTTTTTGTCACCTTATAGCCAAAGGAAGCAGAGAAAGCTTTTTATCCTGTGTTTGGCTTATGGCTGGATGGGTTATATTAGCTTTATAAAAATGCTAATTAAAAACTCCCACTTCTGTTTACCTTCACTAAAATGTGTGGGTTTTTTCTCACACCCTCAGCTATTAATTTAATGTTGCCTTGCCTATAGCTGCAATATTTTGATAACACAGCAACTTCATGTTAATTTTTGAATGTTTATATCTTGAGATAATGCAAAATGTAAAGCCTTTGTAACCTTACTCACACCATCTGTATTTGTCTTTATTGTTTCACTTTATCCAAGTCCTTTAATTCTAACTGAACACCAGCAGTATTTTTCATAAATATTCATTTAAAGATAAATATTGGAATGTACTTGGGGACTTAAGTGGGGGAGGTGTGGGGAGAAAATACTTGTCAAACTTCAGCTGTCCATAGGCCTAACTATTGTGAATGTTGTTTTCATTTTATTACGGTGGTTGACTTAACTCTGATGTTCAGTTTGTATTTTTGGAATTGCTTTTCTCTTAGAATTAAAAGACCAACATTAAATGTGTGTATTTTTTGAGAGAGAAGAATGAGTTTTGATTCTGTACTCTTGTGAAGCACATACTTGGTGGCATCCTCCCATCCATCACTTCCCAATCTCTAGCTTTCCTGTTCCTGTCCTGGACACACTTGCCCTGCACATAGACACTAACTGGTGTTCCAGCTATGGTTGAGGGATGCTTTGTTACAAGGTGTCATGTACTGGAAAATGCTGCAATAGTGCTGCTGAAGATAGAGCTAGAGTAGTAATTAAAGCACACCTACAAATGCCTTTCTCATTTTATGTGAATTTCATTGTATGTAGTAGTGGTGTGTCTAAAGGAAAAAGACAAATGTTGCTGTATGTAATGATTTCATTTTGGTATAACTCGATCATTGTATGTATGCATGTGTGTAAATATATGTAATTCAACTTTGTTGTGGTCACTGATTTACAACCATTTCTATGTGTATATTTAATATTTTTCCATTATGTTTTATTTGTATTACAGTAGTATTTAGATAGGAGAAGTCTCTTGTGACAGTTCTAAAAATATTGGTATCGCATGAACAAGACAGCAAAGAAATAATGGCACAATGCTGGTCAGAATTGTAAGATATGCATCATAGCAAACTATTTGTCAAATCATTGTTCTTAACAATACTTCAACAGGAATTTTGAATAAAACTATGGTTTTTCTATGCATAACGCATTTTGAGTGAGATTACAAAGGAATTTTGAAAAATCTCTAAGCATGGTACATGAAATGAAGGTCAATATTTTAATTTAACATGATGAAGACAAATACATTAAAAAAGGCCTTTAAAGGTGAAGACAAGCACTTTATTGTCTAGAAGGCAGGGAGATAATTTAATAAACAGAAAAATAGTTTGTCTTTAGAACATCCTACTAAAGTGATCTTTAGTGTTATATTTTAAAAGGAAATTGGTGAATGGAGATGGAACATACCAAGGCTGATGATGGAGCAATAGAACAGAGTGATAAGGATAAACTGGACAGAAGCATCAGTTCTGTGCACAAAGGGAAGAGAAGGGGTCTTGCAAATGCTGTGCTGGTAATGTGTTCAGGCACATCTCTAGTTGGATCATATCTGTCTGAATGAAAAATAAGGGCATGATGGAAGAAAATTACATTTGTAGAAATGGAGAAAAGGGTTTAGGAAACATTGAAACATTGTTTGGTCAATGTTGAACTTAAATACCCATATTGAGGTGTCAGATCTATTGATATCCTAGTTTAGTTAGAAAAACATTAATGCATGAGTTAAACTTTGGAGTTGTCAATGTTTGTAGAAAAGCTTGCTGGTGTTTTGTTTGGGTTTTTTTTCTAAATTGGATCATCTATAGGTGAGGTGTGGTGAAATGAAAGACAGGGGAAAAAAGTCTCCTTTGGAGTCCCTGAAGGAAGTTGGAGGGGGAAACAACTGTCTTTTAGCAAAGGTAGTGCAGGACAATAGAAAGGAAAACAAAAGACCTATACCAGTACAAGCTGTGCACAGTCTGAGAATGAGCTTGAAATTTGATGCTTTTGCTGTCTTTCAATTTTGTCACTCAGCAACAATGAAACAAGATTTTTGTATTGTCTTGGTGTTTTGATGTTCTGCATTTTTGAATCCCTTCATGTTCTCAGCTAGCCCATCTCTGCTATTTTTAAAATCAGGTTTGTACATATTTCAGTATTGAGATCCATATACCATAATATCAACAATTGTTCTGGTTTTCATTAGTACCAAAATATTTTGCTAGCAGATAGTAATTTTTCAAATACAGCTGTAGTTCATACCATTCTTTTCATATAATCATCTAATCTGTTTACTGATACTATTTCACTAGTGTGTGATTTTCTTGTTCTAATTTATGTTTCCAGCTTCTCAACTTGACAATATTCAGATTACTTCCCATTGTTAGCTACTTAGTGTTTGGCACTGATTGACTTCCATCTGGTTTTGGTTTCCTAGTCTTCTGCTTATTTAATGTTCACCACAGTACCTTCCAAGCCTGACATCTGCAGTTTTACTCCTAACAAGCTCATTTATTTCAAAACCACTTTTAAAGCAGGAAGCTAATTAATAGTTATACCTTGCTCTAAATAAAGTTTCTTCTGTAAGCACCACTTCCAAGTCCTTCATTTGTGCTTTGCCATTCTCTAATGAATACTCACAAAACTTGGCTATTGTTGCATTTGCTTGTGTCACCATCCAGTGGTTTTAATTACTGCTTTGCTATGTACCTGTTTTTCTCATTCATGATCATTACTGGTTGCCTGCTTTGTGTTATTTGGTTGCTCTAATCTGGTATTCATAACTTCACAAATTGGTTGCATAATAGCAGAACTAGAAAGTACTAAGGGTAAAATTCTAAATATCATCAACAATAGTTGGAAATTGTGGGAAAGGGAATTAATGAACAACTAGAGAGGGTTTAACTCCATTAAATCCTTAAGCATAAAAGAAAGGGACTTTTATTAGATGTTTGATCTCAGGTCCCTTTACGTAAGGTTGAAATGTATGGATATATGCTTCTAGAACTTTTCTTTTGGCAAATCTATGCTTTCCTTATGTACCTGTGTTCCAATTTAGCAGGTGGCAGATGGAGAATGAGGATGGATATTGTTTCCAGAAACTTGGTATGAAGAAAGGAGTTTGTGAACAGTATGGGTTCCAAGTCTCATTAACTGTTGTCAGCTATAGCACTTGATAGCATGAGAGATGTAATTCAAATGCTTCTGGTGAAACTTCAGCGGTGTAGGTGGGCTTACTACTACTTCTAAGTTGTTTTTCATTATTTTATTATCTTTGATAAAAATCAACAGTTATGTAAATTGTTGGTTTTGAAAACAGTAAGTTATGTAGCTTTTGATTGAATTTTTGATTTCTGTAGTGATTTGTGTAAATTGTGCTTACTCACCGCTGTACTGTGTTACTCATACAGCATTCCTCCTGTATGAATAGTGAATTTCTGTGAGAATACTACTGGAGCCAGGGGGAAAGCATGGAAAAGGAGGGGCTTAGCAAAAGCCATTTCTCAGCAGTAACCAAGATATGTGTTTCCTGTCTATACCACAAGTTGCTAAGTTCTCAAATGAAAGTCTTGAGGAGAATTGGTTGGTCTTTGAAACACAGGAAAGGAACTGCTAGTTTTTAAAGACATCAGATACAGCTCAGCCTTCTTAGTTTCAGGCTGTCTTAATAAAATTTTCGGGATAATGAGTCTTTAGAAGAGATTGCCATATAAATATTAAAAAAAGCTCCATTAAAAAAAAAAGTAATTGCTGTGACTAATTGAGTAGAATCTTTAAAAATGTGGTCTTAACACTGCACCACGTGGTCATGGAGTGAGGCTGGTGCTGCAGCCTGACAAACAAGTGGAGTTAAACAAGGCCGTGCTGCACTGCTGAGCACGAGAAACAATGTGCCAGGCTGAGGCACAAGCCTGTGTTGTGTGTGCAGAAGTGAAGGCAGAAGGTGGCATTTCTCATGGTGCATGTTTGGAGAGATCAGGAAAGGGAACTTCTGCAGGTATTTCTCATGTCTGTGTCCAAAAATATCTCTTGAGAGTTTTTACTGCTCATGTACTTTTTCAAGCCAAATCACTGTTGCTTCTACCACTAATTGCCCAATCTGACAACATAAGATTGTACTTTAGCATTTCATGATCTATTTCATTGATTCAAAACACAGCATAAAGGAAGTTCCTGTTTCAATGCTTTCACAATTTGGTTTGCAGTCTTCCGGACAGGCCTGGCTGTCTCAGGAGTCTTATGCAATGGTAAACAAGCTTGGATTTGTTGTGTTTTACTCCATTAGCCAAAAAAATGCTCCAGTATTTTGAGCTTTATTCTTGGAATCTTGGGTATTATTTTATGAATAATACAAATATATGATATATTAATAACTAGTAATAATTTATATTATGAGATTCTTAATTGTGAGCTTGAGACTGTGATGCTATTTCCTGTTGATGTTTGCTGCTGAAGTACAGTTAAGTATGTTAAATACTTTCTCTTACAAAGTCCAGAGGTTGGTGTCTTTCTGATCTGATGCCTATGTAAATCTTAAATTATTTGCACTGATAAAGTTGATATTTGCAGTGAATAAGAACAGAATTTGAAAACTGCACAAGGAAGAAATTAAAAAGCTGCGTTACTAAAACCAAATGTCCTGTTAGCATCCTTGATCTTTTGCAGCATTCATAGGTATTCATAGCATTCTTCCTTCATTACAAAACAACACAAACACAGGTTTAAACTTGATTTATTGAAAATCTCAGTTTTGCATAATTATTCAACATCTGCAAGTCTTAAAACATTTAACTCGGAAGAAAAATCTGTTAAGAAAAAAAACGTAATTTATATTCTCCTCTGTAAATTTTATACAGTCGAAAGTAATCTACTCTTCAAAATCCAAGTACAATGTTACTTAACTGCAAGTTAGAATGCCAAATCCTTCACCTGTCATAAACATATTCCAGCTGCCAAAGTCAATGAACCTTTCTAGTTATTCCCTCTTTCATTTTCTATAATGGACCTTGAATGAAGAGCAAATACAGTCAGAGCTCTTGGCTGCAGAACAATAATTTCTTCCAGATGAACTCTGCTGCCGATTGTTGCATTTTCCTTCTCCCAGAGCTGGCTGTTTGTAACAGGAGACACTGAACTGCAGCCAGCAGCAGGTTCAGCTGGGACACCACACGGCTTTGCCACTGATGTGAAGCTACAGAGAGGCACAGCAGAGTAGCTGGGGAACCCAATCCCTTAAGGTGCCCTTGGCAAACTTGGCAGAGCTTATCTACTGGAGTTCTGAGCTGAAATCTTGACTCTGGTAGCTTGGAGAGCAGAGGTAGATGTCTTAGTCGCAGCTTCCCAGAGCTGGTTCAGCATTTTGCAGATGGTTTGGAGCATCACACATGGTGATGCAAGCACAGATAACAACATGGTATAGTGCTACTGGGAGAGGGACAGGGAAACATTATTTGCTACTTTAGCTGAAAGAATTATTTTTCCTAGATATTGTTCTTATCACAGAAATGAGCTTTCTACTTCTGGGCAGTTTAGAATAGAAAGCATCATATGGAAGTAAGATACACAAAACCTTAAAGGGGTACAGTCTTATTTTGGGGACAGTTCTGCAGAAAGATGAAGTAGCTCAACAGCCTTTGGAGCCCTCTATAACAAGTTCTGTAATAATAATAATTATTATTTTGCTTATAAAAACTATTTAGAAATATTGCTAGGTCCTCTTCTCTGAAGTTGAACCTGAAGTGTTGTTTCTATGTTCTGTAGCCCTTGCTAGCATCTGTTTCATTTGAACAATGTATTTTTTGAATGCACCTATTGACCCTGTATTTATTCATAAAACACTATTTAATCACAGAAAGTCTCAAAGTTGCAACTCTGCCATTCATACAGATGACCCCACAACAGGCACAACACTACTACATATACTGTTTTTAGAACACTTTTTTAAAAAGTGTTTCTAATAAAGTTTTTTAAAAACTCTCATGATGAAATGCAGTTAACACATTTATACAAGAAATTCCAATGACTTGGCACATTGTAAAAATTATTAACTTGAAACTACTTAAAAAAAGTTAATTCTCATGCACCAGGGCTTTTGGCAAAAGCTCTATACCCTCACTGCACTGTTAAAAGCCACTTACCGAGATATTATAAATTTCTGGTTTGGTATTAGCTTTGTCTTAGTGATAGCGATACTACATATTCAGTTGATCATAAAACTTGTGGCTTGTGCTTACTGCTCCCGTGATTTGTGCCTTATTCAGATGACCAGCTAGGTACAGAAACATGGGTTATATGAAGAATGTACTTACACAGCTGAAAGACTTGGGAGGGTGAGTAAAAAGGGAAAGTTTAGGTGAACAGCTTTGGTTTTATATGCCTATGTAAGCCACCTGACTAACATTAGTCATAGTTGTAATAAAGTGGAAAAGAAGAGGGATTTTGAGACTACAACAATCAATGTTTGTTTTGGCATACCATGAACAACTCCTGCCTTTATTAAAAGGAAAAAACCCATGAGAAATTACTTTTTAAATAATTATCAATTACATGAGGTTACAGTAACTAAGAATTTGCAAGTCATACTTCAAAGTGTGCCTGTATTTGTTTGTATACCATGTAGTCACTTGTCTCATGTAACAGCCACAAAGGAAAACAAGATTTTGCAACTACAGGACAGAAGGATTTTTGAACAGGAATTGTATCTATTTTCTCCAATTGTTTTTCAACAAAAACTGCCTCAATTTCACATTGATGGTGCTTTTTTTAAAGTGCTGATATTAGTCCTCTGTTATAAAAAGAGATCTCATGTTCTTACATAGTTAGCCCAGTGTTTCTCCATGATGCCAAAGAACAAAAACTAAGGATTTAAAAAAACATATAACTTTGAAGAAAAATGACAGTAACTACCAATCCTGTAAACTTAGGCACATATGTAAATTCACTCAGTATTTAACAGCAACTAAACCAATGTCTAAGTTACTACTTAAACTTTTATGTGAAAATGAAGATAATGACAGTTATATTAACATTACTTTGCATATGCACCAAGTGTGCTATGCATAAGATAGGAATTAACAATCACTAACAAATCCTACAAGTACAAAAAATAGTTAGTAGCATTTGGAAAAATGGGAGAGCTTGGGAAGAGGCATGATGTTCATGTTTTAAAAAAAGCCAACCAACCACCACAAAAAACAACAGAAAACCCCCAAACACGAACAAGACCAGCACTATCACATCCAAAAAGCCCAATATGAATTGAAAACCTGATTTTTGCTCTCTTCAAAAGAATCTGAAAGGTCTTTATAGTCTTTACTGTAGTTTATTGCTCCCTTCTCCCCCATAGCTGTTATAGTTATGATCATAATATGAACATTAATGAATATTAAGTTCTACTTTTCCTCTTATCTTCAAAGAGACTTTTCAACATGTAAACCTGAACAGCTGATACCACCACCATTACTCCCAAGTTGACCATGGACCAGAAATTCACTCTGTCAAAGTTGCTTTCTTGTATGTTTCGGTCACGAGCCTCAAATGCTCTGAGCAGGGTCTGAATCTGGACGCTTTTGCTTAATCTGGCTTTCACACTGTTGATGGATTCCTGGTAAGTGACAAAAGAGTATTTTTAGGAAAAACCCCACCTGAATTAAGTGTATATCTTGCAGCAAATACAAAATTATTAACACCGTGCTATCATCTGTAAATTAATGTCTTGACAAGTGAAGAGTTAATTTCATTTTAAAATATACACATCATCACAGTTTTCATTAATTTGTCTAGCCTGTTTATTGTGTATTGGCTAAAAAGACTTAATTAATGTAGCATTAGTGTTCTGTAGTAATTTTGTTTTTTCTCTTTTATAGGTAGGGAGGTGAGAGAGAAATCAAACCTATTTGGACTAATAAAAAGTAGTGAATCTGCAGAACTAGTCTCAAAACAAATTATGTAATGGCAAGCAAATGTAGAGTTTTTTCTGCTGCATAATGAAATTAAGGAGTTTTTTTAATGATAACTACCATCAGGGCTATATCTGTAGCAAAAGAAAACTACAATAATGTTACTTTCCTGTCTGCTTCTGGTGTTTCCACTGTAGTGGTTATAAACTGCTGCTTCAGCCTTGATAAAAAAGCAGAATTTTGACAATAAATCTTGAACAGGACAACTGGAGGTCCTAGAAAGGACATAAAGTGTGACCCTGGAACTAGAGGAAGTACATGAACACTCCAGCCATGACAACAGCAGCTCAAGATTTGCACATTATTCTGCACTTAGTAAGTAAACATCTGGTCCTATGATCTGCTGAAGTTTTATCCACCACGTAACAGATACTGACAAAAGCTGATCTCATGCAGTGCTGATTATGTTCTGGATATAATTATGGATCCTGAAGTAACTTTTAGTGAGAAGAGGCTAATAATTTTTAAAAATCCCCAAAACCATAAGGCTAAAGCCAGCAGTAACATTTTCTCTCTTTCATATTTAACAAAAATATTTCAAAATAGCTATTCTGGGGAGCCAAATAATGTTATGATGATAAAGGTCATTGTTACACAACAAGGAAAATGAACACCACACAAGAGCTTTAAACTTAAAGATGTAATTCCCCATTTTTGCCAGAAAATGTGTTCTCATTAAGGAATTAAACTACTAAGTGCTTATGTTAGTCCTCATAGAGCTTGCAGGGAAAGTAATACTTGGCTAAGTAAACAATGGGATTAGATACTAATCTTGATTTTATAAAAATTACCTACTTTATAAGATTTTCAAGACAGTCAAAGATAGGTTCTGCATTTCTTTTTCTTTTGGAAGAGATACCAGTATGTAAACAAGTATCTATCAAATTAATTCAAGTATTTTCTGTAAATAGTGTGAGTGGGACTTTCTTCACAACTTCACATAGAAATTTTCCTTTTTTCGCAGTGTCTTGACTGCTACTCTTAAAGATCTGGTCAGATCTTCAGATTCTGTATTTGGTGTTATTATTATTTAAAAGTGTATCATACACCTATAAAATATTTTAAACATTGTTTTGTTATTTAAAAAATCTGCATTGTGTTTATGACAATAAATAATACACTGTGATTTTCTACATGATGTATTCAGTAGGGGTGTGCAAATGTTGAGGTTTTGGGTTGTTTTTTTTTAAGATACCTAATGTCTGTAGCTATGATAAAACAAACAATAGCTTTACTGCATCCTACCAAGCATTAAGAACAGTGGTACTGGAGCACCAAGCAATTCTTTGTTTCTAGAGTAATCTCAATATTTAATGATCATAAAGGGAATAAGAGCTTTGACTCAGCAGTAGTCTGAATCCTACATCAAACAGGCTCACCATACAATTTAAGCAAAGATGAACCTGTATTTTATGCAAATTAACTCTCATTCTGTTTATTAGTTTGAAAAGATGTAATAAAATTTGGGGGCAAAAAACCTAATATAGAAATGTCTAATTTACTGAAGATAGAAACAGTAATCCATACTTCTGCAAAGATGTGATGGAGAGGCTAACACAGTACTTTATCTTGAAACACTGATAAAAATGATGCAGTAATTCCAACTATACCATTGGGACTAAATAATACTTTAATGCTCCAGGTATTCATTTCATTGCTGCTAGGGAAGAATGTCCCATTCTAGCAGTAGGAAGAAGGGAAGCTGAATTGGAAACCAAGTGACCGAGAGCTAGGCAGTGTCTTCTTGCTGATGAAGGGCCTATTCTGAAAAATCTTCAAGTTTCTGTGTGTAAACAAGAGATCCATGGTGCTAGACTTCCTGTATTAGTAAAAGCAATATATGGACCTGGAATACATCCCAGGATGATGCAACAGACCAAGGCAGAATGGCCACATGACATTGAGATTTTTTTCCAAATGCTCTAACATTGAATGGAAAGAAAGATTAAATACTAACCAGAATATCTTCCAACTTCATGTCTAGGAGATCTGTGCCTGTAACATACTTCTTCCAATCTTCCTCATCTTGACCATCTTCTCCCATATTGTCCAGGATCAATTCAAAGAAAATTACCTTTTCAGAAATGGTACTGAATGTGTTGTCAAAGCAGAACATGTAATCCCCATCTTCTGTTTCCACACTGTGTATATAAGCAAAACATGATTAACTACACTTTCTGTGCTGGTTCTCAAAAAGTCAGTTTTTGTAAGCATACCCTTCCCTTTAAGACTGATAATTGTGCACTTAGAAATAACCAAATCTTGTTTTTGTATAAAAATAGGAACTCTAAAGGCACTTCACAGATTACACAGTCACAGCAAAACAATCCTACTGACTCCAAAGGCTCAAAATTATGGCAACAGCAACTTGCTTTCATTTCTTTTTGGGGCTTTTGAATCTTTGCTAATCATTACAAAAAAATACACAATAAGTGTCATTCTTATACTGTATAGTAAAATTACAGCAAATATTACATCTTTTGAGAAAAGGACTGGAAAAATAGGGGACTTTGTAGCTTCTTATTTGTATGACTCACATGATCTTTTGATATTAGATATGGAGACCTTTTTCAACTCCACAATAACAATTTTTATCCACTGAACATGAACAACTATCACTAAACTAAAAATACCCTTCACTTCATAGTACAATTCATGTAAAAAGCATTCAGTGTTTATAAAAAGAAAATTGGTATTCTCAAACTGTCCTATTAGAAAGTCTTTTGTAATATCAAGGAATAAAAAGTACTCAACCTTCATTTTAGTTATATTTGCTAAAGAAACCAGAAAAATTCTTTATGCAACACTTCTGAGTTTGAAGATTTTAAACTTACGTATGAACTCCATCTGATTTTCTTTCATCAAAAACTAGAGTTTCACCTTTTGGGGAGAGCAGATGAAAATCAACATCTAATCCTGCTCCATCTAGAACCTGTGAAACAAACAAAAATAACCAACCTCCGACCAGCTGAACTCCTGTTTGCATTGCTGACAACAACATTTATTGGGAAGGCAAATGTTTTTAGGCAAGGGAACAGACAAATAAAATAATCTGAAAGATTAATCTGTCTGGATGAGCTGACACCAAATTAACTGGAAACAGATGGAAAACCAGCTCAACCTAAAAGCATTTTAGCAATTTCAGAATCTTAAAACTACATGTAATCTAAACCTGCCAGGCTGGGCTTATATTGAACCGTTCCCTAATTACTTTTAAGAATGCATGCAGTTTTATCAACAGGCAGGGTTAGACAACCTGTAAAAATACCAACAAGAGGTGGCTAAACCTGGCATTTCTATGGCTGCTGTCACCGATTGCTTTGTATTAGCACAGTGTTTACCTTATGTCTTTGGAGAATTACCTGCATCCTGTGTTAAATACTCTTATGCTTTAGCCACGAATGTAATTAAGTACAAAATAAATCTATTTGTAGTAATATACAGAGCTCCTTTTCTACACATTCAAATAAACCAAATCATTACTGTTAACAGTAGTGCTAAGAAATTTATGCCTGAGTAGAAATAAGGTAAGTATATGTTATACACACTAATCCTTTCTAAAATAAGGTCTTTATTTAGCTTATGGTCAAACTAAAATCCTACTCTGTGCAAAATAAACTTCTGTGTGGCTTAGACAGGACTCTAAACAAAGCTTGAACACCTCTCTTTCATTCTTGTTCAGTTCTGCATGTAACAGTATTAGAAATTAGAAAAAAACACGAATTTCAGCTTTGTCTTTCAGTTGGGAAACAGAGGGAAAAAATAGGTGGAGGGGAAGAGAGAGATCCTGGCCCATTTCTAGGCACAGTAACAGGGTGGGAGAATATTCAGTGCAGCTTCCCTCACTGTAGCTATTTTACTGGAAAAAAGTCATTGTTGTGAGGGAGGAAAATGTCACAGATCGAGATCTAGCCCAGACATGTCTGGGAAACTCCACTCTTCTCAAGAAGGACAGCAAAATCTTAACGATAGCTTGTTAAACTGTGCTGTGTCTGTAAAACTTTTATCGTCGAGATGAAAGGTGCCTCATATCAGCACAAAGATAGGCAAGTACGGGCTCTGTGCATCAGCACAAGTTCCTTATGCTTTAGGGCTACAACACAAGGTCACAACCCTGAACTTTCTGCATTCTGCCCTTTTAAAGGATGGCGCCTTGAGCTCCTCTAAAGTAGAAACAAAAAATTCCCCCCAAACCACCAAAAGAATCTATTAGAACAATTGAAAAGGCGGGTAAGTTAATTTTTAACTCCACAAGGCTGAACTTCCAACAGTGTACAATTTCAGCGCGGCTTTGCGGGCTGGGCTGCCCGGGGCAGGGCGGGGGAGCCCCG
>NW_005054336.1:3130478-3135289 GCF_000277835.1 Geospiza fortis
CAGCTGCCCGCCCGCCCGGGGCCGATTCGCTTTCGTCTCTCGTTGCGCTGGTCACGGGCAGCGGGGCAAGTTTAGCGCGTTCGCGTGTGCACCGTTCGCTTCCCAGATCCCCGGCAGGTGCACCGGACTGCCGGAGCTCTGCGATGCGCTGCGTGACAGATTTTTGGTAAATAATGTATAGCAGGTTTTTCCAGTTTCCATATATGACAAGTCATGGAGCTTTTTGTATTTCATGAATGCATACAGAACTCCTCACAAAAGAGATAATTTGTTACTTTTATCTAATAAACGTAGGAAGGAGGAGTGTGTGGAATGTGTATATTTGGAAATTGAGTTTATTTTTTTCTCCTTTTTTTTTTATTTTTGCAAGTAGTTTTGGTGCCCATTTAACAGTGTTTTAATATTAAATATTACTTTAGCCTTATGCATGTTACCAATGGAAGGTAGCATGTGGATTTGCTCTAAGAGTGATGCTGATGAGGACCTGCTTGCAAATGTGCAGTCATTACAGAATCAGCTGAGGAGAACTGAAAAACACCTACAAACTGTAGAGAAAGAGCTGTCCAGGTATGAGTGCGTCTGGGAATGAGAGCCTCCTGTCTCTTGTAGCATAGCTCTGATGTATTCTGTGTGATGGATCACTGTGATTAACTCCTTTTCTGCTTTATGTTTGAATAGTCTTTATAAGCAACCTAATAAAGAAAAAAAGCAGTATTGACTTTTTACTCTCCCTCCAACACTAGTACAAGGGAATATTACAGCCACTGCTTCGATGAGGTTACAGATGTCCTTCTGCAGGACTTTGTACAGCCCAACTATGATTGTCAAGGCTTTTCCAGCGGTAAGAAGAATTCTGGGAGAACATCTCGCCAGGATTTTCAAAGAAAATGCAAAGTAAATATTTCTCTTCGTTACTCCTTTTTATTACTTTGGCTTTCTATCCTTTGCTATGTTTTTGAACATTTTTGGCTGCTGGGCTTGGAGTAGATACACTGTAGAATCGGGCAGTGATGTCAAGGGAGCACATTAAACATAGTATCCCTTGAGTACATTGCTGTGGGGAAGTTTCCGCTCCCCCTCTCAGTGCTCGAGGCTTGTAGGAAAGATGGGGACAAAGCTTTTAGCAGGTCCTGTTGGGATAGGACAAGGGGTAATGATTTCAACTGATTTAGATGAGATGTAGCAGGTGTTTTACTCATGAGGGTGGTGCAGCACAGCCACAGGACCCCCATCCCAGGAAACATTCCAGGTCAGGTTGGTCAGGGCTCTGAGCAAGTTGATCTGCTTTAGGTTGTCCTTGCTCATTGCAAGGTGGTTGGAGTAAATGACCTTTAAAGTTCCCTTTCAGCCTACACTGGTTTTGATTCTATGATGTGTTTTTATGTAAGAGGGTGTGTATATATATATATAAACAAACAAACATATTTTTATGTCTATGTCTAGTCTTACTCTGTATCCACAACTTTGGATAAACCAGTGAAAGAAAATGAACAACTTCAGGAGAAGTTGGATGCCCTTCATGAGCAAAATGCATCTTTGACTTCTCAGAATCACTACCTGAAGAACAGAGTGGAAACAATGAACTTTGAATTGATGCAGTCAAAAACAAAAGTATGTATCTTTATTGTGCCCCAAGACACTCAGTGACCATGATTTTTGAGTTTAGAATTCCAAGCAGAATGTGCTGGGTTTTGTCTTATTTTAATCTGTGTAAGTTTAATATTCAGTATATATTTCATAATCAATATTAATCTTGGACAGAATAGTTTGGAATCTATTTCTCCATGGGCAAAACAACTATATTCATTATGAATATTCATTATCATCTACTTATGTTCCAAAGTTTAGTCTAAAGACAGTAAGCCACAGAATGAAAAACTCACTATGAAAGAAAATAGTTCAATAATGCATTTAGTACTGTACATTCATGTGTCTGAGACATTAATGGGAATAATAATGGCACAGCAGTCATTTGTCTAGGAAATGAAAGTAGTTGATCTCTCAGGTTGTATTAATATTGCTATTTTGAAAAAAGTGAAGATGAGTTAGAAGGGAATATTGTATCTAATAAATCATTGCTGATTTAGTTTACACTTGTCTGTACAGGTTTATTTCAGGACAACTATGTTGTTTTATTTGGTTTAGATATAATATTAATAAAACATAGCTATGCTTAGTGAATTTTGTTTGAGAATTGTTATCTCCAAAACAGTACAAATAAATAGATAAACAAAATGTTTGACTGCCTGGCACTGAAAGAAGAAGTTGTTGGATATAAACTTGTGGGGAAAAGCAAGAGACAAGATCAACCTATAAAGAAATCATTTTGCTAGAATATCACAGTGGAACTGGAAGGAATGTTAAATGAGCAGAAGATTGGAGTTAAGGTGGTGTAGATGAGCAAACATAATTTACAGTAGGGTTAAGAGCACTGTCATTCAGTAAGCAGATTGTTCTTGTGTTTATCACCTGTATATATGCAAATGTTAATGAAACCCCAAATATGTTTGTATTTCAGATTTCATATCTTGAGGCTACTTTGGCTACACATTTAATCAGCATTCCGAAGTTGAAAGAACAGATTGTAAATTTGGAAGCAGAAATTTCAGCTCAAGATAAAATTCTGAAGTAATGTGTGCTTTCAAATCAATATTTTATTGTTGTCTTCCTGCTAGTCCAGTCTCTTTTTAGGGATGACATAATTTCTGGTACTCTGTGGGTCATGTAACCTGGGGTCTGAAACTTTCATTTCAGAGCCATTTCTAGGAGGAGGGATGTGGTTTAGTTTGTACTGAATGAACTTCAAGAAACTGAGAAAAAATAATAAAGACTGGTGAAATAAACCAGTTTGTAATGTGTGCTGAATAGGAATGTGCCCTTACAACTGGGTAGGGTGATTGTTTGCTACATGGCCACATATGTTCTCTTCTAACAAGCATACATACTTCTGAACATGACCTTTGTGTGCTCTTTTTTTTTTTTTTTGGTAAGGATTCTTTCTCCATGAATACATTAATCAAGGCAAAGGGCCAAATAAAACTGATGTAATTGCTGTTCAGAGGTGTCAGGAAGACATGCCTGGTTGCCAACTTGCCTTACAACCTCACGTTATGGAATATTCAATTGATATTTCAGTAGTCTGTTTTCACAAAAAAAACCAAAGTAAAAATACTTATGTTAAATTTATATTTTAGTGTTCTTTCCTAGTCACACCTCTTGGGAGGAAAAATATGATTTCTATGATCAGAGCTCATGACACAAAGTCAGCTCTCTGGGTCCTTGGCAGTTGTGACACCTATTGATAAATCTTAGATACCATTCCAGATTGCAGACATACTCCTGGGGAGTCTGCAGACTGTGGGTGCTCCTGGCCTAGCTTTGAGAGTTCTAGCATGTTTGTCTAGCACTTCTGGAACATTCTATGTGCTAAAGAACAACAGAAATCTACTTTCTTTACAAAAAGTTCTTATTTTTATTATGCTTTATTTGCTAGAGATGCAGAAGATAGACTAGATCAAAATCAGAAAACAGCAATGGAAAGAGAACACGTGTTGGAAAGATATCAAAAGGGCTATAAAATTCTGAAAATTGAGTTAATTGAACAAAGCAAGCAAGGAAAGAGGTAATTAACTAATTTTAATAAATGAGGCATAGAATAATAGAGCATAAGTGTTTATTTCCATTGGCAGTGGCTTGCTTTGTGGAATCAAATTACTTTTCTGTTTTAAGGATGTTATTTTTTTAAAAAGGGGAAATTCTGTGATAAGGTACTGATTACTTAAGTGGGCACATTTAAAATCTTGAGATCAGCTGGTAGCTGCAGGCTGATAGCACACATTAGTGCCCAGTTTGTCAGCTGCTTTTTCCTTCAGAATGGAGGTACTGCAGTGGAAGGCTTCAATGTCCAGAATATATTTTTTTCTGAATTATTTTTGTATTTGTCTTGCAAGAACCTGCAGTGCATACCCAGCATCTGGTATTCAGCAGCATTCCTTGGTGTGAGGAAAATGATAAAAGAACAACTTAATCAAGAGAACATTTTTATGTGATCCTTAATCTTATTTGTCTATGTGATACTGTTGGAAAGGGTGCTGTAATTCCATCTCAGTCCCCATTTCCTTTTCCTTTTGCCTCTTTTAGCCTAGTGGCTCTGTCACTACTGGGAGGGTAGGGAATTTGACTGTTTCAAGTTGCTATGAACACTCCTATCACCTCCAAAATGTAATTTTAAAGAAGTGAGTGGAATAAATAAAAAGATCCCTACCTTCCCTATTAATTTAACTGCATTACCTGGGGCAAAAAATTACCTGAATTTATGGATTGGGAAACCATTTCTTGAACCTTTTAAGTGCCAACTCTTTGTTTGACTTGTGCCTCTACCCATGAAGTTACCTCAAACCTTCTTAAGGCAAAAAACCCTGAAATACCGTGGGGCTTGCACTGCTGGTTGAAGAAATGTTTTGCTTTATGATTGCTGCTCCTTCAGAGCATGTGGGGCTGGAACTAGCTGTACTTGGTTACTAGTTGTAAATGTAAATGTTTTTGTACTTCAGGAAAGCTGAGCTTCTGCCAGGTGTTAAGTATGATGTTATGGTTAGTATCAACAATTATTATGGTTTACCTTTAATTATTAATTGCAACAATTTACTTGCAGGCAACCTGAAGTGCTTTAGGCTAATGCTGTTTTGTTGTTCTGAAATGCTCTTATCCCCTTCTCTGGATACTTTTGCCAGCTCCAAATGGGCACTGCTCCCCAGACTGAGACCCCAATGTGAGGGTTGGCTGTACTGCCCCATCCCCAGCCTCTGAGT
>NW_005054336.1:3135307-3153121 GCF_000277835.1 Geospiza fortis
TCTGAGCTGTGCTGATCTCACTCTGCAGCTCCTTCCCTGATGAGCCATGACAGGGGAAGGGCCAGTGCTGGGGAGTGACAGGGGGGACCAGGGGGACTCTGGGTTCTTTCTTGGAGCACAGTCTCACAGTGTGATATCTGGGGCTTGGAAAGTTGGGAGAAGAAAGGAAGTACCTGGAGCAATCACTACAGGAGTTGTTTTTGGTAACTGGAGAAGATAGTTACAGTAATGGCTGAAGTTTGTGGGTTTTAAAACTGGTTTGCATCTTTTGCTTGACAGAGCACAACAGCAAAGAAATGAAGCTTTGTTGAATGTGGAGGAGCTGACAAGGGCTTTTACAAAGTATAAAGCAGAAGTAACTGAAAAATTAGAAAAGGTGAGAGTTTTTTCTTCACTTGTTTTTGCTGTGGTGTGAAGATGTTTCTTCCAATAGGCCAGGCAGCCAATAGCAAGAGGTTCACCAGTGAGTCAGTTGTTTCCACTTGGTGGCAAAGCCCTAGAGAGGTGGGACAGGGTAAGCAACTGTTTGTAGTGATAAATTCAGTTATATAATTTTACACTGTCTTTGCACAGTCTGGATCTTTGGAGTCTGCATCTTTGCAGCATTCTAATACTGCTGCTGTTTCTTATGTCTCCTGCTTGCCAGCTGGGAAGTTTACATTTTAAAAATACAAGATCCTTTAAAAGCTCTTTTTCCTCCATATGTATAAGCTGTTCAATGGAACATGTGCTGAAGAAGAGCTAAGATGAAAATGAAGTAATCTCCCTAAGTTAGCTTTTACAGAGATTTTTGTTTGTTAGACTTCTTTCCTTGTGGAACAAGGCTGCCAACCACAAATATACCCTAAAATATTAAGTTAATTTTTTCCTAAATGACAGAAAAAGAAAATTTCTTTGCCCCTTGCCTTCTCTTCACAATAGTGAGCAATAATATTATCTATTGACTTACCAGAAAGAGCATAATATTATTTTAAAAATAGTGTCTTGACACGAAAGCTTGGTTTATTGCTGTACAGTAATGAAAAAAATTTGCTTTTTAAGGCTAAAGCTGAAGACGTAGTCTTGGGAGAACGTTTAATTAATTGTGAAAATGAAAAAGAGGAGTTGAATGAAAAGTGTATCAGCTACAGGAAGGATCTAGACATCCTAGAAGAGCAACTAAGGTAACACAAAGGCTTTTAAAAATTCTCTGCACAGTGTTTTTACAAGAACTTGCATGTTGCAGGTGTCACTGTGAATGTTTTGCTCAATTCATATAATTCAGTACATTTCTACTCACTTTCTGTAAGTGATTTTTAAACACTTTAATCCCACGTTCTGTCCCCCATTCCCAGGAAGAACCCCCCAGGCTTTCTGGGGCACTGTTCCCGGGCTCGCTGGCTGCTGCTGAGGCCATGGGCTGCACTCAGGCCTCAGTGAGGTTGTGATGCTGACTGCAGCTCATGGAACAGACCTGCTTTGGACTGCTCTCTGTCCCAACTCTTTTCAGAAGTTCTTTGGTAATTCCCTCATTGCTTTAATGAGGGTAGACAACCATCAGCTGATTGTCTTTAGAATTGTTAGGTTTGGACAAACACCTGCACAGACATTTTGGGGTTATTCAATTTACATGCTTTGTCCACACTCACATTCCTGTCTTTAGGCCATTTTGGCAAGAGTGGGCAGTGTATGAACGCCTTTACATTAGCTTGAGTCTCCTCAGTAAGTCTCTGCTTCTCGTAATGAAAATACCTTTTAAATGTGTTTTTAGACAATTAAAGGAAGAGAATCACAACACAAAACAAGAAATTAAAGCTTTAGAGGCAAAGAACACTGAAATGACATCAATGCTGAGTCAGTCTGATCAGAAGATCATCAAGCTTGAGAGTGAACTTTCTGAAAAAGAAATAGTACTTAAAGAGAAAAACGCTCTAAAAAGTGAAAATGAAGAGCTGAGAGCACTTACTGCAGAGCAACAGAACCACTTGAAATTATGTCATCAAGAAATAGAGGATTCAAGGGAAGAGCTCAATATACTGGAAACCATTATTTCTCAGTTGTCTTTAAGTACACCTGAAGAGGTAGAGTAACTGAAATAGTCTTAGCGGTGTATTATGTTTTGAGTAATTTTAAGGATTGAGTTATCCAAACTTTTAATATCCTGGTATATGTATCTTGAAATTTATATGCCAGTATAACACATGAATTAAGGATGCTGTGAAGTAATAAAAGGCTGATTTTTCATTGATCTTTGTTTTCTGTTAACTTAGTTTAAATGGCACCATTTCAAACATCAGCTCTTGAGTTCCTCAGCAAAAGAAACTACCTCTGAATCTTGTGGTGAATCAAGTAAACCTCTGATTGCAGACCTAAGGTATAACTTTTTGGTTACTGAGCTATGGCAAGATTAGGCAGATAATCAGGTGCTATTAGAATTAACATGCAGAAAGAATGTTAAATAGCTGTCCCCTTCTTTATAATAGCATTAAACTGGCAATGAAAGAAGCAGAAGTTCAAAAGCCTGGTGCAAACTTAACTACCTGTACTGAAGCTGAGCATCTTTCTAACAGTAATGAAGGACAAGGAAACAGCAGGTTATGTGACCTGGAAACAGAGCCTGTCAAATTGATCAGAAATCCAGGAGGTAAGCTTGCTGAAATAGCTGTGCAGTTCTGTCTAATTAATCCACAGAACAGAAATGTTCTGCAAGGGTTCAAGTTGGTTTTACAGCATGTATGCTTTGTTTGAACAGGGAGCATTTTGCCACCTTGGAAACTGTCATGTTCTCCAGACACAATATGTTTCTTTCTTTGGCTGCTTAAATTACTTGTTCAGCAATAGCTGAGCTAGGAGCTGTGTTAAAATGGAGCCGTGTATTTTTTTCTTTAGGCAGATTGTTCTAAAATCTCTGTATTTTTGTTGACTCTTTTCTCTGTATCCTGCTGTTAGTGTTTCTCTGATTGCTTCTGTCATTATTGTTAGGACTGCTCCATGAAATTATGTCAGGGCACCTGTATGATGCTGTCTTTATTTTGTTTGTTTGTTTCTTGAGGTTTTTATTTGTTTTCATGAGTCACTGCATTGAGTTACATTATTGGTTTGCATGTTCTTTTATAAATTAATCTTAAATTTATTTTTTCTACTTTGAGAGAGAAGAAAATGTCAACAGTTGGAACTTATAAGCAAACAATTTGAAAAGGTGAGGCAGAAATTCCAGAAAGAGATAGAAGAGCTACGCACTAAACTAATAAAAGCAGAGGATGAGAATTCTGCCTTGAGGACCAGCATGGCTCAAAGAACCAGTCAGTTTCAAACCATACAGGAAGACCTGTTGAAGAAGGCTTCAAAAACTAACAGCTTAGAGAGAGAAGTAAGTTTTAAATAGCACTGAAAAGAATATACCCTTTTTTCTTCAGTTCAGTAATCAAAGATAGTTAAGGCAATAGTTATGAAAAAACTGCAATTGTCATAATAATTTTAAAATCTGATTTATTTGAGAAAAATTCAAACGAAACTTTTCAGCAAGCAGAAAGGCTTAGCAACCTTGATTTGTTAGTTGTCAGAAATACTGTTTTAAAGTCAGTAGGCTTTTCTGCTACTACTTTGATTTGTTATGTGGAAAATATGCACAGTCTTGTTGCTTTGATGTGGTTGAATTAATGGGTAATCCTAGGAAACAGGTTGAAAGAACAGTTGTATTTTTCCTCATTAAATGTTACTGTAGTTGCCAGAGATGAACATCATTACCAGGGAGTCACAAAAGAAAAAAATTTAAGCTTCAGCTTTTCTCAGGGTGAATAAATTAATTTGCTAATGTTTCCATTCTGGTGCTAAAGTGTTTACAGAGTTCAGCATAATGGACTTTGCAGTTATTTCCTAATAATGAATATAAATGTTATAAATATGTAAAGCCATTTCACTGGTAATTAATTGGATAAATTGTAGGTAAATTGTCCTGAATTTTTCTCTGTAAGTAATAAAATATAATAGTTCAACAAAATCAACCAAACAATTTATTAAAAAGACTATAGTAGTAGCTAAAATGGAATTGGTGATAAGAAAGTACATACAAATATTTGAATAAAACTGCAACAGTTGTCTACATGCTGTTTTGTGCATATTTAATTTCAGATAAGAAAGAAGTCTTCTCAGCTTTCTGCACTTGAGAAACAGTTGGAAGAAAAGACTATTGCTTATTCCACTGCTGCAGAAAGAAATGTTGAGTTGGAACTGGAACTCATGGTAAAATGTTCTCAGTGAGAAACCACATTTATTTAAAAATACATAAAAGTTTAGCTTGACAGTAGTATTCCCTGTATTCAAAATGTGGGGACTTTCAGATCTGCTAAATAATCTGTGCAGATTTTAGGAACACAGGTTTTAAAAACAGAATCTTGTTTGAAATAAGACATCCCTTTTTTCCCTGCCCTTGAATGTGGTAAGTTATTAATGAACATGTTACGTTTTCCTTGTGGTCACATATGCAATGAAGATCTGGCCCTGTTGAATTGCCATTTGTTTCAGTGATATACATGTAGATTTATAATTAAAAAGTCTTCAAAATGGTATTTTAAAGATTCCATCTATCTATATGAACATAGAATTTCTTTTTGTCGTTGTCAGGAGTTCCCTGTGCCATAATCCAACTTGGCAGACACCTTGTCTCTACATTTACTGACATTCTGTACCTGTGGTTTAAGTGTGACATCCTTTGAGATGACACATGCTCTGTGTAAATTCAGAATTTTGTTTGTTGTTCCTTTATGAAATCTAGAAACCAGATGATCAAATAACTTAATATCACAGCTAAATGTTTTTATTCAGTCCTTTTATTGCTGCCACTTCCAGGGAAAAAACAGATGCATTCATGAGCTGGAAACAACTATCAGTGAAGAACATGAGAAAATAACTTCTGCTTTTGAAGATGAAAAGTTGTTTCACCTCAAGCAGCACAAAGAAATGGAGAAACAGATTGCTCTAGTAAGACCTTTATGGTGTGGTATTATGTTTGAGTGTTATACTTGGTAACTTTTTCCTATATTGATTTGTCTTGTAATTTCAACACACATCATAAAAATGTTAAAAACCTCTTTCTTCTCCCTACATTCCCTGATTTTACTACATCTTCCATCTAACTAGCTATACAACTTTCCCACTGAAATATTAATATCCTGCTCAACTGAAGAGAAATAAGGACTTAGGAAGAGTTCTGTTGCTTTTTGCTCCAAACACACAGAAAAAAAAAAGTATAGCTTCAGTGCCTACTGGGTTTAAAGCATGACAACTTCTAAAAATGTTCTTGTTGCCTGAGCCTCTGCCATACTGCGCCTTGGGAGCATCTGCAGTCAGGGGGTTTTCAGTCTCTAGAGAAGAAATGTTGCTCGCTGTGATTAGAAATGTAAGTGTGACTATTTCTAGCTACTTAGGAAGCTTCTCATCTTTTAGTAAAGAATGGATGCATGTCTTATTGTGTTGGCTGGTGACAATTACACTCTGTCTGCCCTCATTCTCCTCTGGAATTAAGATATGAAGTGCTTGGGATTTCTTGATAATTTTAAGACTGCAATACTGCTGATGGCAGTAATGTATTTAATTTTCATTATAAAAATGATGGGTGAATAAATATGAATCACATATTTAGATGAATACATTTTTATTAAAAGAATAAATTACTGTTTACTTACTGACAGCTTCAGACACAGCTGGAGAAGAAACATCAACAAGTCACTGAACAAGAGAAAATAATATCTATTTTACAACAAGAGGTTATACATAAACAGCATCACATTGAATCATTGGATGGGCTGCTGATAGGAAACAGAGAGGTGAGGTTTCTTTAAATGCAAATCAAGCAAGTGACTAAAAATAATGGAAAGCATATCCATAAATACATGGAAAAATTGGGGAAATGAAAGATGTTTATGTTTATGCTTCTTAACTTTTGTTTGAGTAATTGACTGAATCTAGTGTAGTCACCAATTACTGCTGCTACTACTACTACTACTACTACTACTATATACTGGTCAAATTTTAATGACCTTTCAGTCTTTTCTGTCTTAGCATTCTCTTTATGCCTCTGGATTGCCCCTTGGGCTTCTCTCTCTAATGAAAGGGAAGAGATCTGGATAAAGCATGATTGCATCAATCCTGCACTAGGTGGAAAACCAATAATGTTCTAGTATGATAATGTTTTATTCCTTTTAATAATGCCTGTTGCTGCAGAGTATGAAGAGACATCTCTCAGCAACCAATTTCACTTCAGAGTATCATGCACACAAATACATGATACAAGCAATTGTGTTTTAGATACACTGATCTGTGTTTTTTCCTGATTATCAGTTTTTATTAAATTACTTATCACTTTATAACATTAAATTAATGTAATGTAATGTTTATATTTTGTTCTCTTGAATAAAAATGTCTGTAAAAACAGGAAATGGAAAATCAAAATATCAAGAAAGATCAAGGATTGAAGATGCTGGAAAGTCAGTTAACAGAAGAAAAAATCAAAGTTAGTAAGCTCTCTGTAATGTTCAAGTAATAGTTTTAAAGTTTGCAGTAACAGTGGATTTCCTTTTATTTTTTATAGAGAATCTGTTTTATATAAATTTCTCTAAAGTAAATATTCCAGAAGTTATTTGTCTGAAGTATTTAGTTTTTATCTATTGTTTAATTTTTTTTTTGTTTTTTTTAATTAAAAGAAGTATGATGAAACCTACAGTATGATATTATGCAATGCAGAATTGCTTAATGCAATTACTGTAGTTACAAATAGGGCAAACTTATGCTTATTGTACTCTTAAAGTCCAATGTTGTCCCACAGAGCTAATGTTATATGTGCTTTTGGTCTATGTATGGCATGTCTTTTAGACATATGTGATACTGTAATGTTGGTCATGCTTTTAGCCATCTTTAGCTCTTCCTAGTTTTTGCCTGATAAATATTTTCCATGCAACACTTGTGACAGGCTTTTAATAAACCAGTGCCATGTGCAGATTTACCCCAGGCAAGTATTAAATCTTCAGGATTTAAGATACTGGGGACTTTGCTGTTTCCATGCTCATTCTGAGCTTGTGTAGGACCAATTTGCTATCCAAGTGGCTTTGCAGTACTTGGGATGTTTTACAGAGACTTAAAATTAATTCTCTTCCAAAAATTCTTGAATCATCTGGGGACAGAGATACGAAGTCCAGTATAGTTTAGAAAACTGCCAGTCTGATTGTCTAATTCTTTCAATTTTGCATTCTGCAGCTAAATTCAACACAATTCTCATTGATGAGAAATCCTAGCATTGAAACCAGAAGTTTAAGAAAAGCTTAATTACTATGCCTTAAGATCTCAGGGTTTGTTTGATATAATTTTTATCAGTTCAAGGTTATAAGGTGTTTGTTAGTGGTTACTCAAACCCAAATGAGCATTAAAAGTGTAAAATAGATTGACAGTGTTGACACTGCTCAAAGCTCTTCCTTTCCCATTTGGTGAAACTCAGGCACTGTCCCCCAGTGCAGAAAGGGAAATCATGCTGCTTGGGAACTTTTTGAAAAGAGTTGTAGTAAGATCTGAGTGGGTTTTTTTAAAAATATGTGTGCCAACTCACCAATGATGATAATTCCAAATTTATTTATGTAGTTCTATACGTAATGAAACACGATGGATTAATGATTTGTTATTGACCCTATGTTTGCTTTTAAATTCTAGTTACTAACAAGTGCTGGCATATCTTCTCATAACTGATGGTCTCATCTGGTATAAACACAGTCTAAAGTATTATCATGTTGAATTTCACAAATAGTTTCAATTTTTGAAGATTATTTCAGCTTTAAAGTTTACTATAATCTTCCATGACTGTTTTAATACTCGTATGATAAAATGTAACTTTTCTGATATTTTACACAAAGCTGTCTTTTAATACAATTTTTAGACCAGTTAATACAAACCATGCCATGCAATTTTAAATAATCTATTGCATTCACCTAGGTACAACAACTTGAGTCAGCACTAAATGTGTGTAAGGAAGAAGTTGCACTGTATTTGAGTCAGTCACAAGAAAATAAGGAGCTATTTGAAAATCAGCTGAAAGAAAGGTCTGAAGAGGTAACAGGTTGTTTTATAATTCTTCTGTATCGCAGAGAGCTCTTGTTATGATTGATTTAATCTAAAAGTTTGTGAAATGACAGCCAAAATGTGCAGCAGGACCTGTGAATGGGAAGTAAGCTGGGAAAAGTGACACATTTTGTGAGGGTAAAGGGGAAAATCAAATCAGAACTCAAAACCATGGATAATTTAAGGAAAAAGGAAAATGAATTGTTGAAAGAGGTAACAAAATCAGAATAACGTGAAGCAAAACATGGAGAGAGCACTATTGTAATATAAATTTATGGGCACAAAATTGATCTGTTTTTCAGCTGTCTTAATGGGGAAGAAGTCCTGGGCATAAAAAAAGTTTACTTCTAGACCCTGAGTTTTATCATGCTTTCCACTATTACTTGAAAGCAAGAAAGAGTTAACTTTAAATTTTAGAAGGAATTTTTATTTGTGGATGAACTAATTATATAGCAGGCTGATCATGTCAGTGCTGGCCTCCCAGCTGAGAGAAGCTTCAGTCAGGTGGATGTTGCTGGACTTTGTACAGGATTAGCTTGATGGAGGTTGTGGAGTCTGTCACACATAAACCTGTGATATTTACTGCTGCTTCCCGAGCCCTAAACCCTGCGGTTCCTATACTGCCCATGAAGGGACTGGATCCTGTGTGAAACATCAAGTGTAGCAAGTGAGGGTTTATTTTTTTTTTCCAAGAACGCTCCTTTTTTTTTTTTTCCCCAGAACAGTTCCCTCTGGCATTCACCGCTGAGAAACCAGATTAGTCAACATAAAACAAGTTAGGCACTCAAAATTCCTTTTTTTAATTGAAATGACTGTTGTCATACAGGCAAAAAGAAATAAAGGGGAGGACTGAGAACAAAATCTCAAAATCTCAAGGGGAAAACAGGGACTTCCTGAGAAATAAGACTAGCAGAAAGAAAAGTAGTTCTAACTGAAAAGCTGCTATGTATATTTTTAAAATATTGACAAGTTATATCTAGAAAGCAAGAATCAAAACCTGGGGCTGACTGCGAAGTTGCTACTTTCTTCACTGTATAGAGCATAATACAATGATCAATTATGAGGTCTGTTATGTACTGTTGAAACTGTAATGCAACTAAATTCAGATAGAAAAGTTTTATTGCATCACAAGTGTGATTCTGTGTTCATTAAGAGAGAATAGCTGAAGCAACTGCAAATAAAAATGTTTTATTGTAAGGGAAAATAAATGTCTTTTCAGCTTCATTATTTGCAGAAAGAAATAAAAATTAAAGGTCAGACTATTCAGGACATGAGTGAACAAAATATTCTCCTGCAACAAACTTTGCATCATCAGCAGCAAATGTTACAGCAAGAAACTATTAGAAATGGAGAGTTGGAAGATAATCAAATTAAACTTGAAAAACAGGTACAGTGTGGTAAGAATTGTCTACATATATGGAGAAAATTAATTGCCTTATATATGTTTTCATAATACCTATAAAATCTGAATATTTCTTTGAGTTGATAATTGTTATTTGATATATGTAAAATAAAGAGTTTAGTGGCTTGTTTTATCTTAATCCAGGTTTTGACCTATCAAACATTCTAGTTAGCATTATAGTGGCTAGGTACTTGGAAAATCAAGCCCTAGACTGCAGTTAAGTAGAGGTGCATTTAAATTCAGAGAATTGCATCTTGTTGCATTTACTAGAAACTAAATTTCTTTCAGATGTGCAGAGTTTTAGTTGTAAATTACATACAGACTATAAAGAAATCTGTTGTGTAAAAACTCTCCCTATGTGAGTTGCAAGACAAGAATGTGTATTTCTTTGGTATGCAGTTTGAAACTACTCTTTAAATGCCTTTTCCAATAGGTATCCACTTTGGAAAAAGAGCTCCAGAAGCAGAAAGCATGTGCAGAAGATGAGTTGAGAAAGGTGGAGGAGAAACTGCACCTAGCTGCTCAGGAAGCAGATTTAAACAGGCAGAAGGTGGATGGACTGAATTGTACAATCAGGTATGTTTAGGATAAATGAGAGGTGAATTCTGCAAATGGGCGTATGGATGAGAACCCTTGCTGTCTGAAATGCTGTTCAGCTCTGGCCTCACACTTCAGTCTCTGGCAGCAGACTGGAAATCAGAAGGGAAGCTTCTGACTAGCTGAGGCATGACTTTCTGGAACAGTTTTCCAATGGAATTAATGCATGTCCTGGCAACCTACTTAGCCTTAAGATAGCACTTCATAAAGCAGTTCAAATCATAACCATATCAGCCTGCTTGTAATTGTAGAGAGTACATTCTGCAGGAGCTTGCTAGTCTTAAAAAATATAGCTTTGATTACAAGAAAAGCCTACTTAACATGACTTTTCTTTCTATTTTATTCACAAACACTTGTCTTAGAGAATGTTGCTCTTGTTATTCCTTGGTTCATTTTGTTCTGGTTGCTTCTCTTAGACAGATGAAATTGGAGATGGATCAGTGCAAGAATGAACTTACTGGCATGGAAAAAGAAGTAGAACAATTAAAACGAGATGGTGCAAACAAAGCACTGCAGATAAATCAGTTGGATATCACTCTGGAAGAAGCAAGATCAGAGCTCAACAGAAAGGCAAATGAGGGTAATTTGGCTATTTTGTTTCTCAGGCTTCCTTTCATTAAACTATTCCTCTGTATGTATCAGACATTTTTCCTTCTCCCCCCCACCCCCTTTCATAATCAAGTATGTGAGGGTCAAAAACTGATAATCTTCTTAAACCAAAACGAAACCAAATCCAAATGAACAACACCTCCACAACCCAAAAATATCACAAAGATTTTTCACATACTTTTGCAAATTCTCAATTTTGTGGTATATACCTTCACCCCAGGTGAAATACTAAGTGGTTTCCCTGTAAATTGGTAATGCAGATTCTTAATGTAATAGTCAAATGAGACACTTAACTTTAATAAAGGCATATGCTATTCAAAAAATGCAGCTCTTTAAAACAAACAGAAAACCCCACAAGTCTGTGGAAATAACAAACATTCCAATCCATCATCTTCCATTTAGTTTAATTGGACCATTGTTTCAGGCCAGAGAAACAGCAGCAATTCTGCTTGCACTATTCCTGGCACTGCATGGTCAGTTACTATACTGTCTGTACTGCCTCCTTGGCCAGATGTTTTTAGATATATCCTTGTTTCAGGTCAATTGTTGATTATGAACTGAATAAAGCCAGCAAATACTTAGGTACCATAAACATATTTTTGTATAAGTAGTCACTGTTTTTCTAGATTGTCCTAAAAAATAGTGATACTGGAAATTTATTATGACCACAAGTGCTACCAGGTAGTGGTGTTGCATGAAGACCCTGATGTACTGATGATTAAACATTCTCTTTTGTGGTGTGTATAAAATAGTGAATGATTTTGAAGATAAGCTGCTTCAAAATGAGACTTGCCACAGGAAAGCCTTACAGAAAATAGCAGAACTGGAATCTACATTACAGAATGTCTGTGGAGAGTTAAAGATCACTTTAACACAGCTCCAGGAGTTGCAAAATGCATTGCAGAATGCACAGTCCTCTCTGGAGGAGAAGAACATTGCTATAATGGATCTGACAACTGAGCTCAGGTGAGCTGCTGTCTTTTCTGTCATGAAAACTCAGTTATGTTGGTTATTCCTTAAGAATAGCAAGTAGTTTGGATGGGGTTTTTAATGTTCTTAGCAGCTCTCCATAATTTTTAGGTGGTTTGGGGCCATCACATAGCTTGATACTTGAGATCCTTGGCTCATTTTTAATTTCTAAAAGTGGTGCTGAATTCTTTTTGGGGAGTTCTGTTTTAAAATCTGCTGAAATTATTTTAGGAATCTTAAAGCTGTGAAGTAATTATAAGAATAGTCAAATTGTCCAGTCTACTTTCTGACCACAAATGACACTTTATTTTTTAAAGAATCCTATATAGTCAATTAAATAAATTGAATAATGAAGTTACTTAGAATTCCCCACCTGGAATATAATTAACAGAATTATTCTATTTGCGTTTGTTTCCTTGCAATCAACTCACCTTTAGGGTAATATGCTGTAAGTAAGTAATAGATCTCATGATTTTCAAGCTGGATATTTAAAACTAAGCAACTGAATATGCATTAAGCAATTAAATGTATGAGAATTTCAGGTATTGCAAGGATGAAATTGAAGACAAAAAGCAGGAACTCCTTGACATGGACCAAGCACTGAAAGAAAGGAATTGGGAACTAAAACAAAGAGTAGCTCAGGTGAGATAATTTTTAAGCATGTTACTGACAATTATTCCTGTTATACAGCAGATAGTTTTGGAAAAGTTAGGTTAGGCCTGCTAGGTTTGGTTGCTTTGATGTATTGTCTCAAACTCTGCTGGTTCCTACAGGCACAGTGCCAACCTCAAACCAGCTGCATGTTGTTGAAGCCTTATGTACCAGGAAAATCAGAAATCTTATGCCATAACCTGTCCCAAGATTCTTCATTAGTGATAAAGTTATGGGGCAACTGCTCTCATTTTGATGTTTGATAAGAGGAAGGAGAGGTCTGTGCTGAAGGGTGCTTGGAGATGACAGATTTCTTTCCTTGTTTGCACTGGAGCTTGTCTGATTCACATTAAAGCAGTCTCTAAATATGAAATGGTATCTTTGTTATGAATAAATTTCTGTAGCTCACTTTAAATATTTTCAGACTTTTGGTCTGGCTTCAGGATTTGATACTCATCATAGGAAAATTTTGCTTCTGTCACTTTTATTATAAACCTTTTCCTAAAGGAGTTACCAGCCTTTGTCTTCAAGAATATTTGAGGTTCAGAGAGAAGGAGTGGGATTTGAGTAAGTCTGTTCAAAGAACTGACTCTGTCAGGAGGCCAGATCTTGCCATGTATTTTTGCCACAGTACCCTGTGAACTGCCCCAGGAAGTCATCAAAGCACTTGATCAACTGATTTTTTTAGTTTGGCAAAATTGGCACTTCCTAACAAGGTGGATTAGTATAATAAACTACAGATATTTCTTTGAAAAGGATAACTTGCATTATGTGCATGTGAGGACCTAACATATTCAGTTATGGACTTTTTCCCAATTTTGCCCTTTTCGTTTTATGTTTAGCCACTATTTAAATGAAGTAGCTGGGGTGTAGCTTTATATTGACGACTCAAGAGAATACTCATGAGGCTACAATGGATTAATTTCATTCACTTTGCTCTCATAGTTTGTAATATGGCTTCTTAAAATCTGCATATTAGTTCAAAATAAAATATTTCCTTTTCTTTTTTTACCTCTAGATTGCACAATTGGATATGACAGTTCGTGAGCATAAGGGAGAAATGGAGCAACAAATAATTCAATTACAGTGTAATTTAGAGAAGTCAGAGTTGGAAATTAAGGAATGCAATAAACAGGTACTGCTTCTTAATCAAAACCACAGTTTCCCTAACAAAGGGCAGCTAATTCTATGAGAAGGTCTGAACCAGGGACACAATAGCTGGCCAGATTTCATCTAGAAGATAAAACCTCTTTTTTATGGAAAGGAGACGGAAGGACTGTACCAGTAAAAATGGATGTTTGTCAATTAAAAGTATAAATTTTGTAAGGCTATAACAGTGCAAAAATGAAAAATGATTTTTCACTTGATATGATACGGCTCCCAAACTGCTCTTTTAGTAAAGGAAAATGTCGACAAAATAAAAAATTGACAGAGGAATCCAAAGTCAGGGTCAATACTGAC
Organism: Geospiza fortis; assembly: GCF_000277835.1. Classification (NCBI taxonomy): domain Eukaryota; kingdom Metazoa; phylum Chordata; class Aves; order Passeriformes; family Thraupidae; genus Geospiza; species Geospiza fortis. The sequence continues at coordinate 3,149,079 of NW_005054336.1, forward strand.
AATATTTGGGAGTTTTGTTTGTTTTGTGGGTTTGGGTTTTTTTTAAATAAAATTGTTCTGACTTTGGTGATTTAATTGCATTTTCTGTTCAGATTGAGAGCTTAGAGAAGAAACTCCAGCATTCTAAAGATGAACTTCGTGAAAAAGAGTTTGAATTGCTCCAGAGAGATCAGGAAATAAATCAGCTGAAGAAAAAAATAATGAAAAAAACCAACATAGCCTAGAAGCACTTGGAAAGGTAAAACATACCTTGGATAGACAACAAATGATCAATTTTTAATGCCATTACTGTACTGCCTAGGAGAAGTTATATGATGTCTCTTTAGTGTGTCATTACTTCTCCCAGAATCCCCTAAATTTAATTATTTTCAAATTACAGATTTTATGGCAAACTCTTAATTGTCTGCTTTCTGTGGAGAAATTTGGTTACTGATTATCTTTAGGGACCTGATTTTCTGGCTATGGATGATATGGTCTTCCTTGAAATGAAACAAAGCAATATGCTGTATGATGAGAGCTTCTTACGACTTAGGTACCTATCTTGTGAAAATTATTGCATCAAAGGCCACTGAGCTCCAGCAAGCTGGTAGGAAGGAGAAGTGAGAATGTGTTGGCCTAGGGAATGGGAGTGTGTGGAGGGACTTGAGAAGACAGCTAACTTTGTGAATTACACAAATCTTGGCTTTGGTGCATGAATCAGTCTCTACAAGCACAAATGGGGTCTGGGATAAACAGGCTTTTGCAGAAATAAGTTCAGTCAAGGATGATTCCAAGCTAGAGCTAAACACAAAGCCAAGATGGCCTCTGCCACTTTGGTTATGCTGCATTTATGTGTTTGTTTTCTAGGGTGAGGGATCAGAGAAGCCTCATTTCTGTGTGAGCACCAAAGGCCTTTGGTATTCCAGATCATGAGGGCTTGGCTGTGTCACAGCTGAATATGAAGTTTATATATTTGCTTCACTGCAGATTAAAGCAATGTCAGCTCTTCCATCTTGAATTCTGTTAGGTTATTGATGATGCTCAAGAACAGAACAGTGACTGCTGCTACCTTTCACACATACCATTAACAATTTCTAACTTTTCCTAAGGGGTGATTCTGAAAGAAAGAATTTCCTAGCTAGCCTCTGTACAATTACTGACTAGAATTTCTTTCCAGACAAATTGTCTTGTTTTTGCTAAGAAATACCAGATAAGAAGAGGCCTAAGAATGATATAAGAAAGGCTTTAAAAATAGACCTGCTCTGGTCATGTTCCTCCCAAGACTTTGAATAAGGGAATGAAATTTTATTTTCGTTGTAGTGAAGTAGACAAAAAACCACTGGATTTTGGAAGCATTCTGTGTGAACCATGAAATATGTTGCAGAGGGCTTCTGGCTCCATTTAGAATATTATATGGTTCCTTCTTTGTTTAAAAATTAAGTACATTAACATAATGTAAGAAAACACTTCCTCCATTAGTAACACATTGCAGACTGATTGACCAGACTTCCACAGAAATTTTCTGTCCTAGTTCTAAAAAATAAATTGCTTAATCTATTTAGGGAAAAGGGGTGGAGAGGCAGTGTGTATGTCTTGCCCAGGGGTACAGTCTGTCTCATTCTTTTTCTTCTTAATACATTGCCTTCCTTGCTTATTACTGAAAATATATTAGTTCAGGGAAGGAATTGCTGGGAGGGTTGATTTGTGTTCTGGTCCACTCTGTCCCTTTGGGACTCATAAAATAACCAGGTCACAGAGTTTTCAGCTGAATTATTCTTTGTTCTTACTGTGCTTCAATCTGCAGTGAAGATTTTGTAACAATACAGCACTTGGCTACCCTTAGAAGCTGTAAATATTCCAAATAAAGGAACCAAAAATATCTTGCTGAACATTAAGAATGGCTTTTTTCATTTTTCTGGGAAATTGAAGTAATTTTCTTTATTAAAAAAAAAGGCAGATTGGATTTACAGCAAGCTAATTTTTTGTGACCATAGTTCCTTCTGAAATGAGAAGTAAAATTGTATTAAAATGATATAAGAAAAAATTAGTGCTTACAATGATTGACTTTTCTAAAAAGTGATTTTTACAACATTTTTGAAAAACTGCATAGCATTAAAAAAACAAGAATTACTGTAATCTTTCATTTGTTATCTGTAAGCTGCTTATATGCTACTTACAAGTGTTTCTGTACAGTATGTACAGCATTCCTCACAAAGAATAAACACCTAACTAAGCATGGATAGATAAACAGAGGACCAACATAACCTCTTTTAAAATTTATAATTAACAAGAACCTTAGTATAATATGATGTGAAATAGTAGTGGCTGATTGTCTCTTGTTCTGCTGCAGCAGTAACTAATGTAAACATGGCTGCTGTGTATATCCCAAAGACACCTAAAACTCTATTTTTTTCTATAAATGAATAATTAGATCCAGCATATTCACTTGTTTTTTAAAAGGAGGGGTAGGGGTAGTGAAGCTCTAGAAACTAACAAAAAACCCCGAACCTCAAACATGCCGTGTTTGGCTGCATTTACTTCTGTACACAGCTTACATTTGCTTTGCTATTTTTCTTGCTCAGTGTTAGTGGACATCATAGGGTGTTTTCCTCTTAATACCTTGATACTGTTGATGGGGTTTCTGCAGACACTTCCTGAACTGTTAGCAGCTTAAGAACAACATTGCAATCCAACATGAAACCGTAAGCCCATGCAGAGGAGTTATTTCAAAAGGCAGTGTTCATTTAAACTGTACAAAATTCTTACAGGGATTTGCATATGAAGATTTCTTCTCAAAAATATTCTACATAACGTTTTCCTTCTTATCTGCTGGAACTTAATGTGGCATTGCAAAATTTGTAAGTTGTGCTCTTGGAGAAAGCAAATGCACTTCAGTTACAAGAACAGTGAACAAAAATGCATTAATAACATAACATAAATTAGAATTTGAGATGACAGCCATGGACTTGAGAGCTGCTGTTAGTTTTCTTGAATTTGTAAGATAAGGTTTAATAATGAAAAGTAACATGTTGGTACAAATTGATTTAGCTATGGTCATCACATATTTTGTTTCAGGTGCAAGAACTGCGAAAGAATGAGTGCTGCTGCCCATGGGACAAGCAGCAGCCCAGGGATGCTGTTGCTGGCATTGTCACTGTGAATTCAAAGAGGACATTTTAAAGTTGTATTTCTAAATAAGGCATGTAATTATTTGTACTGAAGCAGATGACAACCTTTTTATTTTTCCAGCTGTTATTGAGATTATTGCTTTAATTGAATATCATATTAATTTATCTTTTATACTTCTAAATAAAATTTGGTTTTTTTAAGTTGTAGGGATTAATTTCAGCTGTCATATTTTTCCAAGGTTTTTATATTATGTATTTGTTTAATATCTCACTTCTAACTAAAAGCACAATGGTACTACCTTATTAGCAATTTTGTTTGGGACTGTTTTATCTTTTTTTGTACAAATGCAGTGATGCAGACACAACATATTGTTAAAATTTACCTGTTTGTAAGATGTTTTGGGACACTGATTTGATCATAGACACTGGCAAAACCTGCTTGCTTTACTCCAAGCAGTATCTTTAAGATGCACAGGGTTGTGGGACAGGGCCATAAAGCTTGAGGTTGTTTCTTTTGATATTTTTAATCAAACAAAAACCCATACAAAAATTCCCATTGATTAAATTCACATCATAACTATGCATTTCTAAAACATATTTATTTCCAGGTTTCCAAAAGTATTACACAATTAAGCTGGTATGAATGGCTAGTGGCCCCACTTTTATATTTACATAAGCATCAGAAACTGCAAATATGCTTTTGAGGCAGCAGTCTAAGTCTGATTAATGCACACAGGATTTATATGCATTAAGACATGCAATTCACACTTCAGAAATCAAGTTACTAAAGTTATTTGATGTAAAGAAGAGGAAAAGAACTGAATGTATTTCAGTTTGAATACCAGGCCTCAGTTCAGTGTTTTGTATATTAAAAGTGTGTCTTAGCCAACAAACCTATCTGAGGCATCCAGAAACTCTGCAAGTGGCAGTTTGCTA
>NW_005054336.1:3153147-3163504 GCF_000277835.1 Geospiza fortis
ATGGTTCTACAAAACCAGCCACACATTCTGCTACCATTGACAAGCCAAGATACACTCATCTAAAGTATTTCTGCAGTTTCAGATTATTTATTCTGCTATTGAGAAAAATATGATGTGACAAAAACCACTGTTACTTACAGAAATAAATACACTGTGTCTTTTAAATTGAGCTATTTCTTTCTCTACATAACTGTAAAGGGAAAATCTTAGAATTTGGTTGAGTGGTGCAATAATCGCAGATTAAACTACTTTTATTTTTAACTCTCTTCATGCACATCACTTTGCCTTCAGCCTAGAAGTGTATGCATCAAATTTCAGACAGATTTTTTTAAAGCAGTGGAATACATAAACCCTTCAAACCAGGATTTCAAGTGGAAAATATAACCAATCCTTAATTACAGCTGCATCACAACACTAATGGAATTCCACTAACTAGCATTGTGTAAAGCCTCATTGGCTCCTCCTACATGCACTAAATATAAATGTGCATGAGCAGCAAAAGCAATTTGCCTAATCTCTGAATCAGCTAAATAGCATTTGCACTGAAATTTTGTCTGTATACTAACTTATCTAAACTCTGGGTCAAACCTGATAATTAAGGAGAATAATAATTATGTTTTATCTTTAGATATTTTGCTATTTTGTTGCTTGCCTGAGAAGTTAAGGATTCCACTTATACTGTTAAAGCCAATTTATTTCTTTTGGAAAAGATAGACTTTTTTTAAACATAATTTCAGTTAAATATTTCTGTAGGGTCCTACTTTTCTTGAGTTACTAACCAGTTTACATCTATGTAAATCCTGGAAAACTATGTTCATTCTTCTGAAGTGTGTTGCATTTACATGGGGTTGTTGAGTCTTGAAAAACATTTTATTGTGTATAATGGCATTGCAATTAGCTGAATGCTGTTCATAAGGCTAATTGCTTATTAAGGTCTTTCTTTTTCCTATCACTCAGGGACAGAAACAAGGGACTGATTTTCTTCCTGAATGCAACATACCTACAGTTATTGTATGTTAAACATGAATTGCACCGAAGTGCCAGCCCAAATACCCCTCTTTAATCCACAGTTTGTGTAAAATATTTTCTCAAAAACCTAGACATCAGGCTAGTTCTTATTTTTTAGAATTTCTGACATGTCAATTGCAGAATCAGAAGTGTTGAGATTTCAGTCTTCGCAGGAATGTAGTGAAGCTGTCTGTTCAACATTTCCTGTCAGTTCTCCACTGCAGCATGCTTGCTAACTTTCTTGGTTGGGAACTCTGCCAAAAGGAAATGTCAGGAGTCTGTCCAACAATTTGTCTCTTTCAGAGTCCGCATCCCATTTTGCAATTTGGAGGTTTTTTTCTGTAATGCCTATTAAGACTCTTACAATAGTAAGGCATCAGGGAAGAAATCTGTTCCTCAATGTGTTGTAAAAGAACCAGGAGGGTGCTGTAGGTGCAGGAATTCTGAAGAGCTTTAGCAGAGGGCTCCCACTCTGGGTGCAGTTTACTTTCTATGGCTGTGAGTGGAGGACTTAGCACTATAGGCCAATTGTAATTGTGGAAAAGGCTTTTCTTGCACCTGTTATTCTATTAAAAACAATCCATGTAGTTTACAAGTGCCTCAGTTTATAGATTGATCAAATTCTGTATTCATCAGTTTTGATAATGCAGATTATAAGCACATGTAGGAGCACCTGCTTCTATTTTGTTTATTTGGAGATTATCCCTTAATCATGCAAGGTCCAGGTGTGCATTTTCAGATTTGTTGACTCAGGGAAGGTGGAGATAGTATTAAAGACCAGTCACATTATGCTGTACTTACATTAATGTTGTTGCTCCTGTGAAGAATTGAACCACTCAGTGAAGAGAATGGCAAGAAGAAATGTCCTCATTACAGGTTGCTCCTCAGGAATTGGGCTGGCAATAGCTGTAAAAATGGCAAAAGATGAACAGAAAAGATTTAAAGGTAATAATCTATCTGTTCTTTATGTTTACAAAAACATACTACTTGAGATGATGCTGGTTTTTTTCTCTGTGATTTAACAGGTGGTTGTATTCAGTTTGGTGACTTGTTTCTGGTTCGTTTCCTCTTCTACTGTCAAGAAAATGCAGTGAAAATATACTGATTTCTGTAAGCAGTTGATATTTCTGTACCTTTATTGAACAACTATTGGAACTGAATAGTGTACACACACATGCAATGAAAAAGGACAGTAGTAAAAAACAAATATCTGAAAATGTTTTTAATATTAATGCTGCTCTGTGTATACATTCACAGCTGTGGTTAGCTTTGCTTCTGGCTACTAAAATCTGTACATATACAGGCCCATGCCCATTTGAAGACCATAGCAATGAATTTAGGTAAACAGTTTATAAATTTGCAATTTTTTCCTTAAAGCACATTTCATTATTTCAAGCCTGTGTCGGCAGGTGAACAAAAGGGCTGGGATTTGTCTTGTTGCTGCAAAGCAGGGTATTTGCTGTGATTGAAAATGGATGGCAAGGTGAACACAGCAATCTGTGGCAATTCAGTCTCTTACTTACAGTATTTTACTGCTAACTGACTGGATACAGATCTAGAGCTTTCTGAGCAATTAGGCTACAATAATAACTAATTTATATTTTGAGAAGTAGCTTACAAAATCAAATATTTTTTCAACCTAAGGAATTATGTCTATCACTTTTTAATAAAATGATGGTTGTCCTACTAAATATTGTGTGATTAAAAAAAAAGAAGGAAATCTAGAATCCAGAATTAGGTTTTGGGTACCTAAAAACAATTTAGTGGCATAATTTGATACCCATTTTTTAATATTTTGCTGACAGTATTATCCTTTATACACTCCATGTTCTTCATTATGCATAGCTTCTTCTTTTTAATTTCTCGAGGATTTCAGAACCAGACTGGGAAATTAGTGACAATATATGTTGAAAATAGAATCTTTGAACTTTTAGTTTTTATCTGGTTTCTATCACTGACATTAAGACCTGGATGTAAAAGCACTGCTCTTTAACACTTCTCAGTAGGAGTGGCACAGTGAAGATTTTATTTGGGGTGTGTTGCAGTGTTCGCCACAATGCGGAACCTGGCCAAGAAGGAGCCACTGGAGGCAGCTGCAGGTCACAGGCTGGGCAAAACCCTCGAGATTAAACAACTGGATGTCTGTGATGAACAGTCTATTAAAACCTGTGTGAACAGCATCCCTGACAGAAGGATCGATGTCCTGGGCAAGTACAGGATGTGTGTGCTATCAACAGATACCAGAGTTCTGTAAAACATTGTCTCAAATACCCTGGAGAATCTTCATTAGTGTATTTTTTAAATTATCAAAGTAGTAATAATTACATAGTATATTTGGTTCAAGATTCTTAAGATTTCAAGCAGACATAAGTGGATTAAATCTCACCCTGCTCCCATGAAGTAGGGAAGCTGGTTTTCCCTGTTTACAAAGGAGAAACTTGATCACAGGGAGGTGAATTGGATAAAACCATACATTTTTTAATAAACGTGAGAAATTTTGCCTAAACTGGCACCTTCATGAGCAAGACTTTCCACCCTATTGATGAAGCATAGCCCTTTTTACAAGGAAGGTACCACCTGTCTGTACTAAGAAAACAACAGCACTGGGAATTAGCAAGTAAATGAACAAATGCAAAAAAAAAAGGGATATTTCCATTTTGTATTAAGAATTGAAATTGTACTTTACAAATCATTCAGCAACAAGTGTTTCCATATCATTTTGCTAAAAATAAATATGAGTATCTTAGTGGAAATGCTTACACCATCAGCTATTAAATCTTGTCTACTAGGAAATTATGGATCTGCCTTTTTTCTGATTAATTATTAAAGCAGTGCTTAACAAGTATTTCTGCAAAATTTATTATACTCTAATTTGATGTACTACTTCTAGAGCAGAATGCCAGTCCTATCATCATTCCCCACTTATAAATATCCAGGAGGCAAATAAAAATCAATGGCATAGTGTGTTTGTTTATTTTGTTGGGGGGTTACTTCATCTTGAAGATACATGAATGTTAGTAAAACAAAAAACAGACCAAAATATGGCTTGATCTGCCACTTTTTGAAGATTTCTATTAATTCCTATGAGTATTGACTGTACCTTCCAATTCTCAATACTGAATTATGAAAAAAATACTAGTAATTCTTGACTCATTTTTCTGTAATCTCTTTATATTTTTTTAAAGAAAGACTATTGAGAAATAAATTAGTTAAAATGAAAAATAGCAGATAATTTAAATTTGATTGAAAGCACAATTAAAAGTAAAGACATATAGAAATGTCAAATGTACTTGGAATGCTCAAGTGACTAACATCTTTTAGTCCTTTCTTTAAGGATTATTTAGGATTATCTAACCCTTAATCCTCACATTCTTTTCAAATGCTTTCCAATAATGATTACAAGTTTATGTTTATGGATGTTTTTGCTTGCTGTTGTCTCCCATTTTGTGCAGTGAGCAATGCTGGAATGGGGCTCATTGGGCCTATTGAATGTCAGAGCATTGAGGAAATGAAAACTGTGATGGACACCAACTTCTTTGGCCTGGTTCGGCTCCTGAAGGAGATCCTGCCTGACATGAAGAGGAGAAAGAGTGGGCATATAGTTATAATAAGCAGTGTTATGGGAATACAAGGTAAAGTTGGTTTTCCTCTTTACTTGAACTAAGAGTTCAGTGTTCAAAATCCAAAGCGTTCCTCCTTTTAGGAAAAAAAAAAAGTAGGAGCTGGCATATCTGACTCTTGTGCTTTGTAATGCTGAAGATCCAACTATAAAAAGCACCTGGTGAGTTTTATGCATCCAGGTAGTTTGTTACTACATAGCTACTCTCACAGCATTTTAACAACAAAACCTGCAGGGTTATTATTTTTTTAGAGTTTTAACTTAAACTCTATAATTTTTAAAAAATTTATTGTTGTATTTTTATTATCTGGAGAATAGGGCTTTTCTCTTTCCTCTTAGAAAAAATTAGTGGAACAGGCAAACATGCTTACTATGCTCTGCACAGTAGTAATAGAATAAAAGCCAATCCTGGACAACTGTTCCACCTTTTTGTAAAGTTTCTTATCTCACAACACTCGAGAGTCAAATTTTAGTGACAGATAATGATATTCCTACTCTTGTGTCCCATCCTGTCTAGCTGTTTTTTTTTTTTATTACAACTGTGACATTGATCTTACATGGATTATTCCGCTGAGTCCTCCATCAATCTCCAAGAATTGGTATTTTAATATAACATTTACCCTCCACCTCAATGGACTGATGTAGTGCTTTTTCTAAATCACTCACATGCAAGCTGGATTTCTTGCATAATTGTATCTCCTGCATTACACTCAGCCTCTGTTTTCATCTAGAGCCTATTAAAGTCTCACTGATAAATAATTCAGATGGTATTATATTTACAGACACTTTCATATCTTAGCCTACAAAATAATATCATTCAAGGAGACCACAGCATCAGCTAAGGGGAGGAAAAGCATTAGTCAAGCATCTTTGCTAGACTAAGCAATTTTGAGAACATATGCAAAAATTAGTATTTAGCTTCAATGTGCACAAGGATTTTTCTAATGTTTTTCCAGCATGACTGTAGAAATTTTGGGATGAGTTCTTAAAATCAAACTACAGTATGTTGGATAAAATCACCTTCTCAGTTATGTTCTGTTTGTACCATCAGGTATCTTATTTAATGATGTTTATGCTGCATCTAAGTTTGCTGTGGAAGGATTCTGTGAAAGTTTAGCTATACAAGCACTCAAATTCAAACTGCAGTAAGTATTGATCCACTGGTGTAAATGGTATTGATCCACTTGTGTCAATTGTATTTTAGATAGTTTAAAATACATTCACAGGTAGGAAAAAAATCTTTAAAGCTTGCTGCTAAACAGACTGAGAAGCCCTTGAAAACTGTACATCACAGAAGGCATAGAAATGCCCACACTCTTCACAATATATAAGCAAACAAAAAGAACTAGATGTTAGAATAAACATGTTCTCTTGAGGCTAAATAGCTACAGGCTATTTAGCTTTGGCTAAAATACAGTTCATGCAACACTTATGAAAACAGATTCTTACACACAGTATCACAGAAATAAGATCACTGTGATCTTCCCCCTTAGAGAGGATAATGGCCTTCTCAGGCAATTCACAGATAAAAGATTTCAAGGGCTCATCAGAGAGAGTGAGCAAGTGCAAATCCATCAGAATGTTTCAGGGTGAGATACCTGTAATGAAGGGAGAAGTGTGATGTACTATTCTAACATTTTAGATAGTATTTAGGAGGCCAGTCCTGTTCTTCATCTGTGGGACTTCAAGTTTGATTTGTCACATGTATATTCACACTCAGGTAATTCTGCTACTATTGTTTGTGCAAATTCCAATAACTGGTAAATGTCCATTGCATCTCTGTGTGTCTGAGCATTTAGGCCTTGTGGAACAAAAGACAGCTGCTGTTGTGGCATTTCAGAGACAGAACTGTGATTCTGCATATTGCTTTGCAAAGTTGGGAGGGATTTAAAATAAATGTAATAATACATGGGATATACCACAATTCATAATGAAATTTCAAGAGTATAAGGCACAGCAAAAAGGAGGTTATAAAAGGAAGTATAATAAGATAAATTCAAGGTCTAATGGGGAGAGTGATGGAAGAGAAAGGGCTTTAATTCCAGCAGTAGCTGGAATTCTGCTGTGAAGGTCAACAGCTTGATTTAGTTCTAAAGAAGAGCCTTCAGAACATCCCCGGAAGAACTCAAGTCCAGTAAGAGACCCAATCCCATAGAGTATTTTGATAAACACAGAGGTGGATATTATTACTGCCTGAGAAAAGAACCAGGAAAAATGTGAACAGTAACTTGTATTTTAGTGATTTGCTATAATACACTACTGGGCAAAATAAAAACTTTCAGATTTGGCAGCAGCCAGAATCTGTCAACCCACAGTAAAGATTTAAGTATTGTATTTTATTATTATATAGTGGTGGGATCTTAAATTATGTCACCCTTAGATTCCACAGCTGTGAGACAGCAGGTAACAACTGCACTTACTTATGTCATGAATTAAGTTACAGCACTTCTCTGAAAATTAAACTATGCAGGTTTCTGCTCCTGTATGTGGGTGGGTAGGAGGAGCAGGACAGCAGTGATGCAGTAAGGATTGCCTTTACAGAAAGTACTGTTATATACTGTTTGCTAGTGCAACTCCTCAATGTTCCTTCTGGAGCAGGATTGAGGGGTGTATTTTCCATGGATGATAGTCACAACCAGTTAACCTTTTTTTTTTTTTAACAGGTTAAGTTTGATTGAACCAGGCCCAGTGGTTACAGAGTTTGAAAGAAAAGTTTTTGAAGATGGAATGAAAATGGATCTTTCAGCTGCAGATGAAGAAACAGCTGAGATGTTTACTAATATTTACCTTAAAAATTACAAACAAATTTTCCAGAGCCTGGGACAAAGTGCTGAAGATGTTGCAGAGGTAACTCATCAAAAAATCATCTTTTTGTTTGTTTGTTTTTTTCTTTGTAATTTATGAATGCAGTGGGTGGTTGGTGGGTTTTACTGATAGAAGCATTCAATTTAATTAAATGTAATGTACACAATTAAAATGTTTTTTTAAAAAATCAAAAGAATTTTCAGTCTTTAAACAAAAGCCTACAAAATACTAAAAGAATGTTCATTTTGAAGTATTGAAGATAACTATGAATTGTAATTTCAATACCACTGAGATATTAGATGCCCTTTACATCTTCTGGTGAAGTCTGAATATTCTGCATTGTTCCCATACATCCACGCAGGGTTCCCAACACTGGTTAAGCTCTGTCCTTCCCATCTCACTCAGGATCCCTCCACTGAGGGAAGTTCACACAGCCACCCCAGGGCAACAAGGCACAATAAAAGAATCATGGATGTTTCTGGTGCTTGGAGCTTCCTGCAGGAAGACAAGTTTAGGCAAGCTCTGGGAAGGGATGATGATTTCAGGAGTTTGCTGCTAAGGAATAGCTTCAGTGTCAACTGAAGATTTCCAGATCTTGCTGCAAAAGGCACTGTCCTGATCATTTACCAGTGACCTGCAAAAGAGAGGATCTACCTACTGTGGGCATATCAACCTGCAATCATTTGGAAGACTACTCAGGATACTAAGTTGTCAGCTGCTACCACCATGGTACAGAGAAACAGAAATAAAAGAATAAATAAAAAATACTTCTTATGGTCTTTGAATATTTCAAGAAGAATTTCTAATGATGTTTTAATAAAACTATACACAGGGTTTTACATAATTCTAGCACTTTTTTCTTCTATTTTTCTACTGAAAATTGGGTTTTTACTTTACTATCTTGACAAAGGTTCTTACAAAATTTTATTTCTCCTTCTCTACAGCACACAGTAAAGATAATTCTTGCAGAAAATCCACCTTTTCGCCATCAGACCAACACCTTGTATACTCCAATGACAACTTTGAAGTATGCAGATCCAAATGGAGATCTACCCATTGACATATTCTACAAAATGGTTTTCCAGCATGACAAAATCTTCAGTGCAAGTCTCAACTTCATCAAATTGCTAAGGTGGAGAAGCAGAAAGAGCTTTGACCTGGGAAAACCTTCGCAATAATTATGAGATTATATACTGCAAATTCGAATTACTTGTTGTAGCTACTGATGACACAGTGTTATTCAAATGCCTTTGCTCTGTAATTATGAAAAGGCATGCAAGATATTTGTTTGGCTTAGCTAAGATATTAATTTCAATCTGTATCTCTTGAGTGTTACTGTTTACATAACCTTGCAATTAAAGTCCTCTAACTGTAGTTATTCTGTTTAGTGTTTGCTTTTTCCAGAGATGTTTTCTTAGGAACAGGAACACTGACTGGTATTTGTGTATTCAATATTAACCTGCTCTCCTTCACTTACTTGTATATAATACACACTGAGAGCTGCACAGTATGCAAATGATTTAGATTCTTAATATCATAAAAGTATGTTTTTACTTATTAGGATAGAATTGGTACAGTAATCACTCAATCACACTGGCATTCTCATTTCCAAAGTCAGATCTATTTATCAGCAACGTAAGAGAAAGTCTTATCAATCTTAAAGTGTAACTAGTAGAATATTTATTATTCATATATAATATTCTGAATGCTTCCTTTATATGCAATGGTTACTAGCATATTGCACTTAGTGAGCAATAAAATGGTTTTTTATAGCATCTTAAAATAAAATATCTTCTTACTGTCTGAGTGCTACTTTTTGAAAACAAAGTATTGTCAGTAATAAGCAATCTCAATCCACTTAATGCCTTCAGTGTCTGACACAGAACCCTCTTGTTCCAAGCTATCCCAATAAGTATGTGTTAAACCAGAATTCTATCATGTAGATCAATCAGGTCTTTTCCCTTGCTTGTTCTCAGCCGAGTCCTCCCAGCGGCCGAGGCCGAGCAGGGACCGTGGCTGCAGGGCCGTTCCCGTTCCCGCCCGGGGCGCTCCCTGACCTGGGCCCGCCTCTCTGCCCGCTGAGGCACAGGCCGGGCGGCCCCCCAGAGCCGGCCCTTCCAGCAGCTGTCCCTGTCTCACCCACAGAGCCCAGCGCAGTCCTTCTCTTTCCTTCAATACTGTCTCACAGAGCCAGAATGGAATTCCGTGCTGGAACTTGCAGCGGCCCCGCCCTGCCTCTCCCCGCTGGAGCTCAAAGCTCCTGCGGGTACCAAGCGCTGCAGCTAATGCAGGGCTCTAGTGCAGGGCTTGCTGTGCAGCTGTGACCCTTTTGGTGGGGTGCAGGGACATGCAGGGACCTCCCTGGGGCAGCAGGCCGGGGACTGAGGGAACGAGAGCGTCCGCAGCAGCCGCTGTGCACAGCTGGAAGGGCCCAGGCAATTCCTAACTCACACCTCTTGCAAAACACCGGGTGCCTGGAGCCCAGCAGAGAGGGGGAACAGCAGCGAGGCTGAAAGGAGAACGCGGGAATTAAATGACAGCAGAGCGCCGCTGGGGCTGAAGGGAGCCTGGCAAATCCCCGCTCTGCAGCCCGAGATCGCCTCGGCACCTGCTGAGGGCCAGCACAGGGGTACCAGGCAGAAGCATCCACAGAAGGGCTGGGCCTGCCGGGATGTCGCTCAGCTGTGGCTGTCTCTGGCCTGCAGCTCGGGCTGGGCTGCATTCCCAAGGTTCTTTTCCTTTGCAAGGCAAGACCAGGACCGTGGGTTTAACGAGCCTTCCACAAACACTATCGTGGTCTGGCTAATTCTGTCTCATACAACCCTCACGCTACTGGTTATGCAGTGCAAGCAGAAAATACAGAGTAATAGACGGCTGCCGAGGAGAACCAGCCCTGCCTGCAAATCGTGAATTAACTGAAGCACC
>NW_005054336.1:3163974-3169793 GCF_000277835.1 Geospiza fortis
GCCCGCCCCCGCCGGGTCCCCGCGCCCTGGAGCCCCGCGCGGGCGCTGAGCGCAGCCCGTGAGCCGAGCGCAGCCAGGATGGCCTCGTCGTCCGGCAACGACGACGACCTCACCATCCCCAGGGCTGCCATCAACAAGATGATCAAAGAGACGCTTCCCAACGTCCGCGTGGCGAACGACGCCCGGGAGCTGGTGGTCAACTGCTGCACTGAGTTCATCCACCTCATCTCCTCCGAGGCCAACGAGATCTGCAACAAATCGGAGAAGAAAACTATCTCCCCGGAACACGTCATACAAGGTGAGCTTCCGCGGCCGCTGTGCCGGTCGGGCACCTGTGAGCCGCTCCTGTCCCGCACCGCTTTCTGCTCTCCTTTGCTCTCCGCTTGCCTGTAGCTACGTAGGACACAAAGGCAGGGGCTGGTGAGGGTGTGGAGGAGAAGCGTGTGCTGTCCGGCTTGCCAGGCGCCCTGTAGGAGAGGTTGTCTTTGTGTGGTTAGAGAGGCTGCTGGCTCTGCTCAGGACCAGCTCCGATTTTGTGCTCCAGAGAAGCCTGTGATGCTGTGAGTGAAGTCACCAAATCTCTTCCTCGTACCTGGGAAACGAGGTCTGCTTTTTCGAATGCATATGCAGCGTGTTTTAAGAATCTGAATGTAGTAAATGTCTTTATAGTCGGAGATTGGTTATGTGGGGCCCAGGCTTTATTCCCTGGTAGTGTTGTCTGTAATCTCTAAAGAGTATATTTCTTTAGGGCTGTCCTTACAGTCTCATTGTTTAATGTTGGATCTTCGTATCTGTGGCAGAAAGCATTTAAACGTGACCTATGCCTTTGTATCTTTCTCTGCTGTTGACTTGCACTTCTGCTTGCCTGAATAAAAGGCGAGTTCTCTGTCTCGTTTGTTTTTCTTTAAATTCTGTCGCAAATAAGGACTTTTCTTGCCTCATCCTGAAGTCTGCGTTAGGCATAGTTTTTAGTCAGAACTCATTTGCTTTGCTTCTTAAGCCGGGGTTGTTGGTACCGGTGTTTGCTGCAAGCAAATTAATAGCAGCAGTAGTGGAAGAGTACTTTACTCGGCTGCCTAGTAGAGATATTAACAGCAGCATTTGTAGTACAGCTATTCTCAGGGTTGTGATGGTATCAAGTTAATATGAAAAATGTTGTGGTTGTATGATTTTTTTAAAGCATGTTTGCTGTTTAAGCGAAAGAAAAAATGGTTCCCTTGAATTTTACTAACTTGCTCACCAGAAGAGGTTCAAGTACTTGACTGGGTCACGAACTGCAAAAGCAAATACGTAGCATGTATGAGCTTTAATGTTAAATGAAATACATATAAGCTTACAAGTTTAGTAGCTCCGTCACAGAAGCCTAGGATGTAAAGTACAACCTGTGCTTGCACATGGAAGCATACTTTAGGTGTGATGCTCTTTAATACATGGATAGTTTTTTCAAGTCGCTACAAAAAATGCTTGAAGTTAGTTCTTAACACGGGAATCGAGGTGATCTGTAAGATTGAGGGCAGTAAAGGGTTTGTGTATGAAGGTATTTTGTACCCAGTAGTGGTGGTCCGTAGAAAAAAATTCACCTATTGCTGTCCTAGGCTTAGTCTGGGTTTTTTGGAAAACAAATTGAAACTAAAGTGGGTGTGCATAACATCAGCAGATGGTCCCATGCCAAGTATTTTGCAGGGTTCTGTGTCCTTGTGTTATCACATCTTAGGGTTAGAAAAAGTTATTTTCAAATAAAATCTATACTTTGTAGTAAAATATTGCAATGTATCAATTTTTGTAATGTTCTAGAGATGGAATGGATTTTCTGCTGTGTTTATGTGTAAGGAAGCTGTAATTGCTATTAGCTGCTTTCAGATGCTGGTCCGCTGGCAGATGATCCCTCTGTGAGGTTTGAGGGCTTTGGCTGTCAGTTTTGGCAACGGTGATTGTGTGTATAGGTAGAGTATTTCAGCATTTTCATCCATCTTCATACATTCTAGATACTTGCTATTTTGAATGCCTCTTAATGCAGCAGCCTCACGACAATGATGTAACAAATGAGGCAATTGAAATTTCTTTGTTGTGGTCACCCGTGTATCTTTTTCCTTCTGAATGCTTAGAAGTTAATGAGGCTAATGGCCATCACATCACACCTGGTCCAGCCTAAGCACAAGGTGCTGCCCAGAGGAGTCTTTTGGTACTCTCTGAGAGCTGGATCTGGCAATTGCAGATACAGCTGACCCTGTGGCTTTTGAGAATTTAGGGCAGAGCAGGTGAGTTTGTTGGCTGACTGGGACTGTAAACAAGAAGTTCCTAGATTGGGAGCAAGAAGCAGAAAGGGTGTTTTGCTGGGCCAGAAGGAGAGGAAGAGGCACTCTGCAGTTGGTGACACTCTGCCCTTGGACTGTGTGGAGGTGAGGGGAAACTGCCCTTGGTCTCTGTGCTGAGGTGTTTGGCACAGTGGTGCTTGAGACACCCCTTCCTTTGCTGCACTGTTCAAGTGCTTGTGTGGCCCTGTGCTGAGCAAGAGCTCTCTCCACCCTTGGGTTATACCTCAGATAGATGAGGTCCTTGCTTGTTATTGTGTGGTGGCACTGGCACAGTGCTGTCAACAGCACAGGGAAGGGAGGGCAGAGGCTTCTTGCATCCCATTAGAGACCTGATTTGATAGATGTTCTCAGACTATACCAACACTCACTGGTGGTAACAAAATGCAAGACTGCTTTCTTGGAGAGTACCCCAAAGCATCAAGACTGTGTAATAGTTGTAAGTGGAGATCTCCACGTTTATTGTTGAATTCTACCATCAGGAACCCAGCTGTGAATCTGCAGCTCTAGTAAGCAAATGAATGTTCTTCCATCCTGGAACAGAAAATGGAATCATTTGAGTGTTATATGACTTGTGACAAAGCAGACTTTTTATGAGAGATGCAATTTTTGTTGAATTATGAAAATGATGACTTGTAAAATCACCTTTTTTATGAAGTCAGTTACTTTGATTACTTGGTCTACATGGAATTGTTGTGCAGTAGGGTACGCTGTGGATTGATGTCAAATCTTGTCTCTTCTTTTCATGGGCTGTTAGGATACTGACAGTGTGTATATTAGCACTTAATTTTAAGAGTCCCCCACAACTGTTCATATTTGGGATTTTATTTTGAAAGTTCTTTTTCTCTTTGAAAGGAGCAAAAAATTTAAAAGTCTCAGATATTAATGACTTGATTTTATAAAATAAAAGTAGTACTAACTATGTGTCACTGATTACTCAGAGACCTGCACCTTCATGCAGTCATTAAGAGTAGGAGGAAAGTGGGGAAAGGATAATTGTGATCTGGTGCTCGTAAATATGAGTTGTGTTATCCCCCCCAAATGCTATGTTTTGGAATTCAGCTGTTTACATTTGGTGGGATAATTCTAGTCTCAGGAAGATACTGAATTTTCAGCAGTCTGGGTAGGATGGTATGTTTAAGACTAAAAAAATAGAAAGGCTTTGAGTTTTGATGAAATAGCAGCTCTGATAGAGTAGTAATCACTTGTCCCACATTTTAGCACCATGCTGGTATAAAGGGATTCATATTCCTTCCATTCATATGATTCATATATGTTCTGTAAGCCTTGATGTGCTTCCGGAAGATGGTAAACTTTGTAAGTTGTTTCACAGGCATTAGGATTTTGATGCAGTAGATTTATGATGCATAAATCATAATCATTTATGGTTCTTCATAGCTTTGTTATATTGAATAGTTGTAAAAATCTGTCTTGATTGTATCACATGGGGGTTTGAATTTTATTTTTGTGTCTGTGCTATATTCAATTCACAGTTGTAAGATCTTGCCATTAATTTATTTTCTTTTAAAGACCATGTAAAATTTCTGTAAAAACACATCTTGCTGTTAACTTCAGACTCAGCAGTTGCTCATACTCTGATGCAGCAGATTGCCAAGCCTGGTCTTTTGACAAACACCTCTGGTTTTGCCATGATGGTTTGTCTTAGTGATGTTAGACTTGTAGATTTCTTCAGTTTGGTTAAAAAAGTATGACTTAAAGAAGTTTACTGTATATACTGTTTACATTTTAAAATTGAATGAGTTCTTAAATATCTGTAGAGTATTAAGATAACCGATTCTGGACTATGAGACATGGATTTGCCTCCTCTCTGCTGAGGCTGGATGAAACAAGTTTCTGAAGTTTTTTGGTAATTCTCCTAGAAACTATGGGCTAATTGGAAGAAGTGTTTCCAGTGTCTGTGTGTGGGCTGAGGCTGAACTGGCATACTGTCTCTGAAGTAATTTGATTATCTCTAAATCAGTTAAATCAGTTTGTCTTTTAACTTGGTTTTTTTTTTTTTTTTTAAGAAATAAGTATGATGTGAATTTCTTTGCCAGGTGTTCTCTGTTAAAGGGAAGGCAGTGCTGTATGACTAGAAGGCAGCACCCACAGCCCTGTTGAAGAACACAGTGTGTGAGTTGTCTCCCTTAGTCCAAGTTGGAAGCTGAAAACTTAGAGTTGCCTTTGGGTTATTGTTTAGATTATGGTACCATGACGTGCTGCTGTAGTTATGGCTAGGAAGATGTTGCTTACAAAACTGGTGTTAGAATACTGTCTGAGTTACTGTAAGAAAGATCTTGTTTGTAACAAGTTGTTCGTTGCTGTTGTGCAGTTTAGCCCTATTTCTTAAATAGCTTGTCACAAAAGTTTGAAATTAAGATAAAGGTTAAAGCAACTCTCGTATTGTAAACTCTGAATTGTGTAAATGCTGGAAATTAACCATGTTTTTTATTAAACTGATACTTGTTTCTAGTAGAATTGGTGTTTATGTAATATTTCCAGTATATTCTGTAATAGGTTCACTTTGTGTGTGTGTGGAGGCATGTCATAGTAAATGGTGCATGAGGAAACTGCCTTTTGTCACATGTATTACCTGGGTTTTTATAATCCTTTCTATTACCTTTGCATTCTTTAAAAAAACTGTTGTTGCAGGATATAGCTGCTTTACTGATTTCTTTGGGCAGATAAATGTGTAAGATTTTAGCTTCTGAATACATTTTAATGTGGAGATAAATAGAGGGGGTTCTGTTGAGAAATAAAACAATAAAGAGCTTATACATAACTTTATATAGCCTTATATGTGTGAACTATGCATTTTATATAGAGGAATTTAGATACTAAAAGACAAAAGTTAAAATTCAGCAACCTAACATAATATTATTTATTTCTGCCTTTTTGAAGGATCTGTGATCATTTTACATGCATCACTTCTGCTCTGTTATAGGTCGCTAATTTACCTTCTACTGAAGACTTGCAAAGACTTGGAAAGGTAGAATCTCTGACAGAAAATTCAGATAGAAATTCAGTTAGGAAGGACTTCTTAACTGTATAAATGCTGTTGATTCTGATATAGAAAAGATGGGAAAAAGAGGTCTTTTGGAGACTAATGCCTATCTCTAGCACAGTGGATCTGAAAGCCCTGAATCCCTTGCAAGTGCAGAAGATTGGGTTGTACTTGAGGAACCTTAATTTTTTTAGCCTAAAAACATGTATTCCTACAGGACATAGCAGAAGAGAGAGGTAAAATAGCTGTCAGATCTTTTTCAGAATAGAGATTTTTGTCGCCAGATGAAAGTTACCAAATGTTTTGCCTTTTTTTTTGTTTTGTTTTAACTAAACAAATCACTATCTATTATCAGAAACTTTATAAAAGGTAAACAATGTATTTTCTCCTTTTTTTGTTTCTTTCTAGCGCTAGAAAGTTTGGGGTTTGGCTCCTATATCAGTGAAGTCAAAGAAGTCTTACAAGAATGCAAAACAGTAGCACTAAAGAGAAGAAAGGCCATT
>NW_005054336.1:3169840-3180008 GCF_000277835.1 Geospiza fortis
GAATTATTTGCACAAGTAAGTAAAGCAATACTTGTCCTGATGGGGTTGGAATAATTCATGCTGCAGGTCTAGGGCCACACAAACGTGTGCACACCTCAAGAAATATCCCCTTCCTTGTGAATTGATGTGGCATCTAAGATGCTATTGACCTGCTTGAATTGGGCAATGTGAAGTTAACAAATAAGAGGCTGCTACTTGATACTTCTGTGATTTGACATACAGGACTTCATATGTGAACATATTTCATATTCTAGCTTTACAAAGCATGGGGGTTTGCTGCTACTTGAGTATTTCCAGTCTCTCATGGAGAATAAGAATTAGTTGATGAAGTGAAAGAATCACAGCTGATTTCTAGGAAATTACCCGTTTTGAAGCATTAAAAAGTGAAAATAGCTTTTCTGTTTCTGACCATCAGTGCACAAATGTTCTTTCTTATACTTGGAAAGAAACTTTATTCTTGGCAAGACTATAATTGTGTGAATTCATGCATAAATTTTTAAAGAGGCCATTGAGGCATGGGAAAAGCATTTGCCTGCAAATAGTGTACACACACACACACACACACATTCTACTTCAATCCAGCCTTATCCCCTTCCAGCTTTCCCAGATAATTTATCATCTCCCAGTTTGACTAAAATCCGATTTTATTTATTTCTTTTTCTCTACCAGCTTTCTCTCGACTGCTCTGTTAGTTTGACAAGACCCTTGTCTAATCTAAGAGCTTGGAAAGTTATCTGGTATTGCTCTTTTCTCTTAACCAAGGCCATAGTCTTATTTTCTCACTTTGCTTACTCTGATTTCCTCTGAGGAAAATGCTTATTCAGTTAATGTCTGATTACTGTGACCTTCTCTCCCCTTTGCAATACTTTTATCTTGCTGAGACTGTTGTTTTTCATCTCATGACATGCCAGCTACTTTAATCTTTATTGCATGATGAATTTTAAGGCATTTAAATTAATTTCAGCATAGCATGTAGCTATTGCAGAACTAGTTATGATCAAGTCACATGTACCTAACTCTTGTTTGACTGTACTAAATTAGAAGGCCCATTATGGCTTCTTCTGGATTTGGGGTAAGATTTACAAATATGCAGTTTGATACTTGTTTTTTACTTACTATTTTGTGCAAGTAACTCAGCGTGATACACAAAATAAAAAAGCAGCAAGGTGTATTAAGGGAGTACTAGCTCCAGAGTATCACTGAAAAAAAGAAAAAAAATTGCTGAAACCTCCTTATGCAAGCCACACTTTGTCTAAGGAATGACAACTTGAAGAACATTCTTTTAAAATTCTGTTACTGTGCTTTAACTTCTAATTTAAGACAGTGCATGCCAGTTTGACAAGATTGTATGAATGCTTTTTAAAAATAGTGTTTGGTAATATGGAAAATGTTTGCTTAGATTCAAGGATGACAGTCTCATTTTTCAAAAATAGTAGCTGTAATGTGCTGTTGGAGGTACCGTAATTAGTCTTAAAAATAGTTACATGCATGCATGCTTATTTATTTGTGTTAATCTTTTTAATATTCTAGAGCATGATACTAATGCTGACTTCTTGCTCTATTTTGACAATACCTGCCTGTTATTGTTATGAATATTTGACCCCTCTGGCTTGGATGATTGTAAATATTTGAAGTCAGGGAATGTCTTATCCCAATGTTCATGTCTAAGTTTTTGTGCAAGACAAGGGTCTTCATAGATTTGGGGTTTTTTTGGGGCTTCCTCACTGGAGTTGTGCAGTAAATGAGTTAAATTTACCAGATGCTTATAGAGCTTTTTGGTCAATCCAGCTCAATGGAATTCTCGGTATATGGGTTTTTTTCTCTGTTCCCATTTCTGGAATGGTGAAGTGTTGTCATTACAGATGTGGCTGTGAGGGTGGGCACTGACAGTGATGCATCCAGTGTGAGGTGCTGAGCTCTGTTTCCTGGAGCATGCACGTGTATCAGCTCTCTGAGTGTACAGTAAACCTCACTGCACAGGCTCAGTGGGGAGCCCTGGTGTTATCTCCTGGCTGATAAATATTTGTGCCTTCCTACGTGGACAGATGCTGCTGCCTTTCCTTTGAAACTTTACAACTCTTAAATTGTGTTCCACCCTTGTAACTGTGCTACCACTTGAAGTTTGAAATACTGAAAAGTTTTCGTTGAGATTTCTACCTCTGTACTTTTTTACTGCCAGAACAGAGGAAAATGTGACACTTTGTAATAATAAGGGAACACTCCCCTTTTTTTTCACATTGCTAAATTGACAAACAGGGTTTGATTGTTTTCCAGACATTATCTTTTGCCATCTTATAGTTTGCAAAACTGAAAAAAATTTTGATGCTTTGGAAAAAAATAGGAAAATTCAGTGAGTGCAGTAGGATTATAAAGGAAATTGTAATAGTCTTAGTGATGACTTGTAAAAGTAGAAGAGTAAAATAGACTGGAAATTTTTCATTTTGAGAACTTTTTCTTAATGTTCACTCAAAATAGAAATTGAAGTTGTAACTGTAACACAATCAATTAGTATATTGCTAAAATCAACAGAGCTTACCAAAAAACAAGTGAAAACCCTGGACAAAAAAAAAGATTCATCAGCTGAACTATTTGAAATGTGGTACAATCTTTTATACTTTTCAGTAGAAGTCTGTACCAAAGCCATTTTCTGTAGCAAAGCCATCCTCAGTTGTTATACCTGAATTTGAGAAGACCATGCCTTGCTCTGTTTTGCAAAGATTGCTTAGCAAAGTAAGATAATGGCTTGCTTTGTTTCTGTGATAATGTGTGCCTCTGTGGTTCAGTTGGATGATTTCATAATTGGAAGTTTTGGTATTTGTAATCAACAAAGCAATGCTGTTCTCATCTCTGAGCTGTGATGAAATGTTAAGATCCCTTGAAACTGATGTCTAAAGTCTCCTTTGCTTAGCCTCAGTTAAATTTTTCATTCATGACTAGTTCAGCACAGTTGTCATAGTGGACCTTAAGTACACTAGTTTCTATCTGTTGTTTTTGTAAGTGTAAGGCCTCAAAACAGTGGTGTCTTCAGAGGGAGAGAGAATATAGCTAAACTTCTTGGTACAAATTATAAAGGTACTTCTCAATGTGGTTTTGCATATGCAGTTAATAAAAAAAATAAAAAAAATATATTAAAAAAGGAGTCTGCAGGTACAGATAAAAATGTGTTTAAAGAGAATCTATTCTAGAGATTCTTCACGAGCTGTGTATGGCCTTAACAATTAAATTCGTGTCTCTAGGCTAGACAACAGCAAGCAGAACTGGCACAGCAGGAAGGGCTACAGATGCAACAAGCAGCTCAACAGGCACAGCTCCCTGCTGCCTCAGCCAGTGCATCCAATCAGGCAGGATCTTCTCAGGATGAAGATGATGAAGATGATATCTGAAAATCACCAGCTGAGTTGTCTTACTAAGAAATACTTTTCCTGCACAATGAAACAGTGAAATGAATGCTTACCTGTAAGTTTGTATGCATCGTGGACTGGCAGTTGGTATTCTAGGGGTGTCTGCTGTTGTGTGCTGTACATGTATAAACTGTCTTTTTTGAACTCTTGAAGATTTAAGGTTCAGTATCATATCAACTTTGGATTTTTAATGGTGTATATGGAAATTTTAGATAGCAGTGCGTCATTTATTTGATCAATAAACAGTGTTACAATAAACAACATGTTTATAAAATATAGTGAGATTTATACAAAAAGCTCTAAATCCACATTTGCATTTCTTCCCTTTTAACTAAACTATAAAATCTTACTTAGAATTTTTAATTGTTTTTTGGGGGAGTGGTACAATAGACATAATCTGTTAACATGAAAAAAATTAGAGTTCAGCATAGAAGAGTCTGAATTCTTAGCTCTTTTTAAAATGAGGATGTATATGGCAATAAATATTATATGTGCTCGAATACCACACTTGTTAAAATTTGAAAATTACACATTTTCACCAAGCTAGGAAAAGGTATGTTTAATAGGAGTTGTACAAATTCAGTCCTTTTTTTTTGTATAGGGGTGAAAAAAAATAAACCCATGGTTTTATTATGACATCCTTTTGACAGTCCTAACTGAGTATTTCACTTCAAAGACTGCCTGGTTTGAAGAACTAACTCTTGTTTGACTTCACTCCAGTTTAATGTTAACTGTTGTTGATGATATTTTGTAGTCCAGATTTATTCATATTGTTGAAATATAAAGCTGGAACTTAAAGAAACAAAGTTGTTTGTTCTGCTGATGTGACAGGGAGTGATTAGGTATTTAAGACCAAGAGGGCAAAAGCTGACCCTAACAGCATGTTTGTCAAAAAAGAGAGAATTTATTTAACCTTGATTAGTCATTGTCAGCATAATGCTAACATTCTCCAGACTAGATTGCCTCTGGATTACTAAGATACCTTGTTGAGAGACAACATTTTCTTCACTCAAATTGGTTTGTAGGTAAGTCCAGGTTTCTGATAAATTGTTCCCCAAGAGTGATCAGCAGCAATACATGAAACAGAAATGATGTACTTGTCCTTTTGATAGTTCTGTTGATTTAATGGATGAGCAGCTGTCCTTTGTGTTGAAATAAAGCACAGTAGTGTCCATTGCTGAGTTTTAATGTGTTACTTGAAGTAATACTGGCATATCTTCTGGTACACTAATCTGAGCAGACTAGAGAAGCCACTTGCATGCTGCTGTAGTTGACCTCATAGCTCTCTAACAATGGGGATGGTTTTACCAACTGATGTCCTCATGAGTTGCTCTAGTTGGAGCTCTTGAGGAGGGCTGCAGCAGTCTGTTTACATCAGGATGAAAACATCAAATGGTGGGCCCATTTTTACAGAAAGATCTGAACAAGATACAATTGGCATGTATTCAGATCTCAGTCACATAGTGACTTTTGATTTAAATTTGGGATGTTTTAAGTTGCATATTGAATAAATGTGAACATGTCTTTAAAAACAGTAATGCAGTGAAAACTCAGAAGAGTATTTGTTTGAATGTTTAAGTTTAAAAAAGAAAAAAAAAACAACTTTCCTGGATACCAGATAAAATGTTAGGCAAGGTTTGACTGAGGAAGTGGTTTTCTGTAAAGGTTTAAGTACCAAAGGTAGAAAATCTAGTCTAGTGATACAATGTTAATGTGCAGTGTTGGCTTTTCTAATTTGTACTGTAACACCTTCACACTTTCTATTTTAAATGAGTCTTTTCCTTCTAAATAATACTAGGTATATTTTCACACCTTTCTTTTCTGATGCAGAAATCAGGTTAACATTTTACTGCATCTGGTATGTATGGTGTAATGTTTGAATTTTTGTGATCTTTCTTTTTGGACATTCTTGTGCTTTTTCATATGCTGTATTCTTCAAGCAATAAAATTCTGATGTGTTTTTATAAAATTGCTTTTATATTTAATGAACAGTCTGTCTTCTTCATTTCCTTTATAAACAAGCAAAAGACTACTGAAGCCCTGTTTTTATTTTGGCTTACTGGACACTTTTTGTGACCTGAAGTCTTTACACCGGAGTGCTGTTGGATTGGATTGCTGTGCACTGGGGTTGTTATTGCTTGCAAACAACATTTCTGGGCTTGACCTGCTCTCTTTCCTCTGGGAATTGCATTTAGTGTGTATGTATTTTTATAACTTGACATTCTGCACCTGAGAAGCTGCACAAAAGCCCTGTAGATTGTGTACCAGCTGCTGAAATGCTTTCATAAAGTGAAAGGCTACAGGCAGAGGCTGAGGTAGTAAGAATTTAATTTCGTGTAGTCATGATTAGAGATTACTTATTCAGCCATTCTTCCCCAATTATGAAAATAAACTCTGGCACTTTCAGGGAGAATCTTCACTGGTCTTTCAACAAACAAATTTTGTATTACTTTGCTGTTGTGCTTCCATGCAGGAGCTGCTCAGTGAAGACAGATTTCTGAATTTATGGTACCCCTGATGATTTTGGTACACCAGGTACATAGAGCATAAAGTTTGGTTAGTGAACTGTATTGTTGCTTTGTCTCACTAGAAACATGTATAAGGATGTGTCTGTTTCTTAAATATTGAGTTGATGAGATTATCTGTGGGTTTTCCATAATTACTTTCAAAGTGCTTAAGTGACTTACTCATTAATTCTATTCTGTTACTTTAATAAAGTGCACATTTGCATGACATTGTGGATAATGGATATAGTTGTATTTACTACACTGAGGTACTTCTAAGGAGTATCTTAGGGATTCTAAACATCAAATGCCTTAAATGGTATTTGAATTTCAGCATTTGCATGTGACTAATTGAGCTGCATTTTGAAACATTGGAATTTCTTCCACAATGGAAAATGTCCCTGAAAACCACAAATATAAATTCTGTTCCTCAGATTTTGTAAAAGTACCTCCACAAAAGACTCTGAATAATAATGCTTGGTTGATCATTTTGTATGGGAAGATTGTTTTCAGTTGAAACAAAGCTGAGTAAAGGTGACTTGGCATTTGAAACAATGCCAAGTAAAGTGACTTCATGATCACTGTGAAACAGCCAAACCCTTACTCTGAAATGTGTACCTCATTTTCGTTTCCTAGGGTTGGATTGTGATTTTCTGTAAGCCATGCACCCAACAATGTGGAAAGAGGAGGAGGGGAAGTGTAATGTGAAAGATAAAGCATGCTATGGTGAAATTTACTTTTGGTATTCTACTGTTTACCTGTCTAATATGGAAAAGTTGTACTCTGCAGCTTTACAGTGAGAGCACGTCAGTGGGATGCTGGCCAGTGTTCTGATGGATTTTACTCACAGTCAGTACTGGCTCTTGCAGCCCTCAGACTTGTTAAAAGGACCCTCAATACATGTGCCATCTGGGACTAAAGGATGCTGGATGGATGCAACTCAGTGATGCAAAGGAGTGTCTGTGAGCCTTGCTGTTGGCCCATTAAGGTTGCTGACAATCAGGACCAATAGGTTCCTTTTCAAAATACGTTTGCGCTTAGTTTGAATTTTTTTCCTGATTTAAATGAGTGCTTTTTGTTTGGATTCCATGCCACCATTGCTACACCAATCAGTAACTGAGAATTTATTAATGCTTTGGAAGTACTTGCTACAGTTGTTGGGTATGTGAGGCAACAAACATGCTAGAGCTGTGCATTTCTGGAAAGAAGCAGAGTGAAAATGTTCTGTTCTGTGGTGTAATGTTCGGTGGTGTTCTGTTCGGTGTGTGTACTGTACTGTAATACAACTGAAGCCAATACCTGGGGAGTGGAGGTTTTGCAACAAAATAATTAGACAGTGAATCCAGTTGGATACACCTAATCCCATACATCAGTCATGGATAAATCCAATAAAGACAGGTTTTGCTGTGTGGGTGAACCTAGCAGAAACTTCAGTAATCTGGAAATCTGTAATAGATGATGCTCCTGCGTATGTTGGGGAAAGAGAGTTTGATTTTAATTTGTCACGGCCATGATTTCTTGTTGCATCAACTGCAGGAATACATGAAGACTTCTATCTCACAGCTTGAACCAAAAGTTCAGGTAAGGATGGACCATACTTGTTACAACCAGTTTGGGTTTTTTCTGCATTTTAAATGTGAACAGCTACTATGCTTTACATATCTGGGGTGAAGATTTATAAGAGGCATATTAAACTATGTAAAGATTACACTTAATTTTAAGGCTGAATGTTCATATGGTTAATTTGTGAAATACTTAAGAGATTTTTCTTTGTCTTGTTTCAAAGGAAATAATTGGTTTCTCCCTCAGCCCCCACCCAGGGTGACTAACATTGGAGCAGTAATATTGCATGGTGTAACTTTGAATGATCTCCACATGCATTTCAGTAGTAATTAGTCTAGTTTTGGTATTAGTTCCAAACTTACTAGTCAGTAATCATAAACTTTTACCTCTTCAAAGCATGATACAAGTATTAATCAGGTGTGGGCAATGTTACACTGTGCTTTGAAGTTAACACTTTCACATGCTACAGAACTAAAAGGTGGTGCACTTTGTAGAGGAAAAAGATGTTATCTTCAGGGTAGGGTGAATCATCTAGAGAGCAAATAATTGGGAAAACAAACTTGTGAAAGTCATTGTCAGAGATGAAAACATTTATTTGTAATAGCATAATGCTTGGGATTGATGGTTATGGACCGGGACTTGGTTTCATTAATGTTGTGTTCAAGTTTCATTCTGTCAGCTCAGAGTGAAAAACCACAGCTGAATTAGAAATCAAATTCAATGTTGTTTTAGTTTCAAGTAGTTTGTTTTCTCAGTTAGGTAGCAGTGTAATCCATAGAAGAGAAGTAAATTTGTCAGGGCAGTGGCAGTGTTACTAAAGCAAAATCCAACAGTCTTCACCATCCCAGCCTGCACTAAAGGAGACATCACTCTGTAAAAATCTTAGAAAATACGTATGAAGGAGTCATGTGACCAATAGATATAATTTTAAAATTCTACTGTAATGTAAACACCTAACTGGCGCCATTTCCACACACGGATAATTAATATTCAAGCCGGTAAAAATCAGAATTTAAATTCAGTTGCATCTTAAGTATGTACTTACATATATCTTCCATATTATCTGATGGATTAGCTATTCTATACCTGTGGTAATTTAGTTGTCTGAGATTGTTCGGCAAGTTGCATGCAACTAAACTCATTAAATCATTAATTACTTGTTTTTGTTTTCAATGTGTTCTAATGTTGGAAACAATCATATTTTCATTTCTACAAAAAATTTACAGTTTTTGAGATGCCTTTGCTTAAAATATATTCTAAAATTGTAAGCAAAATAAAATGTTATGGACAAAAAATCAGTTTATCTTGGTACATTATATAATTTAAATGAAGGGTCAGTTTTTGAATGAATAGGAAAAGTTATTTATCCTGTCTGCAGGATGTGAAAATGGGTCTAAACTCAACGTTACTTCTGTTAATGAGTTATCTTTTCCAAAATGTTTAAAAAAATAATAAGGACTATTTTACCTTTTTTCAGAAGTGCTAGTGGATGTTCCAAGGCAAAACTCACTGCTCAGACTTTGCTCTCAGGAAGGCAGTGGGCTGGCAGGGATCCCTTCCCAATGGGAGGGTCTGGGCCATGAACCACACGATGCTGTGGGAAGAACTGTAGGAGCAGGCAGGGCTGGAGGGGGACATTGCACTGATTGCTGTAGCTGTGGTTTTGGTTTACTTATGTGCAAAAGGGATTGAGAATTGCCCCTTTCCCTAAAATGAAATCTCTAGTATTGACTGTGTTACAGTAGCATAATTAAAAGTTTCTCCTTCATGGACCCACGATAAAGCTTCTGAATGCTGAGTGTCTTCAAACACATCTGTGTTGGGATGTATTTCTGTAACCTGCTTCAGTGATCTCTATATTCCAAGCCAGAGGGGCAATTTATTCTTCAAATTGAATCAAATTTTTTATTTGGAGCTGAAAATAGTGCATTTTTTAATGTGAAAAAAGGACATAGGGAATAGTGACATGATGACTTCTTTTTGTGGATTAGGTATTA
This sequence comes from Geospiza fortis, assembly GCF_000277835.1. NCBI lineage: Eukaryota > Metazoa > Chordata > Aves > Passeriformes > Thraupidae > Geospiza > Geospiza fortis. Next base: position 3,179,306 of record NW_005054336.1, read on the forward strand.
AGGACACAAACTAGCAGCACAACTCAACCCTTAAGTTCTGTGTCTTTAATTGTTTGAAATTTATCAGCTGATGAGATCTGAACATAAGGAGAGTTCTATCTTTACCAAGATAGTGGTAAATCCAAAGGGGAAAGCCTTGACTATGAGAAAATGAGTGTTTTAGGGAGGGAAAATAACAGTCTCAATAAGTTTTGTATATTCTTCCCTTTCATGTAACCTTGTCTCAAAGGGGAAAATGTACAAAGGGATGTGGAGGAAAAGCCTCTTACTAGGATGCAATTGGCTGTTGGATTTGATCTACCTTTGAAATTGAAAGAGCAAGCATTGCACTTCAAATTCTGTTAAATAGACCTTCAAAAGTGTAATGTCACAAAACCAAAATTCTTTCATCGTTCAGTGATTTATTTATTTTTTGTTTTGTTCCTTTGGGATTATTTGAAAATTCCTGCAGTTAGTCTCTGATCAGAATCTCACTTGGAACAAATAAAAATGATAAACTGAGTTGTAGCTATCTTTACTAAAGTGATAAGGAGAGATGGAAATGTAAATAATGATTTGCTTAGTGGGATATCTATTCTGTGCACAGCACATTGTTCTCATTCCCATTGTTGATTTATTTCCTGATTCCTATTCTTTTAATGTGATTAGTAGTGGGAAGGAAAGAGTTTTCTTTGACATGTGAATAACTTTTGAGTTTCCCTAC
>NW_005054336.1:3180018-3180320 GCF_000277835.1 Geospiza fortis
TACAGATTGTAATCTTTTGGAATTTTTTTCACGCATCAATTAAATGTGGTATTACGCAATGGACATCAACTTTCTCATGAAAGAAGGAGGAACCACCTCAGACATAAAATAAGGGAAGTACGCATGAAATTAAACCCCTGGCCACAGAAATTAAATCCTCTAAGGGAGAGAAGTGACGATCTGCAGTTGCGTGGAAGGTAGGACAATCAAGGGGTCGCTGGCGCTCTCGGTTTCCCATTACTGTAACTCGCAGGCGTTCAGTGGGACGGGAGCGGCAGCAGCAGCAGCGGTGCCGTGTCCGT
>NW_005054336.1:3180561-3203849 GCF_000277835.1 Geospiza fortis
CAGGCGGCTGTCGAGCCCAGGACATGGCTTTGGGCTGTGCGCGCCCAAACCGCTGAGGGTGACCGGAGCCGCTCTGTGCTGAGAATGCGTGAACCAGTTCGAAACTAAAACTCGCTAGGGAGATTAAACAGTAACCTGGGATGCCGACCATAAGGCAGATTTTGCACAACTGCACATAAATTTGTTTCTGATTGTAATTCAAAGTCAGATGACAGTGAAATATTGCTTAGCAAATCTTAAAATGGGTGGTGCTGATCCTTTGCTACACATTCATCCACTATTCATTTTTCTACAGCTTGAATTGGTACCCAGACGGTCTCCATCTTTCCTTAATGATATGTATGTCAATCCATACACTCTGCTTCAAAGCTGCTATTGATGCTGAGAGCAGTGACTGTTCAAGTTTTTGGTTATTATCTAAAAGCTATAATCTTTATGCCTGTAGATAATATGGTAATGAAAAAAAATTGAATATAGAATTCACTGTGGCCATACTTAACTCTGCACATTAGATACAGCTTGGTGTTCTTTTAATTTAAAGTAATGTGCATGGAAGGGGTTGGTGGGAGAATGGAGAAGACATGGGTGAGATGGACTGCAGGAAACTGAAATTAGGGTAGCAAAGCCATTTATGGTTATGTTTTGATATAATTCTAAAGGGATGTACAGTGGAAGCAAATGGATTTATAGTATTCAAGCAGGCAATGAAAGCATTAGAGAGTTGAAAATCATATTTTAAAGTAATGACTTTTGTGTGTTCCCTGACACTTTGTGTTTGTCCAGCCTCTGGGTTGAGATACTATTATCAAAGGATTATATTATCAAAAGGAAATGCCGAATTATCATGTGATAGTCTTGTTTCACTGGGAAAAAAAATAAATGGCTGTGAAATAAGGCTGTTTGTACTTATAATATTGCTAGTTGATGCTGATTGACAACACATATTCTCTGCTACATATGGCAAGGAAAGATGTGCTCTTGGTTATAGTGCAGGCAGAAAAAAGTGAGCACAGGATGTTTTGTAAAAGCAGATGGAAGTTCTCATTTTCCCTCCTATTTATAGCTGGTGTTTGTAGTGTCCTTTCAGTTCTGTTATCCAGTCACTGTTGATGTATTTCTGTTTGCTGAGAGGGAAAAGAAAGAAACAAGCCTTTCTTTTGCTATGTAAAATTACAGTACAGGAACTGGATGGAAAAAGATGGAGGGGTGCAATTCTTCCCACAAAAATTCAGAGATAGGAGAAAAATTAGAATTAGGGCATTCCAAGCAGCGGCTGAGTTTGCACTAATAAATGAAATTTTCCTTCTGCCTTGAAGCAGAAGGTCTAACTAATGTGGTCTCACTAATACAGTTTCCTGGTAATTTTCTGGTTTAAATAAAAAACAAATCAGTACTCTGAGTCAAACCATAAGTTTATTTTGCCTAATAGTTGAAATAGGAGCTGAGTAGCAGTAAGTCTCTAGGCAGATGCCGAGCTCCCAACACTGCATTCTGCTGGTTATGGTTAACCAGGCTCTGGGAGACACAGGAAGTCTGTGGGGAGCTGGGCACAAGCTGAAGTGTCAGGACACCTATTCTTTTGTCTCAAAGTATTTCCTGAGCTGTGAAGTAATGATTACCCACTCACCACATGGAAGTGTTATGAACATCAATATTTTTTAAAATTAGAGCACTCAGAGTGCTGGTGATGGGGGAAATACATGTGTAAAGGAAGGAGGAAGCTAAATTCTTTTCCTTTTGAAGCAGAAAGAGATAATACAGTTTTTGCAATCCTTCTTACTTTTTGTGGAGTAAAAATCCAATTTTAATATGACAAAGAGACTGCTGGCTAGCAGAGAAAAGGATTAATGGCACCTCACACTGAGACAGAGATATTTGGAAGTAATTTGTTTGGTCCTGCTGAGTTTTGTGGCAGTGGAAAGCTAAGCTGCTTCTGTCTTTAGAAAGTGCGCCCACAGGGAGTGCCAGACAGCTTTTCTGCCACTCCAAATTAATGATTCAGATTGTTTTTCTGCCAAGATAATATCCTTAGGTACACTTGGAAACTCAAGTAGATTCTGTTGAAAAGGGAACAGAATTAACAAAATACACAACTACTGTAATAATTAGAATTATGTGGATTCAGTCCAAATGCAGAATTGGGCAGTTTTCATTAAAGCCTGCATTAATGAATCAATGTTGGGGGAAACATCTAAATATAAAAGTAAATTTTCTAAGCTAAAAACAAGTTGTCATCATCTGTCAGAAGAAGGTAGTGGTTTACAAGGCTACTAGAACTATTCAATTTATCATGAAGCCTTTGCTGCATTTAACATTACTTGAATATGCCTTTAATATGTTCTTGAGTCCCTTTGGTTGCATCCCCTCCTCCAAATGATGATTTTAAGGATGTGACTAGAAGAGTAAAATTTTTTAGGGTAATATTTGTTTAATTATTTCTGGGCTTAGGGTCAGTTGCATTCTCTGATAATGGAAACAATGTCACAATTCTCAGTGATTCATTTTACTGTTTCTGGTAATGTCCCACAGAGATGTGGTAGACTCTTCCCCTTGTCTTACAGCTTGCTCATTTCACATCCTCAGCTGCTAAACTGGAGGAGAGCTCAGGATTTATATGGGAATCTCCTAAAGCAAGAGTGTGCTTAAGCAGGAAAAGGGGGTAACAGTGACTGGTGTCAGATTTCTCACTAAGCTGAAGTGGTAAGTATTATGCTGCTAAGACTTCTGCTTTATTTTCAATGAATTAAAAATTTGTTTCAGTCACATGGTCTTAATATACTGTTCATGAATTCCAAATCTTGCAATAATTTGTCTAAATGCTTTTTGTCTCTTAACTTCAAATCCATTATCTGTGTAGTTTGTTGTGATCTATAATCTTTACTGATTGACTTTTAGTTAAGTAAAGGTGAAATGCACATCTCTATGTATGTACCTGATACATATATGTGTTTTTGGAGGAAGTATGGGTTAAAAGCCAACTAAAAATCAGAAAGCAATCTTGAAAATAGTTGTGCCCATATTTAAATTCAAACACTAATAAAACTACTGAAATATGTTGGGAAGAAATAGGCCTTGCACTTGACTTTTTGGAATTTTCTTCATCCTTTGAGGCAGATTTTGTACTAATTCTCTACAAAATGAGAATCACAATGCCTGCAGAAACACTAGGTTGGGTCCCAGAAAGAGTATGTTACTGTGTACAGTTTCTAATCAGCCTGACTTCCCAAGTCTAACTGTTAACCTCCAAAGATGAATAATTAGCCAGACTGCAGCAGTGCTCTGGTGCAGTGACAGTCTCCTATTCTGGTGCTAGCTTGTTCAAAGCCTGCTCAGGAATATCTTTTGGTTGCTTCTCTTTATGGTGGACATGTGCTCTCAAAAGGCAGGAACAGCCCAGAGCTGCTGTGCTAACACCTGTCCTATTTTAGAGTATTTCAGAGCAGCCTCTCAATAATTTCTGGAGGTTGTGAAGTTACTCACATCTCTGGAACATCCTGCAGCCCCTGATGCTTGCTTTCCCTTTGGGTTTGTAAAGGTGTTTTTCAGGGAGAGCTGCCTGGAAAGAAGGAATCCTGTTTGTCCTGGGGAAACCTCTCATTGCAAAAATTAGGTTTTTTATTTAGCTACCCAGCATTACTGAGTAGCTAAATATTGTATTAATGTACCCATGATACAGGCTGCAGTTTCCTTCTCCTAAAATGTCTACAAATCACCAGAAAACATTTGACTTTGTTACATTGCTCTAAATAGAAAACAAATTCTGAGTATTTACTCCTATTTGCAGAAATTTGCACCTCACCTTTCCTACCATCTCAATTTGTGATTTACATATAGACCTGTGATGTAAACAATACAAAAATCGTTGTTTGCATCTCTGTGTCGGCGCGGTGCCCGGTGAGGAGGGGGCGAGCCGGGGCCGGGCCGCTGGCGGCCGTGACTCAGCTCTTTGGGGGGGCAGGGAGGGAGAAGTGGGCTTCATGTTAGAGACTGCATTTTATAAAAAAATGTTATTGCCTGAGGAAGTGTGAAAACAGCCTGAAGAAAAAGTCAGCTCTAACAATATCGAGCTTATTCTCTCCCTCTCTTATTGTTTCATCCTTCAGGCTTTGATGCCTTTCTCACAAGGACTATTAAAATTTCCAACCCCAGTGAGAACATGAAGAATGTACCAGAAACAACTCCTTACCACCATGTTTTCCTAAGGTACCAAATGACATCTTTTCCTTCAAATGCCACTTCATTTGTATAGAGGGGAGCAATGTGAGGTGGGGATCACATTTTGCAGCTTAATAAAAGTGCTGCAATTGTAAAATTCCTTTTCTGGTTTAAAAATGTAGTAGGGGATTTATTCTCAAGGCCTGTGAGGTTGGTAGCTGTAGTGGATGGGTTTGTTAGGGTGTGGTGGAGCTGGTTTTCAAACTTTTGCTTTTTAAGGTTTTTTAAAACCAGAAATTAGCTAGGAAGGGCCAACACTTTATGGAGCATCCCTAAAGAACAGGCTGAGCACTCCTATAATCACTGCTCCAAGAATAAAAGAAATCAAAGGGATTTCCCTCTTTTTCTGTGCAAAATAACACACACCAACTTTTATTACCTGCAGCCTACATCCAGAGCAGTAGTTCTCCAGGGAATGTTAAAATGGCTCATCTGCCCCCTGGTTTTGCACACTGGAGTCTGGTTCCACAAGCCAACATCCCATCCTCAGTGGCAGAACTGCTGCTCCCCCGTGAAGCGCCGGGCTGCTCAGAGCAGCGAAGCGTTTTCAGCTGCCGGCCCTAACTAGACGCAGCTACTGTATAGCTTTGTCTCTAAAAGTACCGCAGAATATTGGCTAACACTGCGTTGTGTTTGTTTTAAATACGAAAATTGGCAGCAACGAGACAGGCAGTTTCTGTCTCGCGTTAGCTCTTTCCTTAGAGCTCCCCTCTTCCCTCCGAAGGCTCTTTGGCCGTGCCGAGGACGGCAGAGGGGCTTGTCCCGGGGGAGTGCCGGAGCGGGGCACGGCGGTGTCTGCTCGCGGTGGCGGGGTGGTGTATCTCCTCTGCCAGGCTTCCTGCTGCTGGAGCTAACGCTGGTCCTGGGAATGCTTAGGCATAAAAAAGAATAGTACCAAGGAGTGTTTAACGTCCCCGCTTTAAATGCCGCCTGCCCTGCATTTATTTGCTTTGAAAGACTGTGAAGCAGAGACTTGTGCTAAGAAAATAAAATTACAGAGAGATAAACGTTGCAGCTTAAAGTCTGGTCCAGGAGCTCTTAATCAGGACCTAGCATTACAGGTGGTTTTTGTTTTTTCGGGGTTTTTATTTGTGGGGGTTTTTTTTGTTTGTTTTTTTTTTTTTAGCATTGAATTAAATACCTTTATCAATGTTTAGTAGTGCAGGGCCACCAGTCTCTAGAGGAGCAAAGATCTGCTCCACACGCAGACAAGTGGTTGCCCGAGGAGCCGGGGCGGCCGGGGCGCTGCGGGCGGGGTGCCTGGGTGGGGCGCGGGACTGGGAGCGCCCGCGGAGCTCCTGAAGCCACCTGAATTGAGTTGTGTCTGATTATGCAAAATGAAGATGTAACAGCATCACGTGTACTACGCGGAGAAGCCTGATTTAAAGGTATTTAGGGGTTACTTTAGTGTTTTGCATGGTACCTTGTACTTTACTAGGATTTGTAGGCACAATGAGAATTCAGACAAAATACGCTTTTTAAGTACTGATGACACTGCTGTAGCAGGCCTGAAATCTAAAACTGTTGAGACATTGGCAGTGAGGAGTAAGTAAAAGCTGGGATTTGTATTGGCCACACAAGAGTGTGTGCAGCTCATGCCTGTATGAATTTCAGGTGAGGGGTGAGTGCCACTTGAGAGGAGTGGGTTTGGCATTTGGGTGAGCACTGACTGTAAGCACTCAGATATGTATTGCTTTAAAAAAGAGGGTTTTAGTTACTCAGATCTGCTCATTTTTGCAGCCTCTTAATTGTTTGGTTTTTTTTGTTCAGCTTGTAAATGACAATTGAAGGTTTTATGTTCTGTCTTGTGGTCAGTTTTGTATGAAAATGCTTGTCTTTGTCCTGGGTTAAAGAAACATATTGAAAAAGATGGATTTTGACCCCAGACTTCCTTTTAATGACAGGCATTTAACTCACGGTGTTGTGAAACTAGTTGAAGTTTATTTTGACCTATATTTCTTTATGCATTAGTTGGAAGAAATAATGCCAGAATTTTAAGCTAAAAGTTTTACTGCAATACTTTTCTTTTAGCAGAGTTTAATGTATTTTTTGCTTGATACCTGGAGGTGACCTGCAACTCTGCACTGAGGTAACTTCCTGCATAAAACGGTCTGTAATTATGTAACTAGACTTTGACAATTCAAATTTTTGCATTATGGGATACCTTTAAATTTTTTTAAAATTGAATTTAACCGTACTTTAAAAAATCTACTATGTTATGAATCAAACCAGTTTCTTAGCTGGAAGGATATTCAGTGCTTCACTTGCTGTAAAAAGCCCGAAACTTTAATTGTTGTAACAACTTGTGCTGGGCAAGTAAAGATTGCTTTTTGGACATCTGGCACAGAACCAAATTCATTAAGAATTATCTTAAATCTAGGTTAAAAAACACAAGGAAAAGCAGTATTGCGAGTCTTCAAAGAGAGCTCTGAGCACGATAAAAATAAATTCTTAGACATATTTGTGTTCTGGTGTATCAATTCCTCCATCATTCCCTGTTGTCAGCATCAGTGGAGCTTCAGGAGGCAGCCTGAGCTGCTCTGTGTTTGCTGATGGCAGCAGGGCATGAGGTGTTCAGTCCCCAGCTGCAGAGAAAAGAGAACCTCTTCTGCTCAGCTTTTCTGGGCACCTCATTGGGCCTAAAGCTCTCCTTCATTAGTGCTTTCAGCTCATAAAGGGTTAAGTCTGGTCTCTAGATCACAATTTTTAAAAACATTTGCACTTACGTATATATGCTTTGCTAATTCATTGAAGCAAATTTGATGATTCTGTATCAGGCTTTTTAAATATCTCCTTAACTCTGCCTTCTTAAGTTATATCTCTTCATGCTGTTTTTTGATATTTTATGCTGATGCACAGTTCTGAGGATTTTTAAAAATTGTTGTGGAGTTTTATAGTGTATACTGTTTTGGATACAGTAAAAAACTGAGCATAGATGATTATAGAAACGAATAAGGAGCCAGAAGAAAATTTAGGAGATAAGGAAAGCAACTCATGTCTGGTATTTATGTGGTAATTATTAAATATAGCGATTCTGTTATTGAAATGATACATATGCTAATTAAATGGTTACATCAGGGACAGGACAAAGGAAAGATTTTCTTTGATTGGCCAGTATTTTCTAATTCTTTAAATTAGATAGCTGTTTGTTTTTCAAGCAAGATTTTTTTTTTTAATGAGTACACCACCATTCTCTGAAGTGAGTGTGCATTGTAGCAAATGTGTATGTCTTGATTAGACTAAAGCATGTGGCACTTTTCAGTCTTGGCCAAAAAGCATAATCTTTGTTGTGTTTCTTTTGATAGCATTGTATGAAATAATGTAAATTAATAATAACAAAATAAATGTCAAATCATTTAAGCCATCCTGTGATTAGAACTGTTTCATTCCACAACATTTTCTGTGCTGTGGGAAATATGCTCTCCTTTTCTGCTTTCTTACTACAATAGAAAATTGTGATTATGCTTTGAAAGTAGTATTCAACAAATAGTTTTATTCTAATTGGTGTGTGTATCTTTGTGATCCTTCTGTAGCATGTTCCTTATGGTATGACCACACAGGACCCAAGATATTTGGTGAACTGCTTTGCATAATGTTCTCTTAAGGGTTAGAACAGAGTAGAGAGCACAGGCAAGTCTTGTCTAATTCAGTTGAGATGTAATTTAATATTTGGTGCCAAATTTTCCTATCTCTGATATATAATTTCTTCGTAGATAACATTTGTAAAGCAGTAATCATCTGAAGAAAGGTGGCACGTAATTGCAAAGTAGCATTGCTGCACTTCATTAGTAATAGAAAATTGCTGCTGTTTATTTAGATACAGATACTTTTCAGAATTAACTTTTCAGAGTTTGTCATGCTTTTTTCAAATACTGCACAGTTATGTTCACCTCATGAGCAGTAGAAGGGTTTATACATTGAGGTTGTGGTTAGATTTGCATTTTTGCTTTATAAAGTGACTTCTGTCACACTATGCTGCAATATCTAAGGCAAGAATAGATAGATGGGACTAAAATTGGGGTGGGGTTTAGTAACTTTAAATATTTGGAAATAAAAATGATAGATTATGATATGTTTAAGAATCTTCTCAGCATGAGCATCTGTTCAGTGTGTATGTTTCTGTACATCTGGAGTTCTTTTTGTGGTGGGCGTGAAATGTACAAATGGCATTAACAGAATATTTGAAAGATACATCTGGTTATTGCCATCTTGGGGTATTGTGCTGTTAAATCGAATATGTAGTGCATTTGTTTTGATGCTAAAGGCTTACTAAGCTTTGGAGACTGGAGTGTAGCTGATAATGAAGTTCTTGGTGTAATGAGAGGAGACAGTGTGATTGGCACTCTGAAGTGGCTTCTTTGGAAATTAATTAAAGAGTTTGTGTTGTCTCTTAAAAAAAAAAAAAACAACCAGGAAGGATATTTTTTAACTTCGGATGCACGTTCTGTTGTTCCAACCCCTGTGAACTCCTTAATAGCAGTTGGCAGAAAAAGAGTTTGAATACCATGTCAGAACATTTTCAGTCTGTAGAACCAGTCTAGCCATCTGTTTCTCACCTCTTGATAAATATTTAAAACAGAAATTTTGCTGAGGGCTTTTTGTGCTGAGATTTCATGATTAAAAAGAAATGGCTATAGAAGATTTAATGATACTATTGTTGTGAGCTCCTCGGGGCCAGAAGCACACCATCTTTTATAATTAAGAAACCACTGGCACTGTAGAGTAGTATTTTAGAAATTAGTTATGTTGGACCAAAGAAAGATCAAAGTATATTTGGTGATGTGCTCTTTTTAATCTTTCCTTAAACAAAATTCATTCTGTGCATAAACCCAAGTTCTGTTATTAAAAATATTAAATAACTTGGTTGCATCAGTAGTTTTTCAAAAGCTGTTAAAATTTTTCTTATGCTTTCAGTCCTGTTTTCAGACACTGTTCCCTTCTTGCTCTAAAATCTTAGTCTTTTTTGTAGAAGATAAATCATGTGGTGATGTTGTCTAATCTTAAAAGTTGTCAAGTGTAATTATATATGAAAAGCATCCACTGAATGTAAATATGAAAGAGTTAGCTTCAAAAAGTAGCTAACTATTATGTAGCATACTTCTGTTGTAGTCATTTACTGTATTTTTGTTCACTAGATTAGAAAATTTATTTTTAGCTAAATAAAAGTATTTTTTCAAGGCAAAAAAAGTTTTTCTCTTGAAACTGAGAAACCGTTCTTGACTGTTAATGTGGATGTGGTTATGTAGTTACTAGCATTGTTAATACACATAAAAAACCACTGTAAATAATTCTAAATATCAAGCCGTATCCCATATGGAAATTCTTATGTGTTTTTGAATCTTAATATTTTATAAACCTACTTCTCAATGTGCTAACATATACTCTGTTAAAGACAATACATGGATTTTTTTTTTTTTGTCCCTAGATTTCTCCATCAAGCTAACCCAAAGATTGTAGCAACAGTCTGTATAGATTGTCTCTTCAATGGGTACCCTTGCTGCTGTGGGCTGGAAATGTGTGCAAGGAATGTGTCTTGTGGCTGCAGTATAAGGTTACAGTGTTTTCCAGATGCATGGGATGGTTACACGTTTCCCCTGTCTTGGGTGACATGCTGGGTAAGATGCCTGATCGCTGGGACGTTCCAGTCTTTCACAGGCTGTGTTGTGTGGCCTACCTCAGCCTTGGGAAGTCCTGAGATTTCCAACTAGAAAGTTACGTAAGGATCAAATACTTGGTTATTGAAAGTGTAGTTACTGTTGGCTTTGGTGTGAAAACAATTGTACTGAGTTTTAGTTGGAAATGTTTGTCCGTATTTTTCCAGCAATTGTCTGGTTCATAAACATCTGACCTTTTTACTGTTTTTTCCAGGAAGGGGTGTGTCATTGTCATGAGACTTTATCAGTTTGGATTTGATGTTGAACATAATTTAAGAATGCATACATGTGTCTTTGACTGTCTGTTTAGAAAGTGTGTTTTTTTGAGTTTTGAAAGCTTTATCATCTGATATCTATTAAAAAGGCATGTGTTTTTATTTATGGCCCCACTTGTTTACAGACTTGGAAGTGTATATGCTTTTCAGTGAAGCTTGTACAAACATACATGGGACTTTACTAATCTGGAAATTCTGAACACTGGAAAAGTATTGCTGTCTTGTAAAGGATGTATGCAGTATCCTTGTTGGTAGTACAAAATCTGAGAGTTGCCTGGATCAAAATTTTAAAAACTGCAGCTCTCGTTTGATTTCCTGGATGAGAATAGTAAAAAGGTTGCCGGAGATTGTAGGATCTTTGTCTCAGCCATGCTGAGGAGTTCTTTAAAATGTGTATCTGTCAAAATAATGATCTCTGGAGTGGCAAATCCCTCAGAATTTGTGATGGAAAAAATCATGGGAAGATAAAAGTCTGTTAGCAATATGCTCATGAGCTGAGGGTTGCCCCAGTAGGTATGATTGTTGCTTTCAGCTGTTTGCAGGTAAATGTTGGAAGACAGAAGGTTTGTTGTTATTGCTTGTGTAGATTAATCTCTGATGCTGTAGATGTACTGGTATCAAAAAGTTAATTAGTGTTGTATTTATATTAGTTCTTACTCTGGATTGATCTGGGTGAGACACTCATTTGGTAATATAGTATCTTTAAATACTTCAGTCCTTACATTTGCAGAGCACTTTTTAGTGTTCTTGGTAAAGCTAGTAGTTGAGTGACATAGGGTGTTATATTTTTTTTGTGGAGGGGAAGTTACTTGACACAATTCAGATTAAATTTTCATTGTTCATGCAACACGTGTGCATACTTTTTAAAGAACTTGAGTTCATTTTGGTAGAGAAAAGAATTCCCTGAAGTCCAGATATGTTCAGCTTTTTCCTTGTAATGGTGAACAAACTGTTCAGTGAAAGCTGAAATTCCAGTCAGATTGTTTCATTTTGCCCCTAGTGAGTTTACGTACCCCAGTCCCAGTGCTCTCTTGGCAGAAGGTTTAGAGGTTTGTCTTCAGATGGATGTCAGTGCTTCAGCTGGATGGGAAAAGAAGGGGAAAAAAGTATTATACTAATAAAAACCTTCTGGTTTTCATTAAAATGCAGACCCTCTGCACTGACTTTGTTTATGGAATTATCTGCAATAAGTTTTTGCGTTGCTGGAGTTTTTTTCAGCTACAAGTTCTAGTCTAAGAGGAAAGTGGAAGGAGTATTACATTTCATAATGGGCTGAATTGTAGGTGTACTGAATTTTCTGAAAATTTCTACTGTGTGGAAATTTGAAATAGTTACATGTAAGATTCATGAATACCTTTTTTTTTAATTAGTCAGAACTCTGCTTCTGCTTTGTCATTTGCAATGAACAGGGCATTGGACTGATTAAACTGTTTTCTGGCATTGTGCTTTGTACACTTTCCTGTAGTTTTATTGCTGTTTACATCTTTTGAAGGAGAAATGCAGTCTTACTGTGAGCTAAAAAGCTAATATTGCAGGACCTGAATTTTTCTTGGGCTTTAATGTGGAACTCTTGTGTCATCTTGGGCAAATAAACATTTTTGTCCCTGTTAGTTGGGTTGTACAATTGGATTATTATTCATTTGTTTTAATCAAATTAATATTGTATCAATATTTGTAGAATATTTTAATATTCTTTATGTGTAAGGGCACATATGTGTAAGGGTAATATGGTGTTTTAAAATGATGAAAGTAACCCGTGCACTTTTATCTTGGTTTTGGAGGGGCTAGAGTTAATTTACTAAGTAATAGCTGGTATGGTTGCTGTGATTTGGATACTCACAAATGTTTATTCCAGAGGCAAGTGCCATGAGAATCGCTTCTCCCTGGCTGGCACACAAGAAATAGTACAGCATGCTTTTTTGTAGTTCCATATTAAGTGTAAGATACTTTTTCAGCATTGTACAACGAAATTACATCCACTGGATTTGAGTTTGGAGTTATTTAAGTACTAAAGAACTGAAATATGACAGCAATTGCACTGGAGAGTTGAGAGGAAGCCTTAACTTTTGGCATACTTGAGGTAACCAGATGTGAATGCAGGTGATGAAGATGGGTGTGCCTTTTGGATCTCCATCTGCATTGTAAATCCTTTGTAAAGAGAGCGTTTGATTGCTGGATTCTTTCTCATGGTGGATGCCCGATTTGAGTGGGTGTGAAAACCTCACTTTGTATATTCTGGTTGCTAGAGTAATTGGAGGGTATTTTCTTTGAATATGGGTATGCTTCTTGTACACTTTATCTTTACACCAGATGCCTCATTTGTTTCAGAGGAAGTCAATAATAATAATAATTTCTAATAATGTCTTCAAATAAGCATTTGGTCTAGGTGGCATGGGGTTTTTTTGTGGCTGTGAGTGGGAAAATAATTGATGTGTGTGAACCCCAGACAACACCTGTGCTCCAATGCAGTTGGCTGTCTACAGCAGGGGAATACTCTGGAAGAGGAAATTGCCATATTTATAATATCCAATACTTTTTAATCCTTATGATTAATGGTTGAAGTGTTCTTCAGCTATCTGTTATGGTATCTAATTGTCCTGCATTTTTTCCCTGTATTTGTCTGATGGCAGTCACAATTAGAGGAATATTTAGGGTATTTGACATTTGTAATCAATCACGGGAGTGTATTTTATGTTCGTATTTATGTAGAAAATACTACTATTAGTCACACAGTGTCCTTGTGCAGTATTCTGCACAAATAAGGAGCATCCTCAGTCCAGTTAACTCGGAGTTCCAGCAGGGGCTGGGTCAGGCAGTGCTGATGCCAGATGAGAGCTGTGCAAAGCCCAGTGTTGTTCAGCACAGTGGGCAGTGCTCTCAGCTGCAGCCCCCGAGCTGTTCCTTTGGCTGAGCCTGGCAAGCAAAGGGTACCAGCGGGCAGGCCTTTGTCATGTTTGCAGGGGATGAGCACCCAAACAGCCTAAGAGAATGCAGGAAATACTTGTTGAAAAGTACAAGGGAGTGTTGGTGTCTCAAGTGAAGCAACAATAATCCTTTGGTATGATGAGGTAATAAGCGGGAATCAGCCAGCAGTGCCCTTGAAAGTGAGGTTAAGAAGCTGATGTTTGATGTGAGAGAGATAATGCACCCAGATAGTGCTGGGTGAAAAACATATGGGTGAAAGGATAATCTCTCAGTACAGAGAACAGGATGTGGTGTGGTTGAGAAATGAGATGGGTAGAGAATGCCTAAAGATTGCAGATACTGGAATGGCTAGAAAGAGACTGATTAAAAAAAAAAAAGAGAAATTGTTAACAAGTTTTAGGATGGACATAGATTTGAGATTCAGGAAAGAAGTCAAATAATCAGGTGAAAGAAAGGTTAAAATTTGAGATTTTAGTGTAAAAGGCACAAACCAGTAAAGTGCAGTAGCTGCAAAGATATGACGTGCATTATATGCTTTCAAATGAAATGTTTCATCTTAGTTTTTCCCTGAAAACAACATCAAATTTGTGATTAGTAAATGGAAAACTGTTTGAAGGTCGGCTATGGATGACTGATGAAACAATTTTTGTTCTGTAGAGTCAAATGTAGGTTCCCTCATGCCCCTAATACCTATTTTATTTGGACCCTAATAATGCAGGTACTCATTTACACATTTAATTTTACCAATGCTTGTTCATTTTATGAGCAAAGATCTCACAGAATCAGTGAAACTCATTAATGTGTGTGAGACTAAATACTGTATTATCAGGACGTTTTCCAAGCTGTGTTTTGTTTTTGAGAAAGGGAATATTTGCAAACTAGCTCTACCTGTATCTTGTAGTTGATGCACAGCATTATTTAAATCAGCAACAATTACTGATGTTATTTTCTTTAATTAATGGATCTTTTTCATGAGTTTGACTGCTGTGAACTGTGAGTTAGAAGAATGAGGATATGTACTTGGATTTATGAATGGTGAAAATTTTATTTTCAGACTATTTATAATTAATGAAAAGCTTTATCTCAGTAAATGTGGTTTTTATTATCTGGAAAATTGGCTAAACAACAGATGATGGCATTCGAGATCTGTGCAATATGGTCAAGGTGTTACAAATTTGTTTGGAGGAAGGCAAGAAAAGGATGAACTTGTCTTGAAAAATTCTCCAGCATGTTGTAATAAAATGGTAAAAACGAGACTGGAATATCCGGTTAGGTTTCATGTCTGAGAAGATGGCATGTAAGAGGAAAAATTAATTTCTTGAAAATAAATAGTAACTTATCAGGAAAATCCAAATGTTTGGGATTTTTCTACATTGTAGTAATGTGAGGGGAATGTAGACTGTACAGTTCCATGAAACTTAACTAGAAATGTCACCATGTGAGGCAAGCTGAGCAGTTGTGTGAAGTATCCTGGCTCTGCATGATACTCAAATATTTACTCCTGCAGCAAGAGGTGTGGTGGTCTGATTAAGTGTTTAGGTTGAGATTGAGGAGACAAGGTTGTGGGTTATTTGTTTTGGTTTATCTTGATTGCTTCTTTGTTTTGTAAAAGCTGTGAGGTCTTTTGTGTTATTTCTGCTGGAGTTTTGCAATCACATAAACTAGATCTTTTAACTTATCTCCCCAAGTTTGATACCCTGTTAGTATTAAGGCCTCTCTTTAATAACAAGGGTAACTTCTTTCCAAAACAGCTTTTTAAGAAACATGTTCACTTTGGTACTGGTGCTAGGGAGAATAATTATCATCTTTCCAGGAACAGCATTGCAGTTCCTCCTGTGCTAGCCTGGCACTTGAGAGATCCGAGTGGATTTCCCCAAGTTCAGCTTTATGTTCTGCATTCTGAGACAGAAGCAGTGAGGTAAGAGTAGCTGAGTGCAATAAGAAGTTTTTACTGGAAGAAACATCCACGTAGTGGATTGGAATTAGAGTTTTGTAAAACCAAGGATTGGCTCTGTGTATTCAACTGCAGTAGGTGCAAACAAACGTGGGGTTAGGCAGAGCGTGCTGCCTGCTTTTCCTGCTTGGATCTCTTCGCCCCCCGTGACTTCCAATTATTTTGGTTCTGCAGGGTTGTCGTTCAGTTTCACTGAAATCTCAATAGTTGAACTGAAATAATTTTCTTAAAAGAGTAAAATAGTCTTAAATATGAGATGCTGGTGGTATTTAAGCTTAGTGATTCTTAGATGAAATGTTTTTCCATGTTCTGTCTGCTTTATACTTCAAGGCTGTAATTGTGGGCTGTGTAAAGAATACATTTTGACATCATTTGTAGAAAATCCCTTGCAGTTTTTGAGAAAACATATAATTGTCTTAAGGTGGTTGTGCTGAACGGCCAGGATTCATGCTTTTTACAATAATGAGGTAACCATATCAGTGCTCCAAACTCAAATTTCAACCTTGAGTTTGAATTCTGAAAGGAGAGCTTCTATAGACCTTTATGCGCAAATTAGGTGGGAATACTGCTTTTAGTTTATATATACTTGGTGCTGGGAAATGTGAGTTTTAAGACCTTATATATAAGTGTTTCTTATGCTCTTGATAGACTATTTGTAGTACTTTGTACTTAGCATTTCAACTTCTAATCATGCAGGCATAATCAGACTGTTAGTCAAACCTGAAACTTGTGGCTTCCCTGACTGCTTTTCTTCATTATGTCATTGGGAAAGAGGTTTGATTTTTTTGCTGACTTGTGTTCGTTTGTGGGAAGAGGATCATGCTCCCATATCTCCGTAGTTAATCTGACAGTTGCTTGGATGTTGCCTTTTTTTTGGTTATCCTTGGTTTTTTTATGATATGAAAACAAATGTTGTTTTCACAATTAACCTTGCAATTTTTTAAATGCAAATGGTGCATTCTGCTCCCATAAGAGAATAATAATTTTGCATATTCTTATAAAGCATTTTAGGACATCTGGGAAATTAATACTCCTTGTGACTGTTTTGTGATATGGTATATGATACCATAAGAAGAACACTCAAAATTTAGTCAAATATATTTTTATAAATTATCTTTTGAATGTTTTAAATATTTAGTATTTCTTTGAGGCTGATGGGAGCAATAGTATCAAATAGTTTCCTTTCCAAATCATTCTCTTTAGAAAAAAAGTAGTTGACTGGTGAGTGTCTTTAATTTTCCATATATGCTAAAGATGCACTGAATTCAGAATGCTGTTACAAGTTAATTAGTTACATTTAATTTTGGTTTCATTAATTTTCTTTCTAAAAGATATGGATGGTTTTTACACAATGATATGTAATGACATAAAAACTAAAAAAAGAGATACCTGGGGAAAAGGCACTTGCTGTAATTTTCTCTACCACAAAATCATGGTGGTTTTTTGATTACAAGTTGGCATGCTTTAATCACTGATTTTTAAATGTTTTTGCTAAGATATTACATGTTAAGGCTCCCCAGATATGAAACATCAATTTTCAGTGTTTTTTTAAAATCAAGCTAGTAATGTTAAAAACAAAGTTGAAATTCCCATGTGCAATTAGATGGTTTGTTTTATGCTCAGTGTAATAAAATATATAACAGTTTTATGTAATATGAAAGAAATGGATTTTGATTTTCTCATTATATCATATCTGCCCCTTCATGCAGCTCATTGATAAATAAATATAAATGAAAATACTGGGCCCAGTTTTGAATGTTGAGGTCCAGTCACAGATAAAGTACTGAGATTTGGTGCTTGTTCATCTATATCTATATTGTTCAGATCTCCAGTGGATTTTATTGTGAATACCCTTCTATCAGTTTAGTCATGAAGGAAATAACTGCTGCTGCTGAAGTACCTTTTGATTTCTACATTGACTATTCATTTGACTCTCAAAAAGAAACTGGCTCTCAAACAAGAAATTGATGTGGTCTGCTCTCACTATTGCCAGTGTGACCCTGTGGTTCATGTTTATTTCTGTCCTGAATGTGAGTGCTGAATTGCTTCAGAAGTATGGACACTGATTATGCTATAGATTTGCTGACTTTCAGTATGGAGCTCCTGAAGTAGTGCAGAATATATTTATGGACTTCACTGTCTTTTTAATATGCTGGATTGCAGAAGCAGTGTGAAAAATGAGCTGTTAAGAGTTTGGACTTGGGACCCGTTTGTAAAGAATGAGGAGCCTAGCTATGATGGTTCCAAAGTGTGGGTTTTCTTCTCAGAACTGAAGTTTGTACTCAGCTTTTGTGTATGCAACTTCAGTGTTCAAATATGCTGTAATAGGGTTGTTTTACCTTTTTAGAATTGTAACTTTTTTAATGGAAGTGCACTTACGGTTAAATTACATCACTCTTCTTGTTTTCTTTGTAATTTAAGGAAAAATGCCTTGTTAACCAAGGGAAACAGTGTGTGTTTTTGTACTATTTGATTTATCAGAGGAAGTACATTTCTACAAGAAATAAAGGTTTTATGAATAATGGTATTCCTACAATCCAGATTATGATTCCAAAGACTGTGGTGAAATATAGGAGGACTTTACTGTGTATTTCTAGGCTCATATCTTAAAAACTCTTGAGAGAAATTGATACACGGCACAATTGTGTTACATTTTAGTGTTATCTGAATCACAAAATCTTGAAAAATTCCACTGTTTTGGAGGTGCCAGTAATAACATCTGGTTTAGGTTAAATTCTTTATTCAGTTATGTTAATGTTACTATGAATTTTGCCTCAAAACCAATGAGTACAGTAGATTCCATTGCAAATAAAGGATGTGGGGGGTGGTGGTAGTTTTCATTTTCTTTTGGGTCTTTGTTTTTGGGTGTTGTTTTGTTGCTTCTGGGGTTTGTGTGTGTGTTTAGTTTGTTTTCTGTCAGGATATTTATCTGTGTCTGAAATAATGTTCCAAAGAGTAGAGGAAGGCTCCAATTTACTGCCATATTAATTTCTTCTTAAGTGTATGGATCTGGTTTTATAATCAAGTTTGAGAAGTATTTACTGTTGTTAGCAAGATATCTGTGAAGGGAAGAAGATGTGGCTACTATAGTCTTTCTCTTGAACACTGAAGAGTATTTACAGGTGACACTGGAAAGGGAAGTTCACTTTTCGGTAGGATTTGTTACAGAAAAATCTTGTTCATTGGGTTGACAAAACAAACAGCATATGGCAAATCAGTCAACAGCCTTCCAGTTCTGTAACTGTTTACGTAACTGGTCCCGTGATCTCTGGTTTTCTGAAGTACTGAGCAGTGTCTGCTCCCTTTTCATGGGGAGTGTGCTCAGAACAGTCCCTGGTGATTAACTTTGTTAATATTTGCAGCCCTTCCTACACCATAAAAGGCTAATGATTTAATTCAATAAAATTGAAGGGCTGATCAAAATACCTATGTATAGGTATCTTACTCTGAGTGGTTTAGAAGAGCAAATATTTGTTTACAAGCTATGAAGTTATAGTTTTGTCTTTTGAATATCAATAGCAACAAATGTAAGGTTTATGCCTTTGTCTTAAGTCTGTCTGATGGGAGCTGGTACTAACGCTAGGAAATACCTTCTCATATTCCAGCAGCATTCACTATAGCTTCTGCATGTAGGAGGAAAGAGTTGTTGAGACAGTTTATCAGAGCTATGCTGAATGAGGAGTTTTGTCTGGGTCTCTGTGCTTGGAGCTAAAAGATTCATGTTACAAGAAGAACCACTATATATTACTCCTGTACCAAGTTGTTGTAGGTTTACTGGGTATTTTAATTGCAACTATTGTGAGAAATGAACTTAAAGTTAAGAGCAGGATATGTTATATTCTTGTGCTGTAAGTTTTTTTTATGAGTTCATTGCTCACTCCAGTTGCTGTGTAGAAATAGTGTAATGAAATGTGTTTTTTAGGGAGCTGTTGACAAGAGTTTAAGATTCTAAATAATGTGCACCTTCATTAAATACATATGAGGAAAGTTATCAGGACTATACCATGGACATATACCTCACTTTCTGTGTTAAAATGAAGTTCTACCGGTGATACTCAGTGTCTGGATTGTGTATAGATATTTTTACACTATATTTGCCCTAATTGTCAGAATCACAAGCAATGTCATTCAGCCCATAGGTTCTTTTCTTTCTCACTATTCTATTGAGACAAAGCCTAAAGATGCATCTTTTAAGTGTGAAACACACTAAATTCACTTGTCTGTCTGGGATTTCTCCATCATATTTGTTAAACAATTTATAACTTTTAAGTCAGTTGAAAATGGTATCCTCCAGTCTACTTAATAGCTGAGCAGATAAATACAGGGAAGTGATATTTGGACGAGAGGGAAGTTGCCTTTCTCCCTTCTTTTTCACCTCCCCCATCTGGCAGAAAGTACTTCCCTGTTTTAAATTTGTATCAGGCATCTTGGCTTTTTGATGAGTTCAGAGCTGTGACACTGTAGTAGTTTTAAACTGTAGCAAAGCACCTTAGAATAGCCTCTAATATGCAAACAAAGTTATTTTGAATGTCACATTTCAGTTCAGTAAAACTCACTAAATAGTCCAGTGTAAGCTGGGTCTCATGGTATTGCAGCTGGGCATGTTGTAATACAGTTGGTAGAGAGTTTTGTGTGCACATGCAGATCTTGTTTTCTGAATTTGTGATGTAGGACATCTCGGTGCTCTGTGATATACCATGTGCAAACCTTCTATCTTTCCCCTATTGCCTCGCTTTGTAACATCCAGACTACTCCCTTCTTGTCTTGAGTGCACTGTTCACTCCATTAATGTATGGAGAGGAAAAAAACAGTGCAGACTCTGCTTGTTACGTGCTATGCCAGACTGGCCAGAGCAGGAATTTAACCCTTCACTGAAGAAGTTGTCAGGAGGTGAGATTCCTTTATTCTTTGTACAAGTTTTGAAAAAACAGATCCTCCAGAATGCAAAAACAGATTAAGTCACATGTGCAAGAGCTGGGGAGTGTCAGAGTTGCTTGCTCAGTCAGTCTCCTGTGGATGCATTTTTAGTAATATTGTGGACGTATCTGTAGTTAGTGGAGAGGCATTTAAAAGTTTTGAAAGGTTTCGGTACTTTCATCAAGGGTTCTTTAGTCATACACTAAAACATTCACCCTGTGCATAGAGTGTCAGGTCATGTAATAATATTTTGTAACTGAAGAACTAAATGATTGTTTACACAGTTTTTGAAAAATAAAAGTCTTGCATCAGTGTTTTCCAAGGCAGATAATTTGTTCTTGCAGGCTTTCTATAGGCTACCATTAATCATGCAGTAAATGTGCTGGTTTTGCACGGAACTTCTGCTTCACATGAGGCCTCACGTGGCTGTTGGTCATACAGCAAATTCAGTATTCTGCTACTTCATTGATTTATAGCCTTACTGCTTTATAATCTGTTATTCTAGTGTTACTGGAAAGATAGGATTTTCTCCAGATATTTCTTATAATGAGCAACAGCATCTCTAAGCATTGTACAAACAGTAGTAGCATTTTTTTACTGTGATGCATGATATCGCACTTACTTCATTTAGGGTTAAACGTAGTCTTCCCGTCTCCTATTTCAAGTGACATAACTAGGACTAAAACGTACTTATTCTTCAGCCTGTTTATTAACAACCTTCAGCCATTCCCAGAAGACTCAGGTGGTGCCTGTTTTTTGGCTTGGCTATGGTGAAAATAAGATTTCTTGGTGTTTAGGGGAATGGACATAATTATATCCTTTGTATATACAAGGCAAGTGTAATGTTGCCCCTGTGTTAAGATGGCAACTATTTTAATCCAATAATGCTGGAAAATACATGGTTTGTGATCTGCTATTGTCTTGGATAGAGTGTTTGAAAATGGCCTGTTTTAAGTTAGTGTGGGAATTAAACATAAAATAGAACATGTTTCAGAATTAAGCTTTGGTTCAAATACAGATAAAACTCACGTATTCTAACAATCCCTATTAAGAACATATGTGAAAAAAATCTGGCTAAGTTTCTTTAAAAAAAAATCTTCCCAATTAAAAGTGGAATGAAATTAAGGGGATGATTGAAAGCTAAGTGAGTGGGTTCTGATCCAGTTTACAAAGTAGAATTTCCTGATCTATATTTTATATATGCTTGTATTCTAGTGATACTTACTTCATATGAGTGTGTGTGTATTTTCTCAAGTGGTGGTGGTATGGGAGTCCATTCTGACCACTTGGGACACAGTACTTACCTCCTTCCTAGCTTGTAGGTAAAGATACACACCGACAGGGGAGAGCCTGTTCATTGACAAGCACAATGTGACCAGGCTATGATGGGTAGCAGAGAGGAAGGAGGCCTGGAAATGTGTTCTGGCTACTGCACACTGTGTTGGTAAAACATGCTAGGGAGGGAGATGTGGTGTGTTTAGGGAGTAGCCCTCCCGGCAGGGTGTGGCAGGCTGTGGGACTGCAGAGCGGGGTCATTGAGTGAAGCAGGGAGCACACTTGCAGGTACTACACAGAAGTGATATTTCCCTTACTTCAGTTTGCATCATGGTGCAGTGAGGCCGATCTGCTGTTCTAGTTCTTATGAATGTGACCATCTGTTAAGAATCTGAAGAATTCTGGAGATTATTCATTAACAGGGCAAATAGGAGTAGTTGTTGAGATACTCTCTGTGGCAGCGTGTTCCTTTTCTCTCTTAATGGAGCTGTTCCTTGTCCCAGTTGTGAACTTTTTCAGTCATTTTGCTCTGCTGGTAGGAAACTTGCTGGTAGAATCTAATGATTAGTCCACCTCTGATCCATTCAGTGGCATGGGTGAACTGGGTGCACCACTGTAATCTGTAATGTTTTTCAGCTGATCTGTTAATCTCTAGAAGCAGAACTTGATTCTTTTGTAATTATGGCTGCTCATTTCAAAAGCAGTCTAAAATGTTTGCACACATATTCTGTCTGTGGCAGATTCCTGCTCTTTCCTGGAAACTAAATGTGTCACACCTGTGAAGCTGGTAGATCTCAAACAGGGCATCCCCTCCTGCCAGACTTGACTTTCATGTAGAGTTTCCAAAGCAGTTCCTTTGCTGCTGGTCTGGGGACATCTTTATGGAGAAAAACAGTCTTTTGTCTTTCTCTTCCTCAATTGCAGCTCTCCTTTTTTAGCTTTGCTTTAGAAAGCTGACTTGCTGTATGCATTATCTTACAGTGTGGCTGCATCTCCAGTGGTTCAGTACTTTTTTGAGCTTTTTGCTCACTTTATCATGCAAATGTTTCTCTCATCATAGAAATTGACTTTTTAAAATAAAAGTTGACAGTCATACTGCTTTTCAAAAATATATACTAAAGCTTAACAGGCAAATAGACTTTTCTTACTGTGTTGATACTATGAATTTATTAATCCTTTATTAATCAGAGCAAAGTAGTCTTTTGTCCAGCTAAAAGTGATCTTGAAATTCCTGTTGTTTTCCTTTTGCATATTAAGCACTGTGCATTTCTAGCAGAGTTTCTCTTTCAAATATTTTCAAGCTACAACATAGTGTACTGTTAATACCAGTGTGTTAATTTTTGCTAGCAAAGTAGCTCCATGTCCTGAAGGTCAACCTACAAACTGTTTTCTGAAATTCTTTTTAGGAATTAGTCCTCTTTTCATGACTCAAAAAGACTAGCAGATTTTCTTCATAGAATCCTGTACATATGCCTGTACAATCTATAGTGAACTTCTGTTTTAATATGAAATTAAAATGTGAAGTACTGTTTTTGTATATGAATGTGTAACTTTTTCCCCATCTTAATGTGAGTGCCTCTGCTTTATTTCCAGTGTCGCTGTGGCTTTTGATGTTGCTGCCCCAAACCTTCTAATTGATATTAATCTTTTAGTCTATAAAATACTTAGCCTTTAAGTTTGCTCACAGCACATTTTTCCTCTCTCAACTGTAATACCTAGATTGTTTTCAGAGAGGAATGAGGTACAATTTGCAGATTAGTCTGGAGCTACAATCCAGAACTCGTAGAAAGCAGAAAAGCTAAACACTTTCTTTTTTGTTCTTGATATAGAAACAACTCTTTGTTAGTTTTCAGACGTGAAGCTAACAGGGTGTTTTGAAAAGATAAAGTACTGTTTAGCTGGAAGCAGCTTTTGTCTGCCTGGTTAGAAGAAGCACATTGCAGTTGCAAGGAAAAAAGAAAGACCAGACCAAATTGATAATTATGAAAACAAACAGGCAGGAATACAGAGGAATGATAATCAGTTCAGACAGTAAAATAAAAGAGCCATTATCCAAAGAGAAAAAAGGAAGCA
>NW_005054336.1:3203859-3247851 GCF_000277835.1 Geospiza fortis
AAAACAGACAGTGAAGACATATCCACGAAGACAAACTGAAATGTATTGTCAGAAGTAGATTAGTGTGACATGCTCTAATTAAAATACAGTTTTCTAATTAACTGGTCCTGAAGACAAATAGGGAAAGGTATAGTATATTATACTGGTCAGTTCTCATTAATATACTTCTTGATGATTATGGTTCCCATAACTTTTAATGTAGCGCATCAGGTAGTTCTTTGTACAAACACTGCAAGAGATTTATTTTGTTTTGTTTCATTTTTTGAAGTAAAGAAATTTACTTGGAGATACCTCCAAGTCAAACAGGGAATAATTTGAGGACCTTGATCATTATCTAGAAATAAGAAAAAATAAAACCGAAGCTGCATAATGTTTCATAATTCAGCCATTTCATAAGAGTTTTATAAAATCTCAATATGTTAAATAGTCACTTAATAATGCTTTGTAACTTAAAATATTTAACTTCTTGAATAGAGTTGAGTGTTAAGAGGCAGCCTGTTTTTCTTCTGCAGTGCTGCTCATGCAGGCAAAAAAACCCATTATGCAGATTTAACCTATTATTTAAATTTGTCCATAATTCAGGTTCATTTGATAAAGCCTCATGGGCATAAATTGAGTAAACAAGAACTGCTAAGATGTGTATTAAGTTACCTAATCACCCACATTTTCTCACTTGGCTTTCTGTGGATTTCTGGTTTTGCGGTTAAGTCATGGCTTTTCGTAAGGTGATAATAAAATACAGTATTTATGTCCACAAATGCACTGGGGCTTTTTTGATGCCAAGTGTTTTGATTTTTTTTTTCTCTGAACCAAGACCTGCTTGCTACTTTTCCATGCTCTGAACACTGTCATAGTACATATTTTGTTATACCAACCTGCATAAGGGTTAAGAATTTAGAGAGCAAAAGAAAGGATTGAGTTTTTAATCTCCCACTCGTTGACTTGGAAGTTTAGACTGGCTGTGCAGCCTGGAGAACAAAGAATTGGCAAAAAAATCTCATCTTGAGCCAGTGTTTCAGAAGTGCAAATAAGATCACTTGAGTAACTGCAGTAAAATTGTGGTCAGATAAAAATATGGAAGTAATGATGAACAGTTGAGTCAATAGAGAATAAAATGATGGTAGAATAATTAATGCAAAGTATCCTCATTTCAAATAAAATGTTTTATTAAGTAGATATTGCAGATGTAATTAATTGAGATAGGTTTCTGAAATTGTAAGTCAATGTACTTCAATGTTTAATGTGATTCTTAAAACTTTCAGCTGTATTGTGTGGAGGTCAGTGAAATGGGAGACTAATTTGAAAGCAATTCAATGTTAATGCAGTTAGCTAGTTTACATACTGTAAAGGAATAAATTAGTGAAACAGAAGGATTTTTTTACAGAATGATACCACAATCCTAGCTTTAAATGCAAGTAGAATTGCTTTCTGAAGTTCATGAAAGCTGGGAACATTAACCCTGTAAAAATCTCAATCTTGTTGAATGCCTTTTATTTGAAACTCCCACACTAGTCAGTGTCTGGACTGGTAGCTTTGGGAAGACTAAACGTCCAGTATTTATGCTGTAGTGTGCTCATCCCTCTGGAGATCTCCCATGTTTTTCTTTTTATGAGTTCTTAAGGTTTGTTTGGAGAAAAAACAAGTGTCAGTAAGAGGAGGAGAGCAAATCTCGACTTTAACCCAGGAGAGTCTGTTTTGTCTTGGGTGCAGGTTGAGTCAGGTTCACTCTTGGCTTTGATGCTTCAGCTGCTGTTTTTGTAAAGCTTCCTGGTATCTGCAAACACATGATAAGTTTAGAGCTGCAAACCTGGAGTGTTTATAACATTGATGTGTGGTTCCAGTAAATAATCTGGAAGTAGAATTTAGGTAGGTGACATTTGTTTTGGAATAGTCTGTTTTGACCTCCTGCAAACTTCTTGTCAAGTGTCAGATTTGTTTGTTTGTAATGGAGAGGCTTTGGACTACATTCCACTTTTGAGTGGGCAGTTTCTACATAAGGCCACCATCCATTAGCTGACCTTAATCACTTTAATAATAGTCAGATGCAGTTGTAATAAATTTTTTTACAAAAATTTTCTGCTCAGCTGGCAAGGAGTGTGGGTAGTTACTAGACAAACAGCAATATATGTGCTCGGAATTATTGTTGAGAACATACTTCATTATCAAGATGTAGATAGCCAGATGTTGTAGGATGTGAATTTTTTTTTATAACATTTTGGTGATCTCTAGTTAATGCAGTTTTCATATTTTTTATAAAGGAGGTAGCCAAATTGCTACACTGATGTATTTATTTTGAAATTACAGACCTATATTTTATTGAAACTGTTTGGTCTGTTGTCTTGTCTGCCCTGCATTGCCTGATTTTTGACCTTTATTTTTTCCATTGTAGACATCACTTGTATCTCAGTGCATTAGTTTGATTTCCTTTGTAGCAGTCTGGAAGATTTGCTGTTTGTTCAAAAAGGAAGCTTTTTGTTTTATCGAGGCCCAGAGCTCAAGTGTGAGCTTCTGGAGAGAGATTGAAAGTAAATAAGTGAATTTGTGACTCTCCTCTGGAAGCCTTTCTGAAAAGGCCAGGCCTTTTTGCTTATTCTCTGATGTTGCCTTTATCTTTTGCTCATTTATCTCAGTGGCTTTACAGAGCAGTGTAAGGTGGTTCTTATGGCCACAGACTTTCATTGACAGGTTTATTGTTTATAGAGAATTTGAAAAATTGTGAAGCTTGCGGGATAATCCAACAAAGCTGTCTTTGCACAGAACATACTGTTTCTAGAATCACATGAAGAAGAGGAATTGAGAGGAAAAAAGAGTTTTTGTTATATGATCAGTGATGAAATCCTTGTAGTAAAGCATGATTACTTGTAAAATGTAATTTTCATATTAACAGCAGACCTTGTAGGAAGTTTGAGCAGCGGAGTCCTTTTTTGTTTCAACGGAATATTTGGAAAGCCACTGTCTCTGGTTGCATGTTTGGAAACATAAGTAATGTGGCGTTCCCTAATGCTAATGAAACCTTAGCAGCAAATGAGAGCTTTGTGGTCTAAAGAGCTTAAGTAGGACAGCAAAGGCTTTGTTCTGCTGTGTGCTGAAGGAAGTCAGTTCTTTTTAATGGTATTAGGTATTGACTTCATGCCAGAAGCATCTTTTACAAACTACTTTTGGATGCTAGGTTAATTTTGTAAGAGTAATTACACAAATGAGTGAAGTGTAAAAAAGAAAGGCTTCTTGAGATTGTTGTATTTTTACGCATATTTGCAAATGTGGTTTGATGCCACAGCCTGGTCTCTGTCTGCCTATTCCCACACTCAAACCATGCATGTGCAGCTTCTCTAAAAGCAGTAGCAGAAATGTCACTTTATTTGACATAAGCTATTTCGAGTGGAAATGTCCAGTTGGTGCAAAGTGCACATATCAGAATAATGTGAGATACAGGCCATGGTTTCCCAAATACATCGAGGTCTTGTCTTCAGTCCCTCTCCCATCTCTTTTCTGTTTCTGTGGCTCTGTGGTGAAACATCAGGGAAAGTGGTTGTGATTTTGGTGGAGAGAGTGGTGCAGAGGCTGGTGGTAGAACAGGATGGATGCTTTTGGTGGCAGTACTTGCGTGCCATTGGACTGAAGTGTTAAGGCACGAATGGCTGTGGTTCAGAGTCTGTGGTGTAGGATCCTGGTGCCTGCAGGGCAGCATTGGAGAGCAACCTTAATCTTGTTATGTTACATTTATTTTTGTTGGTTATATAGCTGTGTTCACCTGGTATCTCTTTAAGTGAATATGTGTTCCCTGAGTCTTACAGCATTTTAGGCATTTTTTGATTTAGCTGTAGATCATCCTACTGCATGTTGAAATTGAACTTAAGGTGGTAGTGCTAGAAGTCTACATCATTCATTCAGGCAAGCCACTGAGTGTGCAAGAGATAGCCTCTGATAAACAGCCTTCAGAGCTTTTTTTTTGCAAGTTAATTAAACTTTGAACTTAATTACTTCCTTAGCTTTTTTTTTTTTTTTTTTTTTAAGTTTACTGTGAAGTGTGTTTGGATTCAGCCTCTACAAGATGCAAACTTTGATGTTTCAGTTACTTGCCTTTTGGGATTACTAAATAACTGCTAATTTGAGATGCTGTTGTAAGCTGAAAATCCTTGATTTTTTCACTGTGGTGGATTATTGTAACATAAAATGCAAGTTTGTGTTAGACTAAAAGTATTTGCTAGGCAGTATTTGCCAGTAGCAAGCATTCCCTCAGAGCACAGCTTACAAATAAATGATGTGTAAATCTGGTGCTGCTGTGATTCTTAACTAATTCTGGGTAATTTTGTTTCCTTTTTTTTTTAAAGGATCAGTTTGATAACTTGGACAAGCATACACAGTGGGGCATTGACTTCTTGGAGAAATATGCAAAATTTGTAAAAGAAAGGATAGAAATTGAGCAAAACTATGCAAAACAACTGAGGTAAGGCTTTTTTTCTCTGCTAGTGGATCTTAAAAGTTACTTAAAATCACTGTATCACTTGGTGGGCAAATATGAAATGTCATGATTAATGACTGTTTTTCATTTACAGAGTGAATTAGATCACTAGTTTTTTTCACAACAGACCAGTCCAAAACAAAATTATCTTTGGGTGTGCCCTTGCTTGCTTGTTTTTGCCTTCTCTCCCACCCTTCTCTCCCACTCACCCTTCAGATCTTTGAACTAAAAATGTTTAAGGCTTAAAATTAAAGATTCAAAACAAGGAAAACCATAGTGATTTTTTGCACTGACTATCAGCATGTTTGCTGTAAAGTGCATTTTCTGTATCTACACTTGAGAGTGTGTGTGTGCCTCTGCTACTAATTAATTTCTCATGTTGAATTGGCAAGAGCTACACTACATTGTGTTAAGAAATCTGATGGAAATAATTGAGTTGAACTTGAGAAAACAACAAGACCTTCCTGTCCTTAAAGCACACCCTTTCCATAGCAGGTCTTGTCCCTTTGGGTGAGACTGTAACCCAGCCACCCTTTGTCTTAGCTCTGTTCTGTAGCTGCCAAGTGAAACATCTTTTAGGTCCAATAGGAATTTCCCTTCAGGGATCATACAAGGAGAGTAGCAGCCATGAAATGGCTGCTTCAGAATAAAGTTATTTCTTCAGCATAAAGTAGGTTAATTTTTACCAACAGTGCACACAGTGCTTGAAGAATAAAATTGAAAGTAAGACAAGTAATCTTGTGAACTTGGCCTTCACTGCCATCTTTGCCTTCACCTCATCTTTATTGTCCTGAATTCCTTTGGGGATTCGACTGAAGCTGCAAGCCTACCCTTGTCAGACTGAAACTGATAGCAACTTCTCTCCTGTGGTTTCTTCCATCATTTGCAAATCAGATTGTCACTAGATAGAGAGCTGAGAAATCCTTCCTCGTTAATACAGTAATGAGGTTCCCAGTGGAGGACATGGATGTTCTGTATCTGAGCTGCTCATTTCCTCTTTGATTTCTTGATCAGTTTATTTTCATCCAGTTGTATATATTCACCTATCATAATAATCCATTGTTTTACTGAAGGAATTTTTTTCTTGGAAGGAAGAAAATAAGTACCACTTTTCCAAAGCTGGTATAGAAGAACTTGAGGAGGTAAAGTTGGAAGCATGCACAGCACAATTGGCAGCCCTGTTTTAATTTATTTTCAGTTGTCTATTAAAAAATAGACATATATTTTATTTCCACAGATGTCTATCAAGATCTTTTCCTTAAATAGTATTAACGAATACCATTTTGCTTAATTGTATTTAAAGGTTCGTTCCACAGCTAGCAAGATGAGACACCACATTATTGCTTCAGGATTTGACTAAAAATAGGAAATTTTCTCTGTTCAGCATTTTACTCTGGGTAAAACGATTGATTTTTCTCGAAGTGTCTTTCAAAAATGAAAGAGTTTTGTCGAGTACCCGTTCTGTCAGATGACTGGAGTGACTGTCCCTGTGCAGTAAGTATGACAGCTCTGGGAAGCACAGGTCTTGTTGCACACACATTATACAGTGCATGTGCACTTCCTGCCTGCTTCCCACCAGGGGCTAGACAGCACACACATCACAGGGTGACTGATTTTCTGCCAGTAGACCAGTTCATGCGTTACTCTTTGATATTCTTGCATATATATTCTTTGGGGCAGACTTGACTCTTTAGTAATGAACTGTCTCATGATAACAACTTGATTTCAGCCATCATTGGTCCTGAGGACACTCACTGTTTTTAATTATGTAACATAGTTGTGAGGCCCAGGGGGGATTGAGATCAAGCAAAATTGTCACCTTCAGCAGAGTTAGCCAGCCTGCATCTTGGTCCTGGGAAGTTCTGAGAAGATCTTGTGGGATGGACTGTGGTTCTGGTAATTTTAATATTGGCAGCATATGGCCTGTGAGATAGGTATTAATATCCCTAATGGAAATTTCCAGTATGTCACTGTTTCTTCCTTTTGTAATGGAAAACAATCTGAAAAAGAGTGTTTGAGACTCTTTTGATATTGAACTTTATAACTAAGATTAATACTGCCCTTGGTTAGTAGAGTATAAACAGTACAGGAAGTGGTCATTTCTTGGTAGTTCTGTGGCTCTCTTAGTACTGGGATGGAAGACCAAGGAAAGCCAAGTTTAGTCAGGAGATACAGCTAGTGATGTATGGTGGTATTTTTTTACTGTCTTGGTTTCAGTGTGGACCATGAACATCCTGTTGAGATCATTGATGGATCTTATTCTCATAGACTTCAACCCAAGGATGAAAGCTTGAGTGAACTTTTCATAACTGTTTTCACTTATTAGAGTCGGTCTCCTGGCAGAAATTCACATTCACTTTGTGTATACCCTTGCATTTTGAAACCTTTATTTTTCTTTATACTGTCACAACTTAGTGATGAGCCTTTCCCAGGTGCAACAGCCCTTCCAGGTCTTCTAGAAAAGGGCAGGTGATGCATGTACAGCATATGAGGGGCTGTTTGAGCTCCTCATTTATTCTTACTGTATGCAGGTGTTGCATCTCATGGTTGCCAAGTAATTCCAGAAGTGATAACTTTTCCAAATGCTGGTTTTAGGTTTAATTCCTTACTATTCTTCTTTGATACGAAAAAATTACAAGAAAAATTGGGGAATCCTCAATTGTCTGTGGGAGGAAAAAAACACTCTAGACAGCTTGTCTTGTTTTTGCCTGCAACATAATGTGTTCTGAAACAAAAAAGGGTGTGTAATTTGATTTTGTTTGAGCTAACTTAAAGGAAGATCTCAACTTTTATGTGGTGTAGGTCTCAACTAATGTATTGTGTTACCACAAGGTTGCAAAGGTTTTTAGAGGCTGTTACTGAGTTACAGGGATGTGAATCAGGACAAAGATATTGCAGGGTACATTAACACATTGCATTTTAATGATATGACTGTTTAATTAGTTTTTATTTTGTAATTGGAAAAAATGAGATTTAGTATGTGCCAAACTGCTGGGCTCTAGACTGAATATTTAAATTGAATTCTCAGATGCTGTTTTTGACCAGCACTGTTTCTTAAAAGGGGCAATGTGAAGGTCTGTTTTGTTCCATATCATTACACACAAAATAATTCTGGAGGTTCACTCCCTTTTCATCCTGTCTAAAGCATTATGACACTCGAGCAGACAGAGGAGTTCCACTTTCTGTGATGTTAGGCAGTACTACAAGTTATACCTGCAGCTGGAGATGAAACTGCCATGGAATAAAATTCCTGAATATGGTCAGCTTCTCTATTGTTGGTTTAAAACAAATAGCTATGATTGCTCCTAAGCTGTTTGTTGCCCATTAAAATTGTGCATTGTGATCTCTGGAGATACCTGGTTACTCTGATCAAATCTATTTTTCATGTTCCTTCTGCATACTGTTGTGTTTAAGTGCTATTTGTGTAAATACAGTATGAATATGTGCATATGTCATGTCAAACTGAGACAGTTTCCACATTTTTATATGCGTAATCTTTTCCTTATAAAGATTTTCAAAGATTTTTGAAAATGGGTGTAAGCTCAAACGTAAAGCTGGGTACACAGATTATCACCACATGTGATCATTTCTCAAAACTCTTCCTTTGATTGGAGCTGGGATTTTTCGCTGTTCGTTACTATTCAAATATGGTTGTGGCAGGTTTTTTTTATAGTCCTGTTGCTATGAATTTAAACATGTGATTTCTTAATGGTTCCAAGGATATTCAGCTTTGTAAACTCAAAGTCCAGGTTACACTTTTTTAAGATTGATTGCTCCAGTGTTTCTGATGAGATGTTACTAAACACAGTTAACTGTTATTGTTAATATGATATAGAGGCTGTAGTGATTTAGTATAAGCAGATACCGCGGTACCTGAGCTGCTGCCTTCATAGAAATTGTACCATGTTGATGCTGCTGCTTCTGTTCTTTATGTGCTGTATTAATTGACTGAAGAAAACTTAGTTTTGAGTTGATAAACACAATTTTTAACACATCTGTAAAATTTTGTGTAGATGTTCTATGTACCTGACTGTAAGTAATTTTTTTCAGCTGAAGTGCTTTTTGAAACTTCTGCCTAGGTGACTGAGTTGGTACTTCTCTTAAAAATCAGGTTCCTGTCTCACTGGTGTTGACCTGAGACCAATTTATACCAAGAAGTGAGGTTAATAAAATTACAAGAGCAGCACAATTGGATGTGGTTATTCCTGTATAAAATCTGCTTCCAAATGGCTGGCTGTAAGACAGACTGTGATAGAAGCCATCAAAACTTTACTACCAAAGAGGATTAAAGTGTCATCAGCTGTACTTTTTGTAGGAAGCAAAGGCATTAATCTTACAGATTTGTTTCTGTTCTGATGATCAGCAATTAGTTGTGCAATTTTCTTATAAACTAGTCCAGGTCCATATCTGAATTCTGAGAATTAGGCATGGATTTAGACTGAAATGTCAGAGGATGTTATGCTCCCCTATAAGTGTCAGCTGGCTCCTCTTTGAAAGAATGCTTCACTCTTCAAATCCCTGCTCATACTGGCTGCTTGTCAACCTGTGCTTTTCAACAATTCAAATTTAATATCTGTCTTTTGATTAGGGGTTGGTATTCACTTATTGGAAAAACTATCTATGCATAATTATTCACATGAACACAGTCTTTTTCTTTGACCTTTAAAACCTGCATTTGCTTGTCATTTTATATTTACTGCCACTGATTACTGTCCCCTGTGCTGTTAAATCCTGCTCACAGTGTCTCAAACCAATGTGTTCCTTTGATCCAAAGGTACATGGGATTGACTAATGAACCTGGCAGTTATTAGGAAAAATGATTATATAATATTTGTCTTTCTAGAAATAGTAAACAATTGCATTAAAAAATGAAACCAGAACAAAAATCAGCGCAGTAGTAAATAATCTGTATTTATGACGCTTCCCTCCTGCCGTTTTTAGACTGTATGGCTTTAGTAAGTCATTTCTTCTTTTTAACAACTCTGAAAATCTTCCCTTGAAAAGGCTCCTGCATGGTTGCTTAGCTACAGCATTGTATGTGTGTTATGCATTTCACCTTCTGAATAAAAATAACATGAATTTTAGGAATTTCCTATTGATTAATAAGCACTGAGGAACAAAGCAGAAATGTAAGACAAAATGAAACACAGGAACTTTACTTAGTGAATTTTTTTTTTCCTATTTTGTTCATGCATTTTCCTAAAAATGTCTGCATTTAATCCCTACCAAGTAGAATGTTACAATAGGCAGTGGGTTCTGGGGATAGAGAGAAGAGATTCTTACTTGAACTTCAATAAGCAGGTTAGTATAAAATGTGTAGATAATTTTTAAAAAGTCAGTGCTTATTCTCTTTCTTAGTATGTGTTGGTATAAAAAGGACCTGACTTTCTTATCAGAGTTGGCTATTTTTGGTTGTAATCTCAGAGGTATAGAAACAGGCAAAAGATCCAAGTTTACTATTTCCTCTCCAGCTCCCTGCTCATATTCTGGTGTATGCTTTGTGACTGGACATTATCTCACTATGTGGGCTTTTGTGCCATAAAGATGACTTCCAGATAAAAGGATTTGAGAAATTGTACAAGGTTATTTTAGATGAAAGTAGAATTAGCCCCTTTGTTTTAATGGTAAAGTAGTTCATAATTGTAACAACTGAAGTTACAGAGAGACAGTGAGGTGAAATACACAACATGCATGCCAGATTTTTTTTCTCCTAGAATCTTTTCTTAACTCCTCCATTCCTTTTTTTTCCTGCATTCTATGATAAGCAGGTCATTTCATATCAATGTTTTCAAAAATTGAACTGTGATACAGTGCGAAGTGCTGGTTCTGTGGATTCTAGAGATTTGCTTGGTTTCTAAAATCTGGGTATTTGCAATGCTGGTGGTAGGACAAAGTGTAAAATCTCTTTTCAGAAAAGTCATGTTACCTCTCCTGTTCTGGGCATGTCCTTATTAAAGATTTGGAAATAGTGTGGTTAAAATCTTTGACCTGAATCTCTGCTCAGAGCTTCCTTCAGGAATGGAGCTGTGTGCTGGTGGCACAGCACAGTGTGCACTGTCTGTGTGGCACAGTGATCATACATTGGCCTTGTCCTCATGTGCCGCTGCCTTCTGCATGTGGGAATAGGATGTTAAATAACAAACTCTGCATTTCGTGTCTGCTCACTGCAGTAGAAGTTTTAAAATATTTGCAAATTGCTCTAGGTCAGAGTGGTGTAAAACTTTGATAATACTGTAGATTTCAGCCTTGCGTTATCTAAAGGACCCTTATAAGTTGACAGAGGGAATAGATTTGTTTATAGAACATTAAACAGAAATAATTTGTTCATGGAGTTTTCTATGTGTCTTCTCAAAAGAGATTCTAAAATAGGATCTTTTTTGTTCTTCTTTAATAGAAATCTGGTTAAGAAGTACTGTCCTAAGCGCTCACCAAAAGATGAGGAACCCAGGTAAAAATGTCCATTTCAAGTTCTGTGTGTAAAAAGGGAAAACTAACTGCATATGCTGTCCTTTTATGGATTTTTTTTAAGATAAAATATTTAATTGGTGATTACAACAAAAGAATTGTGCTTGGCTTCTTACAGTTCTGCTACAATTCTCAAGCATGTTTCCTTCCATTGGTATTTTAGTGTAGTAGACATGGCAGGTTGTACTTGCTCCCTTCCAAAATAATCCTAAGTTAGCTTAAATTTTGAAAGCAGAAGTTTAGCTTACTATGTACAAACTAGTATTGTTTTTTAAAGAAAAGCAAGTGTGTGTCCTTAGGCTTTAGTTTTTTGCTTAGTAAAAGAGATTTTCAGTGCATTTTTATGGCAATACAAATGTAGCTATGCATCTCTATAGTGAGACATGAGTGTACACAAATTGTCATGGTATGGGCAACAGGAGCTCTTAAAATGCTGACTTGCTTTGACTCTGGAGACAAAACAAATGGATGTCTACTGGTGGAGGAACAATTTGTGCTGATTTATTTATCAAAAATGGGCTTGTTTTGCTGTACGTTCCATAGCCATTTAAAAAAATTATTTGAAAAAGCACAGTACTTTTTTTCTTTAGAGCTAAGTCTTAGGAAATAAAACAAGTGGACAAGTTTCAGGTTGCAGCCAGAGCACGTACTGTGCAGAGTGCCTGAGAATTCACAGTAGGAATCCTCTAGCTCTTTTAACTATGTAAAGATCCTGGACCTGAGGGAATAGGCTTTCCAGTGCTAGAGTGGCATTTGAAATTCCCAAAAGCCAAGCCTATGGAGATGGCAGTATTCCACAATTAAAAGAGAGAAAGATGTATATTTTAATGTGGTGCCTGTTTTTTTTCCCTTTCTTCCCTTCCACACACACTTTCTACCCTTTGCCCCTCCTCTTCCCCCCTTTTCAGTGCCAGCCATAGTGGCACCTTACTTCCAGCCAAGAGGTGGGCAGGCAAACAGGCAGCTGTCTCCAGAGCTGATAGCAAACTTGTTCAGTAAATCCATCGGCATGCATAGCAGTGGCATGATTGGCATGTTCCACCCTGGAGAGCACCAAGCACATCATCTGCAGCAGGCTCAGCTCCCAGCCTAGGGACGGGGGTATCCCTTCCCAGGCTCAGGCCCCTCCCGGGCCAGCTTAGGAGATACCACTATACTACAGGGCTTGCCAGGTAGTATTCTTCTTCTTTCTTTTCCATCCACAAACCCCCTGTTCTTGTAAAACGTGTTTGAAGAGACGTTGCAACATATAGTACATGCTAGGCTTAACATAGGCTTTCCCAGCTTGTGTTTTACTCTAACTCAATTAGCATTAAGATAAGGCTTATTTTAAAATGTCTGTGTTTTTTTATTTAATCAGGAGTACAGACTATACTAAAATAAGTACATTTTTAAAAGCTACCTAACTTTTTGTGTGTGTGTGCTTTCTGTCAGGTTTACTTCGTGTATTGCCTTTTTTAACATCCTCAATGAGCTGAATGACTATGCAGGACAGCGAGAAGTAGTTGCAGAAGAAATGGGACACAGAGTGTATGGAGAATTGATGAGATATTCTCATGATCTGAAAACTGAGAGAAAAATGGTAATTTCTGTGGTTTTAAAGTTGAAAATAGCATATCAAGATGCATGTCTTAATGAACTGATGTATTTGTTTACCCATTTTGATGAACACAGCAGTACATAGGTTTTGGATACACTTATAAAACACATTTAAGGTTTTTCTATAATATATAATGTTATATACTATAATACAGTTATTAAACCTAAAAATTATTTTCTTGGGAAGACAGTGTTTGCTAGAGCTCTTTTTTTGTTTTTGAGAGTGTACCACAGTATCTGTGATACAATTCTTGCATGTTAAGTAATATCTGCCAAAGAGTATGGGTAGCTTGTGGAAGATACTGCACATCATAGGCTGTCAACTAGAGCAGGGACTAATTATTGGTAATAATACTAAAAATACAGGCAAATTTAATTTATTTGTGGTGTTTTTAGCATCTTCAGGAAGGGCGAAAGGCTCAGCAGTATCTGGACATGTGCTGGAAACAGATGGATAATGTGAGTTTGTGTTTGGATTTTATTCCTGTTGAACTTAAATAAGATATTCTGGCTGTAAGTGGAATTGTTTTCATCTCTCTTGCTTAGATTTAATACTGAGGTATATTACTAAATATACAAATAATTTAGTAGCATAATACAATTCAATGTATTTATAGTTCCCAGATTAAAAAAATCTCCTGTAAACAGCTTCTGTGTTTGTTTGTGTTTGAGAGAAGCCTTGGCTTTTATCCAGCATAACCAGCATAAAGGAATCTGGTTTTAGCATGGGTACAGACTTTTGTTGCTTCTCCTTGGGCTACTAAAAATGATAGTTTATTTATATGAAGATGAAATCTTAAGTCACTGAATTTGACTTGAGCTTGAGGGCTTGTTCCAAGGTATATTCAAGAATACCACTATAGACTATTGTATTTTTGGGAGATAGAATTACTGTTTAACAGATAAGTGCAGCAAGTGAATGTCTCTAGGACAGACAATAAGCTTCTTTTTCTTGAAACAAATGCTTTTAAAGATAAAAAAATATAAAATTCAACCAAGTCTGTTCAAGATGCATTCTGATATTCTGGTTGTCTGTTTTTAAAAAGTATTATACCTTTGATTCAGATTATTGTGAAGCAGTACTGGAGAAGTGAATTTCTGTTTTTTTGTTGTGGTCCCAGATGAGCAGGGTCTTGCTTCCCTATCATGTCAAAGAATTCAATTCATCATCAGAGGATCAGAATAGAAGCATATGTGGTAGGTTTAGATGTTATCTCTTCACCAAGATAGTTCCCCACAGTTCAGCTCAAACAATACAGTGCCTTATATTTACCTGAGTGCAAAGTCAGTCTTTTAAATACATTTAGATGCCTTTAAGGGACACACTCACCTCAGTTGCCTGATTTTGCTGTGAGGCAAGAGCTCAGTGTCTCACTTGCAGTTTCTCTCTAGAGATGTGAAATTCTGCAACAATTTTTCCTACAGCAGTTGTCTTGACAACAGCTGCATATAGAGAACATCAAGTATATTGAATACTGTTGTCTGTGCTACCTGCAGCTGTGCCACTTGACGTGAATACTGATGATGATTGTAGTGTAGATACGTCCTTCACACTGCCTTCAAAATCATTCCGTTGACCTAGTTGCTCTGCTAACAATGTGCTCCTTTAAAGGGACTTAGTGAATTTAAGATATTTAAATGGAAGCTTTGATATTTAGAATTCAGAATTAATGTTGGAATAGTGGCTGTTGAAGCAGTAAGTTTGTGCCTTTTGTAGAGCAAAAAGAAATTTGAGAGAGAATGCAGAGAGGCAGAGAAGGCACAGCAAAGCTATGAACGACTGGACAATGACACTAATGCGACAAAGGCTGATGTTGAGAAGGTAAGGGTGTGGTGGCTTTCCTTTATTATCAGTTGTATTTCATTTACGTATTACTCATCAGTACTGAAACAATATTCATTGACTGTGTAACATTGTGTGTAAAACATGCTTGCTTGTTATGTGCAAAATCGAAGTTCCAGTGACATGTAAGACAGCACAGGAAAGGAATGTGCTTCAGAATCAGAATGGTTTGGGTTGGAATGGACCTTGAGGACTCCCTTGCCATGGACAGGGACAGCTTCCACTAGACCAAGTTGCTCAAAGCCCTGTCCAACCTGGCCTTGAACACTGCCAGGGATGTGGCATCCGCAGCTGCTCTGGGCAACCTGTTCCAGTGCCTCACCAACTTCATAGGGAAGAATTTTTTTCCTAATGTTAAATCTAAACCTGCCCTCTGAGTTAAAAATCATTCCCCCTTGCCCAATCACTACCTGCCCTTGTGAAAAATCCCTCTCCAGCTCTCTTGTAGACACTCTTTAGGTGCTGGAAGGGGCTCTGACGTGTCTCCAAAGCCTTTGCTTCTCCAGGCTGAAAATCTCCAAATCTCAGCCTGTCTTTATAGGAGAGATGCTCCAGTCCTCTGATGATCTTTGTCCTCCTTTGGGTTTTTTCCAGCAGGTCTGTTTCCTCACTCCAGGAGGGGTCTCAGGAGGGCTGAGCAGAGGGGCAGAGGCAGCTCCCTTGACCTGCTGGCCACGCTGCTTTTGGTGGAGCCCAAGATAGGGTTGGCTTTGTGGGCTGTGAGTGCACATTGGAAGGGCCCCCAGGTCCTTCTCCTCAGGGCTACTCTCACCCCATTCTGTCCCAGCCTGTGTTAGTGCTTGGGATCACTCCAACTCATGTGCAGGACCTGGCACTTGGCCTTGTTAAAGTTCATGGGAGCCCCTCTGGATGGCTGTGCTGAGTGTCTTCCTTTAACTGGCAGCTGTCTGCTGTTTGGTACCTCATGGTTTGTGGGATCAGTCACTTCTGTGGGTTTTAGGATACACATTTAGCAGTCTGGCTAAGGGAGCTACAGTGGTCATTGCTTTCTCTGTGTATAACAAATGAGGTTTGGGAGTGTCAGTATATGTCATGTCTCGCATTCTTTATATTTCAGTTATAAGGATGTTGGTTTTGCTGACTTGTGACTACTGGTCCTGCACAGTTGATAAAATAAAATAGTGCTATGTGTCACTGAAAAGTACAAGACATGTTTAACCTGGTAACGCTTCCCTGCTAGGCTAAGCAGCAGTTAAACCTGCGCACACACATGGCTGATGAAAACAAAAATGAGTATGCTGCACAACTACAGAATTTCAATGGAGAACAGCACAAACACTACTACATTGTCATTCCTCAGATTTACAAGGTAAAAGAATTAACGATAAAGTATGTCTAATCCTTTTCTAATGAAGTAGACTTTAAAATTAAGAACTCTGGTTTTTTGGATGTTAGTGGATCATTTTATCAAGAAATTACCATAATCTTGAGACAACTTGTGTTTTTACATGAGCCTGCTTACCATACTAATGCTTAGATTTCTAACTAAAATGCTTGGTTGCATTTTCTCTAAGATTTTATACTTTGTAGATTCTTCGTTTAAATTTTTTTGAAAGGATCTGGCAAAATAAACACTTGAGATGTCTGGGTGGCAGAAGACATTTAAAACAGTCATTCTAATAAGGGTTGGTCAGTAGTTCTCAGGATCCTCGTGAGTGTGTGTGAATGCTCTGCTTGTGCTGAGGTGAAGGACAGCCCAGAGCTGACGGTGGCTGTGGTTTCATGGATCTCATGCATGGGTTAAAAAGGCTGCATTGGAAGCAGCAGTTCCAGCACCCTCCCAGCCCCCAGATAGTCCTTGCTCCATCAGTGTTACCAGCAATCCACAGGTCTCTCTAAACCAAGTAAAAAAGTTAAAGATCAATACTTTGCATCTAAAGTGGGGATTTCTTGAGATGCTTCATGTAACTAATAAGATTTTTTTTAACATTCTTTCAAAAACAAACTGGAAAACCAGTTTAAAGTAGTTGGGGTATCAGGTGAGGAGAGTTCAGAAGTGTGTTGGCATGTACCTTCAGCCAATTGGGAAATATGAGTGGGAACTGATACTGAGATGGGGAGTGAGGAAATGCAAGGTGAAACACTGGGTTTATTTGGAGGAATTCAACTTCAATATGCTTGATATTTTCCAGCAGCACAGGTCAGTTCATTTTTTTTTTAAATCCTTACTAGAAGGTCTGGGATTCACAGGAGAAAATAACCTTGGCTTATTAAAGAATTTTCTAATATTTTAACTGTTAAGCAGCACCACAGTGGGTCTGACTTCACATGCTGATCCAAGCACTGCAGTCAGCTCCCAGCAGAAACAGGTTGATCATCTTTGTAGCTTGCACCAGACTTGTGCTTTACTGCCTTTATTTCTCCAGGGTTAAGATCCATTATCATTTTAAGATATTACTCATATTTTTTAAGTCTACAGTAAGAGCAGAAAGGCCTAGTCCTGCTTTCTCTTGGGACTACACTTTTATTACTTCATTACAAGTATTTGGTGACATTCTATGGGAAATGTCACCATTGGAGAAGGGTTTAGCATGTCTAGGTGGTTGTTTTGTTTTAGAAAGACAAAATTGAATATTGTTTGAGACATCTGCCTCAGTGTAGATAAAGGAAAGATCCAACTTCTTATCCAGATTTTGACAACCTATTGGTATATGTTTTACTGATTTTGGGTTTTGTTTGGGCTCTTTTCCACATTCAGGTGAAAAGTCCAGAGCTGTAATCTTAGTTGTATTTCTCTTGAATTTATTCTTTTTTGTTCTGTTCCAGTGAACTTTGATTGCAAATCTTATGTAATGGTATTCTTCTCTTTATTTTCTTGCACACTGCTAAAGGAAATGGTTTGTATTTCAAATCAGAGTGTCTAAAGTGCCAATAATTTTAATTTTTCTTATTTTTCCTATATTTTAAATAATAAGTATTCCTTGGAAGGTATAATAATAAAAGCAACATGGATATATTTATCACCAGAGAGGAATTGCTTGGAACTAGAAGGAGAGAGTGAGGAGATATAGAAATCAGTAAAATTTCTTCACTGTGGTTTTCATTTTTGCGTAAAACAAATACTTCAAACAGTTGCCTGTAAATACTGTACATGTGCTTTATAAAAGAAAAAGGAAAAGAAAGTCTCATTACATAAAAACCATTACATGGTTTTTAGAAGTGAAAGAGCATGAAGTCTTCATAACTGTTGTACTGGGTATCCTAAGACTGTGTCTGAAAGGACTTCTGAGTTCTGGTTTTTTTAAGCAAATAAAAATACTGGGAAAGTGTAGAAATTCTGTCCCACACTGTGGTGACCACAGTAACTGCATACGTCAGGATCGAGGAGGAAAAAAATCAGCAAATGACAGCTTTATTTTATCTTTCTTTGCACTTGCAGCAACTTCAAGAAATGGATGAAAGAAGGACTATCAAACTTAGTGAATGTTACAAAGGCTTTGCTGACTCTGAGCGCAAGGTTATTCCAATTATCTCAAAATGCTTGGAGGGGATGATCCTTGCAGCAAAATCAGTTGATGAACATAGAGTAAGTAGAACTGAGTAACTTTTTAAATGTGTGAGCAATTGAACTGCTGCAGAAGCTGTGAAGGGGGAAGGGACTGACTTACTGTGTACCGTTATCTTTCTTTTGTCAAATATTTGCTTCAAAAGTGTTGTGACTTCCATTGCAGCAGAAGGGACAACTTCTGCTTTTGTTGTCTGCTCTCCTTTTCTTTTGATTTAGTGTAATCTGAATATCTCTGATACATTCTCATTGGGTGTGATTTTGGACACATTTTGGTTATTCTGAAATATGCTGCAATACCATGGTCAGTATTTTCCCCTGCACAAGACATTAAACCATATAAAGGGTGTTCAGTTAACAAGGTATCCATTCTGTGTCCTGCTTGTCTGCAGCAGGTTCTGTCCTATTTTATCTTATTACATCTTGTTTCTTAGTTCTGTCTTCGTTTCTGTGCCAATGTTGTAAGATTAAAAGGTAGAAAGTAGTTTGGCCCTGTTTTAAATTTGTGGTAACCCTTAGGAAGTGTTTACTGGAATATTCTGAATAGCAGAGTATGCTTTGCTATACACTCATGAACCATGCTGAGATAAAAGAATGTTATCTTCACTTGCTCTATCCAAAAGTGTGTGTTTTGAGCTCACTCTTCCTTTCTGTGCATCTCTGCAATTAAATGGAAAATCTGTCTCCATTTTTTCTCTCTGGTTCTTGATGGGTTGTCTTTTTAAACTCCTTAATGTCCTGTGTTTAGGACTCTCAACTAGTGATAGACTGCTTCAAATCTGGTTTTGAGCCTCCTGGAGATTTTCCATTTGAAGACTACAGTCAGAATATTTACAGAACTATCTCTGATGGAACCATCAGTACGCCAAAGCAAGAGGGAATGAGAATTGATACAAAAACTACAGTTGGCAAGGCTAAAGGAAAGCTGTGGCTATTTGGAAAGAAACCAAAGGTAACAATTAAGAAATTACTATTTGTAAAATTAAAATTTGAACGTTGAGAGTGCATGGAAGCAGCAATTAATGTAGTTTTAAAAATCTTCCCCTTGCCTGCCCATGTATTTAAAGTATGTGTAAGGAGATCAGAAGGGTTGAGTAGGTTTGGGTACTTACCATGGTAAAAATCAAGTTGTCACTGGGGAAGTTTTTCAGTTTTTCTTCTAGTAATTTATGTCTGGGAGCATTTTTAATAGTTATTTGATAAAAATAGCCTCCCATTACTGTAATGTTTCTAAGATTCTGTAAAGACTTTCTGTAGTTGCATAGCAAAGGTATTAATTGTGAGTGTAAAAATAAGGAGAGGGGAGAGTATCCTTTGGAATGGGGCAGACTTCAGATCTGTCTGTTATGGCACAAAAAGCAATGCCCCTCTAAATATCACATTTATATGTAGAGGTATAGATTTTTATTACACCTGTTGCAAGTTTTGAAAACTCCTGAGGTTTTTCTGAAAACATTAAAATTTATAATCTGTCGCTGGTGAAACATACTGTGGAAGCTCCATAAAGGTAAATGTACTAGAAGAAATATTACTAGGAACTAGGTAAAAATATTCCAATGCTCAAGAAAAAAATGAAAGCATTGAAATTACTACTTTGCTTTCTTATGAGTTAAAATTAACACTTTCTGTGCAAGATGCCTTCATGGATCAACAGAAGGTTGTCAG
Organism: Geospiza fortis; assembly: GCF_000277835.1. Classification (NCBI taxonomy): domain Eukaryota; kingdom Metazoa; phylum Chordata; class Aves; order Passeriformes; family Thraupidae; genus Geospiza; species Geospiza fortis. Next base: position 3,223,420 of record NW_005054336.1, read on the forward strand.
TACATGCATTAACTATATAAATGAAGGGAGCATGTACATATTTATTTATCTTTATTTAATATTGGAGCATATCAGTGAGCTGTTTTAATGATTCCCACTAATTCTTGTGAGGTTATTTTAATGCTCCAAGCCAGTTTCTGTCATTTATTACAGGAAACTCTTCTTAGGGCTTCTTAATCGTAGAATTTATTTTCCAGTTGATAGTATTCTGAGAGAGTAGGTATTTACAGAAAGGAAGAATACAGCTGATTTTTATTCCATCCTCAGTATGTTATGTAACTCCAGCTGTGTGTTAAAACTGATTGTTTCCTTTTCATGCAATGTAATTAATGATTCATAGCAGTTCACATGCATTAATACATGGACATATATATTGCATTTGTCTGCAGAGGTGGATGAGATTCAGCCTGTTCTGAAATTAGATGACAATTGCCAGTTTGACCACAGGACATCTTTCTGAGAGTTTGGAGAATTATGTAGATGTATGCTGGTTTCAGCCTGGACCCTGGCATTTTCTGTAGTTTATAAGAAGTCCCTTAGTGTGATGACAGCTGAAATAAGCTGACAAGACTTGCCCTACTCTTTCTTCTCCCCAGCTCACTCACTGTGTGCAGCATTCAGGGAGTCAGCCTTACTGTTTTCTCTATGGAGTCACAGGTGTGACATGTGTGTGTACATACTACACACATGCATCTCTTCCCTAAGGACTTGGATGAAATGAAAGATTTTGTCCCTGATTTTCACCTGGTTTTGGGGAGGATGAAGGAGTGCTCTACAAAACAGCAGCTGGAAGCAAAATATTTACTGAAAGATACATATTTAATTCCAGATACTATTCACAGGTTTTAAAATATATTTTAAAATTATGTATTATAAAATCAGTTAGTTTACTACAGCTAGGGTATTCGTGGAGGTCTTTGGATCTTCATTTAGCTGAAACTGTGTCTGGTCTTGACTTCCAGGTATTCCTTTACCCATTTTTAATATGTTGTCAAAGACATAAAAGCCTTTTGTAAAGGGAATGAGTTGTGCAGCAGTGAAAATAGAGGAAAATTGAACTGGGCAAGAATAGCAGAGCTATAAGAGACAAAAAATGAGAGAAGCGATTTAAAAAAAGGGGAGGAGGTTCTTGGGATGGTATTAAGAATGCCATGCAGCCATTGTGTCAGTCCAGCTTGACTGCAGAGTTTGAGAATACTTTTTGTTTTAGTCATTCTCTATAGATGTACCAAATATTTCTGGTTTGGCTAACCTGGTAGGGTACCTCAGTATGCAGGAGAACTAAACTGGCAATAGCAGAGCTGTTTTAAGAAAAGAGACAGGGAGTTTTGGGATCTTGGTAGGATCTTGTGCCAGTGTTGAGGCTAAAGCTTCCTTCCTTCTCTGCAGCAACCCATAACTTTGAAGATTAATTCATGACAGAAACCTTTTAAACTCAATACAGTTATAGTATAAATGTGTCTGGAACGTTACAACCTGTTTCTGTGTTGGATGGAAATTTTATTTTTGTAAGACAGAATTTTCATTTTAAAATCACTTTGAACATTTGGCTTATTTATTGCTTTCTTTATTTCCACATTAGCCACAATCCCCACCCCTAACCCCTACTAGTTTATACACATCCAGTACTCCTAATGGGTCCCAGTATCCCATATTCTCCATTGAACCAGTGCATTATTGCATGAGTGACATAAAAACAGGGAAGCCCAGAATTCCTTCTTTCAGAAGCCTCAAAAGAGGGGTAAGTTTGATAACAAGTTGAAATGCATGATGGGCTATGAGCAGTGTGTTTGTGATGTGGCTTTTCTAATGCTCTTCACCCTCATTATAAGGCTTACTTAGTTAAAAGTAACACATCAGCCATAAGGTCACTTTTAGCATACTTTGTTTCATACTATTCAGAAGTTACCAACAGATTAAAAAGAAATTAAAATAGAAATATTCTTTATCACATTTGAAATGCTCATGCCTAAAAAAGGTGTTATAAAGAGGGTGCTCAGCATGTGTTTGATACCTTTTTTCATTGTTGTTCACATTCACAAATGTTTTCCTACCATCATGTAACATATTTTTCAGTAATTAATCATTGGATGTACAGTTACCACAAAAATCATCTGAGACATCCAATGTCTTATTTGCTGACTTTGAAAATAGTAGAAGTTGATTACGAGACACTGGAGTAAGAAGGGAGAACTTAATTCCTTTTATACATCAAATGCTATAGCTTATAGTGATGGCAGATTTTAAAATACTGGTTTTTTTAAAAAAACATTACAGCATTAATGTGTTTTCTGATTAATTAGTTGCTCTTGTTTGTCCTAGTTTCTTTTGGGTAGGATTATTGAAAAAATTACTACCAAATGCCACAGAGACTTATCAATTAATTTACTAATACAGTGGCTTATTCTGCAAATAGAACTTGTCTGGAAGCCAGTAGAAGGGAAATATGAAGTGGTTTCCTAGCAACATTTATGGTGCTAGTGATAAGTGTACTGGCACTTTCCTGTTATGTCAGAAAAGCACAGGCTGCCCAGTTTATGTTGTTTAGTGGTGTTTATCCATTCAAATAAAAAGGTAATTGGATCAATTTGGTTGTATATAATTAATAATTTTTTGGTATTTCAAGACAATATGGACTTGCTATCTCATGTGCAAAAAGAATGATTGACTGTTGTTGTCATAATGTGGAGATCAAGGTACAACAATGCTCTATTGCAGTAAAGTTACAATTTAGAGGCTCCCATGTTGTCAATGTGAAGCAGAGTGAGTTACAGTTAAAACTTACTTTATTTATCTTTAAGTTATGTTGTGGCATCTAATTTCAGGCGCCCAGAGAGGGCCTTTCTATCACTGCCATTTTGTAGAAAATCCTTGTGTTCCTCTAAGTCTGTGTGGCAGGCAGAGTCTCCTTTCCCTTCCGAGTCATTAGTTCCTAACTGGGTCTGGTTGGGGAGGTAATGCCTCTTCTTCAGTGCTCAGGGAGGAGCTGCCTGGATTAGGGAGTTGGTGGAATGGCACAGGCCTTGATTACACTTCAATTTTGTGGATCACTACAAGTATTGACTCCTGCCTCAGGAGTCAATGCTACCAGTAGTTCTGGAATCTCTTTTGAAGGGAAAGATCATCTAACTACTACAGAGTGCTAATGGAACATGAAACCATATCTTTACTGATTTTTAAATACATTCTTCATGTTGTAAAATTTAATTAATACACTCTTTAAATAATTTAAATTTAATAATTCTTTAACATTAGGAAACATTACTAGGGTCCTGCAGATCTAGACTCACTCCAGTGTACCATATATTAAAGGCTTCATCTCTGTAAAATCTTCAAAAATGAGCATTTAATTTACATATATTCTGAATTTCCTTGCAAGCATTTTAACAAAGACCACATTATTGCATATTTTAAAGTCTTTTGAACTTAAATGTATATTGGACTAGTAATAGATTTTTCTTGAATCTCATTGATCAGTCTTATCTTTATAATATACAATGATTAAATGCTTAATAGTATGTGATGCTGTTTCCCATGTGTTTTGTCCCTGGAAAATTATTTCCAAGTGGTACTTGGAAATGCAGAAATAGAAACCATATAGAACCAGAAAGAATGCAGAAATACTAAACCATATAGAATCATAGAAAGGTTTGGTTTGGAAGGAACCTCAAAGATCAACCCCTGCCGTGGGCAGGGACCCCTTCCACTAGACCAGGCTGCTCAGAGCCCCATCCAACCTGGCCGTGAACCTACCAGGGATGGGGCATCCACAGCTGCTCTGAGCAACCTGTGCCAGTGTTTCCCCACCCTCTGAATATAGAATTTCTTCCTAACATCTAATCTAAATCTATCTTCTTTCAGTTAAAAAATGTTCCCCTTTGTCCTATGACCATCTGCCCATGTAAGATGGTGCTCAGTTTGCTTCTGCTGAGCTTTATCTGTGAGTTGGCATCCATCAGCCAGTGAAGCATCCTGGTCATTTTGTTTTAACAGGCCCTGTACAGGATCTCAGTCAAGGTGCTGGAGGTCACAGACCCAGTGTCCCTCCACTCTGTGTTTCACGCAGTTCATTTTCCTGTCATTTTCCAGAGCAGGAGCAGCAAACAGTAGCTGTGTAGTAGGTTATTGAAAGAAGGTGTAAGCCAGTGTTAGTGCTGCTGGTACCTCCTGCTGCTTCTCATTTGAAATCTTAACAATTCCAGACAGTGTTAGTGCTTAGAGAGGTCTGTGCTTGATGCCACTTGGTACATAAAATATCTGCAGTATCAGCAGTGATCTTTAAACCTTAACAGAGTTTTATTGGAAGACTCTTTCTGAAGGGAACAGAAAGTTTGTTGATGTCATTTTGCATCTCTGGACTTCAAGCTTCCTGCCAAAATACTGTTTGTGAAGGTGCTTTATGTCCCTCATTGCTAGAAATTCTAATGCGTATGTGTCCCAAGCAGCAGCCTTAAAAATTGCTCAGGGTCAAAAGTGAAGTTGACATATCTGTCTTCTAAATTGCTTGGTGTTTCTCTGGAAGGGGTTGTTCAAATCATTAAAAGCATGGTAGAGCTTCAAAATGCTGTGAATGTTAAAGCCAAGGTTCAGCTCCTGGCACCCGTTTTATTTGCTTCTTCTAAGGATAAAGTCTTTACTCTTTAAATGTCTTTATTTTTATCTGGACTAAAACAATTTTAGATAACAACGATGACCCAAATGCTGTTTTCAGAAAGTAAAATTAATTACTTCTTGACTTTAAAAATGTCTTTGTTTAGTCTAGATCTCCTGTGATAATAAACTAAATATATTGCAAAAACTACATTTATAAGAGTGAATGCACTGGATTTTGAGCTATCATTAAAATTTTTTTTGTATATGGCTGATCAGTCCATCATCATCAAATTCTGCTATTTTGTGTAATGTTGGCTGTGTGTGTATTTCTTTTCCTACAACAGAAGGCTCAGCCCTTTATTCAGAACACTAAAATTCAAAAGTAGTTCAATGAAGTTGTGTGTTAAAATTTTGTAATTTAAAAGTACCCATTATCACCTAGTATTTTTTAATCAGTAATTCTTAAAGCAATTATTTTATTGTGCTTACAGTAAAATATATTTTTTATAAATGAAAACTTCAATCCTTAAGTGATTTTTAAAAATACATTTTTAGGCATTAGTCACTTTGGTAACTGGTCATTGCATGTGAATAATTTCCCGTTTCTTTCTGTTTTCAAATGAACTGTGCAGTGGTCGGTGAAGATGGTAAGCCCGTGTGCTGATCTGTCTGCTGTACTTCTGCTGAGATAGCATGAAAATAATCTTCTGAAAGTGTTTCCATATCATAACTGCTTTAAGTCAGATGCTGAAATACATCTTCAGATTTTCCACTCATATGCACAGTCTTCTTAATCATCCATGCTTAATGTAAGGCCATTAGACTTGTGATCTGGCTGCAACTAAATCTGCAATTTTGGGACTTCAGAGTTGACCAGTATTCACAAGTTGGTCATGGTGGAAATACTTGGTGACTTTTCTTTGTTAGGAAAATTGTTTGAGCAGCATAAAATATGTATATGAAAAGATTATAAAATTTGTGTAAAGAAGAAATACTGAATACTACACTCCTTTGAATTTGGAAGAAAAATTTGCAGGGGAGGACCTTTATGCTTAGAAATAGAGGAAACTTACATTAAATAAAATCATGCCTTAATCAATATTGTATTGCAGGGTAAATCAGTAAAAAGTCACAAAAAACCCCTGTGTTCTTCTGATTCATCTTTAGGATACTCTGGTTTAAACCAACCTGTAAGCAAGAATGATAGAGAGGACATGATAGTATTTTTGTTTCTTTGTAGTATATTCCACTTAGCAGTGTTTTCTTGGGAGACTTTCTGAAGGGAATAGGGAGTTTATGTCATTTTTCATCTCTGGACTTTGAGACTATACACAGGGTGTATTCTTCTTCCTCCAGAAAGAAAACCCTTGTTTTATTTTGAAAACATCATATCTTGATTTTCTTTCTTTTATGATGCCTTATATTCCCTTCTTAAAAAGTAATGAGATTGATTTTACAAGTGCAGAAAAGTTGAGGGGGTGAGAAGTTCTTAAAGGGGGGTATTGGAAACTTGGCATCTGAGGCTAAGGTTTGTGTCAAAATCTGAACAGTCAAGTTTCTGTAAACTTTCTTCTTGACAAAAGAAATGCTGGCCAGTTTGCTTTGCCTCCATGGAGGGTTACTGGAATGGCAAGTGGGTTTCTTGGGTTAAAACAAACTTCCTTAGGCAAATGGGATCACAAAAACCAAACAAACCAAAAAAAAAACCCAGCAAACCAACTCTGTGGTGAGTAAGACATGTACCATATTTCCTTCTTAACACTGTCCATGTCTGTCACCCTGAGGGGAAGAGTTTTCACAACAAACTTGCAAGATACATAAAAATCCCTTCCCATGCATTTCATACCCAGACCCTTCTATCCTGCTTATTATAATCTGGCACAAGTTTGCAATCCAGTTTGCAGGTTTGGGTTCATAACAATAGGTGGTCTTAAATTGGCTGGTTTACAATTTTTTTTTAAAGTCTGGGAAGTAAGAGGGTGTTTTCACTCCCTGAAGTTTTTTGGTTGTCGGTTTTTTTGTTTTCTTCTCCTGTAAGAAAGGTGACTAGGAATATTTGAGTAAGTTTTGAGTCAAGTAAACAAATTTAAGTAATAATTTTGATATTACAAAGGTTTTTTCTGTGCTTTGTGAACCAGTTTTACTTGAGGTAAAATTCATCAGAACTTTGTAAATTTTAGTATGTTTTCCAGGATTGCTAAAGTTCTGGGAGAGAACTATAATCGTGCTTTGGAGTGAAGATCCAAAATACAGTATTTTTCTTTTCATACCATCCAAATGACCACAGAACACTTTCCAGAGAAAGAAACAATTTATATATATGTATATAATTATTATATACGCATCTTAGATTTTTGTTCTGACTCGAATTATTCTGTCCTTTCTTAATCTTCTTTAAGTGCAGTGGATGTAAGAGGAGGTATATGACTTCAGAAAAATAAAGTCTAGAAATTTTGAGTTACCTCTGTGAGCCAACTGCTACAGAAGGCAGAAAGCACCTTGACTGAGTGACTCCACTCTGGCAGCAAGAACATGCATTTATTCTGTGCAGTCTTTTGTAGAGCTGTCTGTCAAGTAGAGTTTTTAAGAAGGTCCATCTGCTTCCAGTGAGCACTGTCCATGTGTGGGTATGTCAGTTCAGCTGCCCAGACCTGTGCATGTGGTAGCTTGTTTCATGGGGTTTCTGCTTGCAGGGCCCTGCACTAGAAGATTTCAGCCATCTCCCTCCAGAACAAAGACGCAAGAAACTGCAGCAGAGAATTGATGAACTTAACAGAGAGCTACAGAAGGAAACAGACCAAAAGTGAGTGCATTTTTTGGGGGGTTCTGTCATGATTCTCTCTCTCTGCTTTTTTTTGATGTCCTCTATCTAAGCCAACAGCACTTAAAAGCTAGGAGACAGGCTATTAATAAACGTTTTTAAGTTCATAGTTTGTTGTATGTAGGTTCTGTTAATATTGCTTCCTTCTGCCTTACTGTTATACTCATTTTGATTCTAATACTGCATAGGGAGCATTGGCTCTAAAATGGTGTGTTAAAAGATGTGTTTGTCTGTTGAGCAAGATAGCTGCAACTTTGTGCTTTAAGAACAGAACATGACCAATATTTAGGAAATTGTATATAACAAACAGTATGGAAACAGTACTGAGACTGGACAGGTAAGAGTCAACAGTTGGAGTCCTTGTGTGCCTGGGCACAGCACAAGAAAGGAAAGCAGAAGGCTGAGATTACAGAATGGGAAAAGGATTTAGGCATGGTATGAAGACCAGCAGTTCCTCATTGCTGTGCTTGATATCTAATCACAGTTCAGGATCTCATACACATTATTTCAGCTTTAATGAATCAATACTGGTATATTAATTATTGTAATGGTTTGTATGTTTTTAGAGATGCCCTCATTAAGATGAAGGATGTTTATGAAAAAAATCCACAGATGGGTGATCCAAGCAGTTTGCAACCAAAATTAACTGAGACTATGAGCAATATGGACCGTCTTCGGATGGAAATACACAAGAATGAGGTTAGATTCTAAAACAGTTTCTTGGAAAATGTAAATGATTGGTACAATTGTACTTTGCCTTACAGATTTTAAATACAGCACCCAGAAAAACTACTTGATTGAAGAGTAGATGTCCTGATACAATTTTTTGTGGGGTGCTGTATTTTCAAGTATGTTCATCTAGCCAGTTAAAGATGTACATGATTAAAGATGTAAACTGTTCAGAAGAATATATTATTATTCACTTATTCTGAAATTCACATGTCATTAAAGATTTTTTCCTTAGGTTAGTGTGGAGCATAGGCTAAGCACAAATGATAGGTTCATGCTTTGCGTGAGGTAATTATGAGACTTGACATCTGACCACAATCTCTGTATGGCTGTGAACTGTCTGCAATTCAATGCATTTGTTCAATGTGCTGGTTTAGAATCAATTTTTCTTTGACACCAATATTTGCCTTTTTTCCCCAAGGCCTGGCTCTCTGAAGTCGAAGGTAAAGTAGCAGCCAGAAGCGACAGGCGGCACAGCAGCGACATCAACCACCTTGTCACCCAGGGCCGAGAGAGGTCACTATTCTGTCTACACTGCTTTAGATCCTGTGCTAGAGTCTGTGCAGCTCTCTGCAGATTACAGGAGTGATGGGTTACTTATCCTCCCCGAGTGGATAAATTTCCTTTCCTTCTAAAGGAAAATCTTAACTGGTTCTGACTTGTAAAGGTCTCTTCCTGCCATTCTGATAACATATAAAATTATCTAATTGAAACACCTGCTCATAAAATAGCAGTGTCTTTTCAACCTGTGTTATTCCATTGCATAAGGCTCACTAGTTTTCCACGTTCTGTGGAGACAGGTTTGTCAAATTTATGTTTGTTTCTCAAGCAGAATTCAGTCTAAGCTTTTGCTAGAGTTTTTTCAGTAAATCACCTCTGACAGTAATATAACAGCTGCTAACAGGAATTGCAGTACAATATCCATGACCTGCCCTTTCTGTGATGCATGGATGTTGTGAGTTTTGGATGGAGGTAAGAACTGCTCAGAGTCCTCATGCTCCCATCATTGCATTGTAGCCCTGAAGGGAGTTACACGGATGATGCCAACCAGGAGGTTCGTGGCCCACCACAGCAGCACGCTCATCCCAATGAGTTTGATGATGAGTTTGAAGATGATGATCCATTACCAGCTATAGGACATTGCAAGGCAATATATCCATTTGATGGTAAGGTTAACCACGTGCACTGAGATTCTTTGACTGTAAGGCATGGATGATTTGTTATAAAGAAGACAGGTAAAATGATTTAAAGGAAATTACATGTGTGAGTAACTAATTGCTGAAAAGATCAGTGAAGATACTTTATAAATGACTATAATTCATGAGCAGTACTTGTGCTGTTTTAAGATAAATATTAGCACAGCTATTGGAAAATACTCAGCTTTACAAATTGGGACTGGGTTTTTTTCTAAGTCTGTTTGGCCATATGTTCTCTTGCACAGATTTTTCATGCTTCCTGTTTATATATAATTTGGAAACTATGCCTTGGGAAAAAGATGACGTGAAATTCTGTCTGAACAGTAAGAATTCCTTGCCTCTTGTTCTTCCAGGTCATAATGAAGGCACCCTAGCAATGAAAGAAGGGGAAATTTTGTACATTATTGAGGAGGACAAAGGAGATGGGTGGACAAGAGCTCGAAGACATAATGGAGAGGAAGGCTATGTGCCAACATCATATATAGATGTAACGCTAGAGAAAAACAGCAAAGGTGCAGTAACCTATATCTAACAGTAAAACTGACAGCTCTCAGTTGTACATTCCCCAGGGAAAATAGTGGAAAAATTGTAAGTTATACAGACTCATGGAAAGAATTACAGAATCAGAAGTCAGCAATGATCTGTTATTTCCATGGGGAGTTAGCTGTAGTTCTTTCAGAGATGACCACATTAAATTATGCATCTTACATCTGTAATTTTGACCAATGTCTTCTGCTTTCCGGCTTTACAAAGCACTAAATCCAATTCAGCTATTGAAATGCAAAAGACCAAGATTCCTGCTTGTTCTGTGGAATTCTTAGTTTTTATAGAGAACTGAAAAAATACTTAAGTTTTAAAGATCTCTAAGATTTACTGTTCCCACTTTTATGACTTAAACTCTATTCTTAAAAAAGAGATCTTTTTCCTCTAATAACTAACTGAACTCAGTTACTGAAAATTATTAATTTCCTTCCTTAGCAAATACTTGGCAGCTTTCACTTCTTAAACAGGAAAATGTTTTCTGATTCTGAAAGTTCAACAAAAATACTCAGGAAAAAACATTATGATTAAGAAGGACAGAAAGTCCACTGACCTATCTCCTTCCTTTTCAGTACTTGTAATGTAGAATGTTCTGTATTGGACATGATGTCATTGTTTTAACTCTAGATACCTTGAACAAACAAAAAAAGATCACATGTAGTGCTTGATGTCTTACTGGAAACTCTCTGCTCCTGATGAGGGAATGATTTTATAGTCTTAATCTGTGCCTGTAAACTAAGTCTTTGAATTGTATTGTGTTTAGTGTGAAGACGTGTCTTAAATGTACAGTAGTTATCCTCATTGTTAAATCACTGAGGATTGGAAGCTGCATTGCACAACTTGATTACTGGGAAAAAAAAAGCTGATTTTGTATTTCTAATGAGAATTTGTGGCATTAAGTAGAAGGCTAATGTTTAGCCACTGAGAATGGCCTGTTAGAACTGAGCACGCTTCTCTGTCTTCTAAAGGCCTTCAGTAACTTTGTTCTTTTCTTTTTCCTCTTGGACTGCAGGTTCCTGAAGCGGGTATCTGAGAAAATGGGCGAGATCTTGAAGGAGGTTACATGCAGCTGCTGGGGGGGTGGGGGTGGGGAGGGGAGGGGTACTAGACTGGGAGGCCCAAGAGACAAGCTAGTTGCATGAATGCATGCAGACATACATTTAGTAGTCACTAACATCTTAGCATCTCCATATATAGGTAAGGATGTACTACAAAATCTTCAATTTGTGCAGGAAAATAGAGTTCCATAACCAGAGCAAAAAGGCTACTGCTCCTAAAATTGCTTTATTTTCATTGTCCTAGGTTGTCCCAGGTGCACAAACTATATTTTAGCTTGTGCAACATTTTAATTTTCTCAATGATGCTCATTTCCAACTCACTTTTATTGGCAGTCATTTAGAGCCCTGTGTCAGTTATCAGTCTGCCTGTGCCACCTCCATGCTCGCCGTTAACCTCCTCCTGCATGCCTAGGACAGTCAGGCATGTTCTGAGTAACACTTTGCCATCATTGCTCATCTTGTTTTGTAACAAATCATTTTCTTTAAATATCTTCAGCACTAGAGTTTCATCCCAGTATCCATGTATGCTGCTATAACAATACCACTGCAACCATCATTACATTCCAGATGTTTGGCATAACTGATAAGCGACTGTAAGGTATTTTGTTAATTTGGGGGAATAATGCATCTCAGCTCTAGCCTACAATGCAATCAAGAGAAACTCCTAGAACTGTGGTCCACCTTCAGCCCTTCAGTAACCTGTTGTGAGCACTGACAGCCTGGAGCACAACCAGAGGATTCACCACTGCAAGTTAATGACTGTTTTCAGAAGTCAACCACTTGCCATTCAACTGCTGCCTTAAACTAGAGTGCCTAAATCTGTTGTTTGCCAACACTACCACTTACAGTATCCCACAAAGGGCTTTGTGTCTCAGCTCTTTCACAGTGCTGCAGCTGCTGAGGTAGCCACGGTAGGTGTTTTCTAGAGCTCTACTTTACTGGATACATGGTGCATCCATGAATTTTATACATTGAAACGTGTATCTCTTCATTTGACTTTAATATTTTTTTAAAAGATTTTTATGGAAACTGTCTTTTAGTTTTTCACTATGATGTTCCAATTTCAATTACTGCAGTGCTAGTCCATTTCCAGGTGATGCTTCATTGTATGGACCAGGTGACATTTGAGTGATACTTCGTAATGATCTTTGTGCACTTTTACTTGTAAACAATTGAAATTTGGATATGTTTATACGTGTAAATATAGTTGTCTGCAGTGCCCCTATTGCTTATGTTGTCTTGCCTCCCATTTGTGGTTCTATTAAAAAATACATCATATATGATTGATTAGGGTGATAAGAATTAGACTAGAGATGTTGGGGGGAGGGACACTTACATCAACACAAGCTTGTCAACCCAGCCACCTGCTGTTTGGCAGTGTATTATGGAATAATGATTAAAACATCCTGTTTTTCTGGAGTCTGAAGCAATATGTGGAAGCAGCAGTGCTGGATTCTTTTTCATTTCAGTGTTATTAGGAACTGTACTACCAGTAAAACTGAATTTGAGTGACTTGTGTAGAGGTTTATTCATTTTGTTATGTATACCACTATTACACAGCTTGACCTAGTGTATTATGGGGCCTATTAAACTCTAAAGTTTAGATTTTTGGATCTTGTATACAGGGTTATTTATATAATGTGACATTACTCAATACTGACAAAACTACTTAGGTAGTTTTTGGGTTTGGGCTTCTTGGGGGGGGTTGTTGGGATTGGGGTTTTTTTCTTTTTTTTTCTTTTTTTCTTTTTTTTTTCTTTTTTAAAATTTAGTACTTTTTTATTTTGGAGAAAACTCAGTGATCCTTGTGGGGTCCCTTCCAACCCAGCATATTCTGTGATTCTGTAGTTCTGTGAAGAGGAAGAAATGTGATCTGTGTATTTTCTGGTTAAGGGCCTGTGGTCTGCTTGGCTAACAGCCTCGGAGGTCAGTAATAACACTTCCTGGTAAAAGATTAAATGTTCTTTTCACACTACTGTTTGTTTTTCTGAAACCAGGATTTGCTTTCTTTGGAGGCAGGTTGCTTTCAAGAGGGATAGTGCAACTTGTATGAGGGTTATTAAACATAGGAAAAAGCATTTGTACTTGCACAGCTTATAAATCACTTACTCTAAAATTCTGAACGTGAGTTGTCTTAAAGAATCAGACATTTTCCAGTAATTTTTTAATCCTTTTTTGTGCACATGTTCATTTCCTAAATGTTAAATGCTTTGTTTAAAAATAGTGTTCTCTGTTGAGAATATTTTCATGGAATAAAAAAATCTTTTCATGGTCTAAGTAATTAGCTTCCCCATTTGTCTTCTGTTAAGATTGACAGGCACATGTTCACTATGAGGTCTGTAAAGTCTTGTTCTGGAGGTAAAGCCTCTGCTGTGATTGTAGCTAGGAGGAACAGATCTGGTGTTGGTTTTGTTGTCATCCTACTCCAGTACTCCAGTGCTGTAAGAAATAGGCTTACTGACAACAAGCACATGCAGCCCTGACAAATATTTGTACAACATCTCAGGACAACCCTTTGTCACCAGTTCTGTATATAACAAAGTGGGATTTGCTGCTAAGACTCTTTTGTATAACGAATTGTGTGCATGGTGATTTCCTATTAAAAAGTGGTAACACCTTATGCTTTGTCTTCATCCAAGGAAAAAGTACTTACCAAAGTGATTCACCTCAGTAAATGAAGCAAGTTTAATGCATACATACACCCACATTTACTCATGTCTGAAAGCATTTTAATTATCTGCATTGTTTGTTCTTGCCATTTCATCATTCGTTCCTGGCAGCGTAGCTGTTGTTCAGGCCCCAGCAAAAGCTGAAGTACTACAGAGGCTCTCTTAAAAAAAAGGGGAAGTTGTCCCAACACAGACACAGACTGCTTTCATAGGCACAGTGAAGTCTGAGCCTTCTGGTCACAGATAAAGGATCATTTCTGCAACTTGCAGTGTTTGTGATTTGTAAATATGCAAATTATTTTCCATAAAGATACACTTCACAATTCTATCTACAGTGGTTTTATATTCATTAAAGGACTATTATACAACAAATTTCCTGTCATGTCAGATAATTAATCTATCATTTTATTTACACTATTTGCTTCATCTTAATACTAAGATGCCAATGCCATTACTCCTTGGCATCATTAAAACATTGCAACTTCGGGGAAATAAAGGGATAACCTTTATTTCCTGTTTAGAGGAATCAGTAAATGACTTGGTGACACAGTAAATAAATAATTTGTTTAGAAATCAGTAGTTTTAAAACAAGTGTGCATTGTGCAGTTAAAAGTTCTAAACATCTTGTGAAATGCAAGAAGTTTGTGCAGTATCAAATTGCCGTAAGAATGCTAAGGTTATTTCAAGTATATCACTTAAATAGTGTTTCCAGAGTCTTATATACTTAATTGTTCCACCAGCTTCACTGGAGGAGGTTCCAGTTTTCGGGAAAGTGCAGTTAAGATCCGGCTGAATTTCTCGTATCTCTCGCTTTGATTAACTTGTGCTCCTTTGCTGCCCCACAGCAATCTCATTTGAAATTCTGTCTTGAAGATTTCACTCAGCTCTTCATCTGGCTGGAAATCTAGTAGGTAAAAAGAATGCCACAGTATCACCAACAGGCAAATTTTTTTATTCTGTAGAAATGGCTTTTAAACTGTCTTCTCTCCAGATAAGCTGTAGTGCACTGGGTTCTGTTTGCACAATGATTTTAACTAGCTCATAAAACAGTGAAAAAACCTTTCCAGCTTTGACATTCTAGTAACACTGATGGCTTTAAGGACATTGGGATAGGCTAGCCTTGCTCAGTTCTAATGTCTAGAACTGTCATTGTAGTCAGACCTTAAATATAATTACTGATGTATACATGCTGCCTGCAGAAATTACTGTATTTCTCCCCACTCCCTTAACTTATCCACTGCAAGTTTGAACAATAAAGTCATATTGTTATGATGCTGCTGCTTTCTGGCCACAAGTGGTCACAGTCTCAGTGCTGCAACTTGCACTGCTGCAAAGACTCTTAGGGCGGTGTTTTAACTGTAATAATCAGAGTAGGAATTTTATATTGTACAGAAGACAGGAAGTTATCCTTAGTCTGCACACAGTTGCCAGAAGGGTCAGCGTATTGAGTCATGAGAACTTTGAGTATGTTTAGCAAAAAGACTTACTGTAGTGATGAGTAATTTACTGTCTGCTTTTAAACAATATTAACGTTGTCCTGAGACTGAATTTCCTGCAGGACACTTACTGCTCTCTCAGCTCCTGCCAAAGAGCAGAATTTCTCTGACCTCCAGGGGCCCGTGGGCAGGCCCCAGCCCCAGCTGGGGTGGCAGTGCAGCAGCCTCTCTGTCTCTCTCTCCTACCTTGCAGCAGCTGCTGTGCCCTCAGCCGGAAGGTCTCGGCGTGCTGTGCCATCAGGCGCGCCATGCCCAGGTGCCTGAGCATTATTTCACCACTCTGGTCACTGCTTTCCCACAGCTCCATGCCTTCAAAAACAACAGCTTGGCGCTCCAGCAGGGTAACAAGAGGCATCAGCAGTGGCACTGTTATGTTCTGTGGAGCACTGAGAGTTTCTGGAATACAGTAACAATAATACATCTCATATCATCAGACATTATTGTTAATTGAAGAAGGTACTGTAACTGCAGTGTCCTTTTTTATGTTGGAAACTACTATTTGTCTTCCATCTTTCAAATGGAGGACAGATAGCCTTCAAAAACCTTACCTTAAATATACCTGTCATACCAAGTTCCAGTGAACTGGTTGGGGAAGAAGACCAACATCAATTGGTGTTGGAAAGCTGCATTTGCTAGAGAGGAAAGTCCTGCTGAATTACTAGACAGTGGCACAGATTTTAAACATTTTCAAAATTGGTCATTCCAATAAAAGATATCCAAGCAGCTAAAAAGTTTTCACTGTCTACCTGTTCTCTTGAAGAAATAGTCTGAGAAATTATTTTCTCTGCCTTCTGTCCCTCTAGAAACTAGAGCTACAGTGAATCTGGCACAGGGGCACCTACTCTGACCAGAATTACCTAACCCATCCTTTTTGTTTGAGGATTCATCCTCTGATCTAAAGACAAAGCTAATAAGAAGCAAAATCTGCCAGAGGAGAGGAGAGAGTCTTTTTTCCCCTGTTTTTTTGGCAAGATGACGCAATGTGTCAGCTTCTGCTCAACACAGAGGAAGTAGGGATGTGGGAAAAATGTTATATTCTGCAGAGGTACAGGCAACACAAACACATACTGATGTTTGGCTGGAAGACGCTGCTTCTGTTCATAATCATATGGCATTATACAAGTTTACATAATTTTAAGGTACAATGCACAGCAATGGAAAGAGCAGCTGCCTTATCTCCCCACACAGGAAATCAGTAAGGAGAGGGTTAAAATGCCAAATAAAACCCATGTCACTCATACTCACTAGTCCACTCATCTTGTCCTTCATGCAAAGCTTTGCAAGATGGTTTCAGCTGTTTTTCATACATGATGGCAGTCTGGGTATAACAGTGTCTTAGAGCCGTCCAGGTTTGTTCTAATCTACTGACCTGTTCATGCAAAATAGAGGATACTTATTACTGGGTCCACAGCAGGGAAAGTACACTACTAGCCACAAAGTCACAGAATAGTCATGAAGACTATTCTGATGTTCTTTCTAGTCTTGAAGAAATTGCTCAAATTAAATTAAATAAGCCATCAAACAACTCCACATTTTGGAACATAAAGCAAAACAGATTTTTACCTGTGGCATTTCCAGCGCTTTCATAATAGCAGAAAATCCATATAAATCCCCTAGTGACTCCTTCAACTCCACAGCAACTTGGATAATCCTGTTTAATGTTGCTGCTCGATCTTCTACATTTCCTGTGCAACCCAAGATGTCAACAGCTATTCCTATTGCCATGGTATTGTGCCTGTAAGTGAAACAATTCATGCAACCAGTTACAAATTATTAAATTTACATGTGTTCAAAGATCAGTTTTTATCTTGGCATGCCCAGCAACTTAGTCTTACCAACATATTTGCACCAAAACCAATAATGACTTACGGAATAAATACACACAGGCTTTCAATTAATGTTTTAATTAAATCTCCTGAGATGCTACTAACTACACGAAATTCTGCTCAAGCACTGAATGAACACTTCAGAAAATTGCCCCAGTTCCCTTTGTCCTCCACATTCCAATCCTGTGACCCCCCCCCAATATCTCAGCAATCAAACTACTAAAATATGAAGCAGAAAATGTGTATCAGAACACCCTAAATGTTCCCCCTTACTTGTGCAGAGGTTTTTCAGAAATCTTTGCTAATACTTTTTTACTTTATTAGATCCTCTAGCCTCTTGCCACATGCAGAAGGATACTACCTTTCAGTCTCCTCCACACACCACTTACGTGCTCAGATTATAGATCCCCTGAATTTTAGTTTCCTTGAGCTTGTAAAGGAGAGCTAATGGCATTCAGCTGTTCCTGCTTTCAACACCTTTCCCCTTTCCCTGTACTACATGGGAGAGTTGCCTTACGACCTTAAGGAATCCTTTCCTAATCAAAGCAAATGTACATACCATTCCAGAAATAATCTGTACATGTGAATTCAGGAAACATGCAGGAGAGCATTCTTGAAGGAAATGAGGACAGTGCAGCCATGCTTTGAGCTTCTGGTCACCTGCCCTGGCAATGAGGAACAGGAACATTTACCTCTCAATCAGGTCAAGGCGCAGCTGATGTCCGTAAGGCAAGGTGATCAGTTCAAGACCAGAGTTCCCTCCCATATTCCTCCTCATCTCTTCAGAAACTTCTACTATCCTTGCCACCTGTGAAGTGCAAAAAACTCTGCATGAATTTTAAAACTAACATTTAAAAACACCCAAAAAACTCTAGCCATAGAGCAGTTCTCCATGTAAGTGCATGGCATACAGAGCTAAGAGTACAGCATGCAACAGTGTAATGCAGGCATCAGAGAAAAGCTGTAACCTATGCATGTTCAGTGCCTTACACAAAAAAGCCAAGGAAATATTTTTTTAAATGATACAGCCATCAGAAAACATAGAAGGTGTAACCACAATGCTTTATCAAACTCCATCCTCTGCTTCCAGAAAGGGATTACTGTGCAGGTTCCAGGAAAGGCAATGCAATCTCAGCCTGATCCTTGTCAGAGAGGCACTACTCTTTGCCTTAAGGACATACATGCTTGCTTTGCCTTTTTCCTTTCTAAAAAAACTACTGCTCAGAATATTTTTGGTTACACCACAGGGTCCTAAAGAAGAATTAGGTTCACAAAGGTTTGCAAAGATTAATTAGAAAAAGGACTAAGGAGGACACAATGTTGAGTGGCTAAGGAAGTCAGTGTGTGAAAGCTGACACCCTTACCAATTTGTCTTTGCCTTTTAAACAAATTGTATTAGCTACTGGTTATCTCAATAGCAATTATAACTGCTTATAATAAGCAAAACCACATGATGGTGTAGGGTTATCTGCTGGTTTAAGGCCTGTATGTTAACATATTTACTAACCAATTTGCCTGCAATATTCTGGCTATCACCCACCAGCAGGCTTTTTTGGCTGTGAAATTATGAAAGTGATCTGGGCTGCACAACAAGCCTCACCAGGACAAAACAGCCCTGTAGAAAAACCTGTTTCACTTCTAGAGAAGCAGGAGTGATGTGAAGCCCCTGAAGACACTGGTTGCTAGTCCATCACAGGTATGCAAGTGGCAAACACTCACCTCATCACTTACCATATGGGGGATTCTTTATTTGAAATGTCATTATTTAAAAGGCAAACTGAACTACTGATGACACACAGGATACATGAACTTTAGCCTGGGATCTCAGTACAAAGCATTCATTCTGGCCCAATTCACAGGCCAATCCCATTGCATCATGCAGTTCTTATCAGAGCAGTCTATGCAACAAGTTGCCAGTAAATGACAGGCATTGGCTCAGCACTTGGAGGTGAACATCAAACAGACTTCTCTACCTGTCCCAGCTAGTTACTGTTCCTGCTCCAAAATGCAAAAATCTGTTTATGCAAAGCCCTCCAATGACTCTTAATTCCAGCAGGCTACTTGGTGCCTTACCTCCATTGCAAAGTTTACAGTATTTAAAATAAGGAGTCTAATAATGAGCTAATTGAATATTATATACATACATGTAAACTCACTACTTCTCTAAGGCATGCACATCCTATGCCTTTAAGCAACATACTCTTTAACCATATATTAAAGATAAATTAGGGCAGAAAGGCAGAAGGAAAAAGTTAGAGAATGCTGTTCATACTCTTGGAACCATAGTAAAGAAACCTCAATCTACCACTTCTGACAAGAGTTAGGCATTGTGGAGCTGAGTTTTTCTGAGTCACCTTGTCTGCATGAAGCCTCACTTAGCAGCAGCCAGCAGTGCTACTGAGGAAGGCAAAAGCTGTGTGTGCTGTTGGCAGGCCCCCAGCAGCTGGCAGGACTCACACACTCGGCTGCTCCAGGGAACTGCCCCCTCCTCAGACCTTCATCCGTGCAGCAGCACCAGCAGAGTGCTACTGATGGGCTGCTTCTGGAGCATCACCACTCCCACTTCCCTTCCTGTCTGCAATGCCCAGTAAGTAGCTACATATTTTGCTGCTTCTCAAACTCTTCTTAAAAAGAATAAAACTGGCCAAGCCCAACAAAGCTTGGAGGTTAGAAACCCACCATAGCATTTGTTTCCTGTGGCTGCTCTGCAGCACGTACAGCACTCAGTCACGCCAGCAAAGTAATGCAGATTTTAATGCAGTTACATTCCTTTAATTACACAAAATCATCATCTCATTAGGAGATGATTCTCCTGTCATTCTGATCCATTAGCTCATCTCCTGGCAGCTGACCAAAGTCTACAATGTGAAAAACAGATCTTTGTGGCTTTTTACATCTTTCTGAGCAATTCCACTAGCACAGTTCTCTCACAGGAGAGAAGAGCACAAGTCCTGATAGCTATTTTCCCACATCACCTACCCAGCTGTAAGAGAGGAACTCAGATGAAGATTAGAAGAGCAGCTGGTTTTAGAAGTTTAAATATTTGATTCCACTGAACATTGTATATCATGACCATGTGGCAACCAGGTAATGTCTGCCTGCTCTTTGCCCTAACCAGCAATTTCCTGTTGTGAGCAGTTCTCCCCACAGTGCTTTACAGCATATAGAGCTCTTCCTCCAATACAGGAGAAAGGCTGAATCACAGGTATGCAGCAACTGATAGGAGATTTAAAAGACATATGGAACTTCAATAACTTGGTTCTTAAGTCAAGCATGATGAGAGAGCTTTAGTCCAAAGAGTTTGTGAATATTCTTATTCTTCAAACGGAAAACAAACACCCTAAATATTCCTGCAAACAATACAAACATTACATTAGCTGCCAATCTACCCATTATTATTTTCAAATCAGTTCTTTAAAAAGTCTAAACTGGCACAGTATAAAATAAAACACATGATTTTTTTACCTTGCAGTCCATTCTAAGAATGTGCTGTGCAATAATCTTTGGGTTATTGTTGGTGAAGAGCTCCTTAACTCTTCTTAACATGGATGTTTCCAATGGCTTGTTTTCAGGAGGAAGTAGTTTGGATTCAAAATCATTTGGTTTAAAACTAGACTCTGTCTCATAAACAGGTGCAGAAAAGATGCTGTCTTCTTCAGCCATCTCAGCTGGAGCTTCTGAAGGATCTGCAGGGTTCATTGCAGGATCATCATCAAGGATCAAATAGCTTGTTTCAGAGTTCCTGAATGTTGCCCTCTCCTTTTGTGCCAGATGTTCCACATAGCTGTTTTTCTGACACAGGGGTTGTTTTGCTGCTGTAGGATGTCTGGCATCTGGCATGTTTAGTTCACAGTAGTGTCCTTCAGAGCTGTGGGAAGCCAAAGGAGAATCTGGGGGCTTCATCATGGGGGCTTTGCTGGGTTTAGGGGGAGGCTTTGGACAGAGCTGACTGTCTGATCCTCTAAGAGCTTCTCCTAGCTGTGACTCTGAGATGACTTTCTGAACAATTGTGGGGCTTAGAGATGGTTCGCTGCCTGTTCTAAATGCAGGTGAGCTTGGACAGGAGTTTGCATCTGCTTCAGGTAATCGAGATGGATGTCTTGAACCTGCAGGGGAAAACAGTGTTTTAGAAGCCAAAATATGTACAATTCCTGGTGCCTGTGCCAGGGTTATCTCCTCTAAGGATAATATTGACAGATCATGTCAATTATTTGCTGGCAAAATTGTGTATTTTGGGGAATGACCTAGCCAGCAAATTCCATTCACTTGCTGATACTCCCAAAATCCCAAATACATGCAACAGCTGCACCATAGTATTATTCTGTGGTAATGCTGACAACACTTCCAGTCCCTGCTGCATACATAGGCTATCCTGTCAGAGCTAGATGGCCTCCATGGCTTGGAACAGGAGGTTTCTTTGTAACCTGATCTATGCTATAAAAACAGCAACTTCCAGCTGTATCACATACAAGATGAGTCATTTCTGAGAATGACAAGTTTGAGATGAAAGCAAAACTTCCCAAAGTCAAGCCTGAACCTGAACTAAGGTATGGAAGGAATGAACTTCAGAAATGTTAATCTTTTTGTGAAACAGAGCTAGTTTGAAGAGCTGCATCCATGTACCTCTGTGTATTTATGCCTCATCTTGTACCCTTGGCATCCAACACAGGATTGAGTCCTGTGTCAGACATTCCCAACCTGCAATTCTCGGTGCATTTGCTGGTATCTAAGCAAAGTGGCCAGTTGCACTGTGTGGGTGTTGCTGCTTGATTACAGATAGAAAACAAAAACTCCAAATCACAGGCTGTCACCACCCTTAAGCAATATGATAACAGGACCTGCTCAAAGGATCCTATGACAAAATGCATAGCAGAACTCTTCAGGCTGTTGTAGTACCAAAATAAAAGTATCTGCAGCCATGGATTGGAACAATCAATTCAAATAGAGGGACAGAAACTTGCCTAATAAATGTCCATCCCACTGTTAAAACACAGGAGCACTCTCTTTCTATCAAAATACAGTCTCACTGTACAAATACTTAATGTTCTCTTTGTCATGAGAACTACCTACAGTAGGCATGAAGAATTTTAACAGTACCACATTCAAAACAAGCAGCCCTGGAAGTCAATACTAGTTTGTCCACATGGGAAGAGATGCATTATTGCAAGCTTCTATACACAAGTGTTTTAGTATGGAAACAACTGCTTAAACCTTTGAACAATCTGAGAAATGAAATGCCCCAAGTGTTATCACAGCCTGGATCCCTTGCTTAGGACGACAGTGGCCACAGAACCAGACAGCAGCAAAAGGAACAAAAAGCAAAAGGGATGGAGGATAGAGAGATTGAGTGAGATGGAAGAACAGAACTGAGTACACAAGCCATGGCAGTGTTTTTCTCCTAGTGAGGAACATTACCTCATCTGCATAGCTTACCCTGAGAAAAAGTGGTTACCAGAATTTCCATGAACCACCACTTCTACTTAAAAATGTTTTGTCAGAAAGACATGAGTGAAACAAGTCAGTTCTTGTCAAGCAGAAGTGAGGAAAGGTAATACCATTAAAAAAGGTATTAATGCCAACCACAGCTGTCATTTCTTTGGTGTGGAAGCCTGCTGAGTTGGGTGCTAAGGTTCTCAACTACCTGGTGCATAGTAAATAAAAATCCTGTTCCAGTGACTTGAAGCGAAGCAATGTGTTAACACAGTTTACAGTGGCCATTAATATAAAGTATTTACAGTACTCAGAACATTCAGCAGTCTCACTTTGGGCTGAAGAGTAACAGACCACCTGGACACACACCGATTCTAAGTACAAAACTTCTAATTACAAAACGTACCTATTAGCAGATAGCTCTCTGACTGGTGAGCCTTTAAGGGGAATCTTTTCTCCAGAACATGGTCCAAACTAGCTGGCTGGCTACCACTTTTTTCTTTGTTTCTAGGGTAAACAAAAATGCAAACAAAAACATATCAATATATGCAGCACTTAAAATACATATCTAACTGCCAGAATATATCATAACCAGTGCAAGGATCATTAGCTTTCCACTTGGGCAGCTTATGATAATAAAAAGTACTTCATTTATTCCTAAACTGCTGTTGTAGTGGCAGTGAAATGGGCTATACTATGTGTCACCCTGCAGCATTTATGAAGGTATTTCCTTTCTAATGGAACATTTGATTCAGACACTGAAATTAGGATCCATTATCCCACACTTGGAGTTTTTATTTCAGGAGTCAACTATGGAAAAACAGACTGCTCTGGAGCAGCAGCAAGATGTTATTTTAATCCTTTGTCTTACATGGTCTGGATTTGCTAAGTCACTGCAGTGCTGTTGTGCCTCCAGAGCCTACATTTGCCAATCCTTTGCTAAAAATCAGCAAACCCTCATGCCCAGTATTCCATCTCAAGTCAGAGTGAAAACTCACATCACCTCCACCAGGAGCTGATGCACTTACTCCATTTCCTTCCACAAGGACAGCAAAATTAAGGTACCTCAGAAGATTTCCTCTGGGTATGCTCTGCTCCGGGGACTGCATGCTGGATATACCAAGACTCAGCCTTTTTGCACTTTCCGTTTTTCCTCCAGGGGTGCTTGGCTCTTTTTGCTGGACTGGAGTTACACCATATTTTTCTTCAAGACACCTGAGAGGCACAGTCCTGTTGATAGGCTGAAAAATAATTGCTCCACTCTGCTTTGATATTGGTGTACGGTTCCCAACATAGTATCTGACTAAGCCAGGGAGAGTGTCAAAACTTTCCAGTTCAAACTGATACTGAACACGACAGTAGGCTTCATTGAGCCTTAGAACTGTTTTGTTGATTTTAAAATGCTGAGGGGTATTTTTCCACTGACAGGTAAGAACAAAGTTTCCAGGACTGGAGAGAGAATCCCTAATCAGAAAATCTCCATCTCTCTGAACTAGGCCTTCTGCCACCTTTGAGGAAAAAGAATTACATAAAAAATTACTTCCAGAATCAGAAAACAATACATTACAACAAAATATTCTTAAACACAGGAATTAATTTGGCTACTCTGCAAGAATACATAAAGTCACAAATACAAAGCAAAGCATGAAGTGTGGTAGAAGAACTATGTCTCCAATTCTTAATTAAAAGCTCACCCCACAACAGAGATCTGAAAGGGCTTCTTGGAGGGAGCCAGCAGACAGAAGCTGATCCACTTTTGTATGTGTATTTCTTTTAGTTTGGTAATAGAAAATAAGGCATGGAGGGAAAGCAGTGACCCAGGATTTTAAGATTAAAGCATCTGAATATAGTCACACTGAAAGTTAGAAGCCATTAATACAAGATCTTGGATTCTGCCCTTTCATTGTTACCTTATGTGACAGAAGCTTTAATTCTTTTTTATTCTTTGTGAACACTGCATGTAAATACTACTGACCAGGAAGAGTCAAAGACACCTTGTTTTTCTGAGTTATTCCTCTCATGTGATAAAAAGGACGCCAAGAGCCAAGTGCAGGTGTGGCAGCAGAGCTGGCCC
>NW_005054336.1:3247861-3290757 GCF_000277835.1 Geospiza fortis
AGCTCCAGCGGCTCTGGAAGCTCCGACCCAACCTCAGCCTCACCGTGTCTGTAACTGCGTTTGTAAGGATCAAAATGTAAGTGATTGAACTGATTTTGCTGCAGTTCTTTCTTCCTCTCCCCCAAGTTCCAAGCACAAGAAAGAAAATAAACATTTTACCTTTCATTAAGAATACTGGAACAAATTAATGTCAGTGTTCTCTAAACAATATGTGCTCATAGTTTTCTTATACAAAGCTAAAATTCCATTTCCAGATTTATTCAGTGCACAAAAATCCTGATATGTATCTATTTCCCACCAATTTCTGCGCCCTAAATCCTTCCTCTGCCTCATTTTATCCAAGCTGTGTTAAATACCATAGCTTTCATACTAATAGGCTTTATGTTCCTACTAAATTAATTCAGGGATGTGTAGAGCACATCAGTGAGATTCTGCTAGTCTGCAGAAGCTCAGAGCACACTTGGCAGAGCAAAGAGCACGTACCTGCCGGGGAATGCGTCCATGGTACCAGGCATGGCTGCGCAAGTCTTCACTGCTCAGCTGCAGCTCTTCCTCCAACTCCTTCTTCAGCTTTTCCGGGCTGTTGTCCATAACTTGCCTCTCCCTAGAAAACTGCAATAAAAGATTAAAAGCTTCAACTGTGCCAAGTTTAGTGATTAACATTTTACCTGGGTTATGACTTCCATCATATGACCTGCACTGGAATGCAGGTGCTGCTTTTCAGCAGGCTGGCTTGGCTTGGCTCTCCAGGCTGTGTTTGCAAAGCCCAGCATTGTGTGAGATAACGTGTGATTGTTCTACACCGCGCGGAACGGAGCACAGTGTTCTGCCTGTGCACCAAACTCATAGTGACACACCTACAAAGTCACTTCTCTTACTTCCTCTTTTCAATAAGAACTCTAACTAATTCCAAAAAAATGGAGCTGGACCCAAATGCCCTGCTCCACTATTCTTCCTCCTGTCTAAACTTCCATTTTAAATTCAGATTCTTTTCTAGCACCCCCCTTTGAACCCATCTAGTTAAGAACATTCCAAATGCATCAAGACAGGCTAAGCTGGACACATTTAGTTGTTCAATATTTCTGTTGCCAAAGAACCAATTTGCCAAAGTAAAATTTCAATCTTAAAAGGCTTACTCCTAATGGTCATTAAATCTGCACATCCAAGATGTTCCCTTCCTGAAGGACAAAAGCTCTTGTTGCCCCTTAGCACAAAAGGCATGAGTTTTGCTTGAAGGTATCTACATCACCACTATACAGCTACTATGCATTTTCTGGAAAATTTCTGTCTTCTCTTTTTGGAGCGCAGCTTTCATGCTGGCCCACTCTGGCTGGCTAATCCTTATGGATGCAGTGTTGCTAACAGTGAGGTGCAGGATCTTCTCTGGAGTAGCCACATTCTCTTTCATAAGCACTCAGAGGAGGGAAGTACTTTGAACTTCCTTTCATTCTCCAAGGGCTGGGACTCCAGCCCATCTTTGTTGTGCTGAAAATTTCAAAAGCCTGAGAACATGTTCAACACTGATCAAAGAATCAGAGTATACCCTCTCTTCAGAGAAAGACCATTAAAAAAAAAAAAGAGAGGGATAAAGAGAGAGAGAGAGGCCCTCCAGAAAAATGCAGCATTTTGCTCCCATGCATTATGGATTTTTTTCTTAGGTCTGGATATGAGCCAAAGCTCATGGGTTCCTTTAACTGACACACTGATTCAAATGAGGAACACATGCATTATTTAAAAAAGAGCTGGGAAGGCTTGCCCACGAATTCCTTCTTCACAGTGAATACTCACAGCACCTAACTGTGGGAGCAGGTGGCACACATTTAACACTTCTTTCAACGACCTTCTCTGCAATTTCAGGCAGACTGAATTACAACAGATTACCAGACAGCAGATTTTCAGTGGAATAATGCCAGAGGAGGCATCCTGCTGTCAAGATAATTTAAACATGCTGGGAGCCCAGAGAAATTCTGAGATAAATTGTCCTCTTCTCTCTACTTTTCTCAGAGAAAACTAAGGCTTCTCTAAGGCAAACACTAGTAGCTAACATAGAAAGGCAGAAGATAAAAACAAGCTGGTAAAGAATCACTTTTCACTTTAGCTTCCCTTCTGTGAACCAGAATAGGGTGTTATTTGTCCCTACACATCTGGTTCAAAACGGACAAGCACTTTCATCAAGGAGCAAATTCTTTGTGCTTTTGTACATTAAGGTTTTGCATCAACTTCTTCCAAGCTTCTGACTGTGCAGAAAGAAACCATGCCACTAGAGAAAGAAGACCATCACTGAAAGGGCTCATTCATAAACCCATGTACAACATGAAGAGGTGAAGTTACTGGATGTACAAGGAGCCACAGAAGAGGCTTGGTGAGGACTGACGTCCAAAAGCATATTCAAGTGTCAAAACATAGCCAGGGAAGGCCAAAAATGCCTCCTCCACTCCAAACCCTTGTGACCTATCAGACCAGCACAGGTGAAGGACCTCTGGCACACACCTATCACTTGTATTTCCCAACTCAAATGGCTGGGAGCCCATTTAAAGCTGACTGGCAATGATTCTAAAATTAACAGCCCTTTCACTACCACATCTTAGAGAATGATAGCAAGTACTGTAGCATCTACACAAGCTGTAGGTAGAGTGAAGAGCACACAAACTGAGCTGAGGCTTTTCAAAAGCACCTTTTCCCCTGACTGCACAAGGAAGTGGCTGGGGAAGTTTTAAAATACCCCCTCCAGGGTAAACAAAAACATCCAGCTGCAATGGTGTAACAAGATCTTAAAGTCAGAGCCGCGCATTTTGCTGATCTTCTGACAGGAGCTACTACTTTAATGTGAATTGTATTTAAGGTTTCAAAAGATGCTTTTGACTCAATAGAGATGTTAAAGAACCCAAAGTTACTACAGAAATTGTTACCATCTTTCCAAAAGCATCTCACTGTATCTCAGTGGTAGGCAGAGCTACTGAAAATAGAACAGACTATGGGATACAAAGGCAATAACTGAATTAGCTTTAGGAGAGTTATACTGTTAGCCAACAAAAAGACCTATAGGATGAAGAACCAAAGACCTACATAGGATGAAATGGACTAGTTTCATCCATGGTATTGACATGAACTATCTTGAAAACATCAGGATGATCCACTTAGAGATATACATTAATTACAAATACAACACAGAAACCTAACGTTTCTTCTGGTGGTTGAATGGATTTTTCACTACTCAAATGAAGTTAATGAAACATATATTGAACTTGAACTACATCTAACAACACATCAAGAAAAACATTTAAGGAATCCAAACGAACTGAATTGTTAACATTCATAATTATTGGTTCGTTAAAAACCCTCTCCACCATCACCTACCACATGGAATATACTCTGATTGCCAGAGAGGTCAGACATCTCCTGAGATGAAGAAAACATGATTAAATAATCTTTGTGAAACTCAGAACTTAGTGACAGAACTCCAGTGGCTAGCACAAATCCCAGCATACACAAGGGGAAAACTGCCTAGGTAAGCAAGTTCAGTAACAGCATGTCTTCCTGGACAGTTTTTTGTTCACTGAGAGTGATTTCTTACAGAACCTACTAAAGGACAATGGTGACTGATGAACTGCCTGTAGTCTCAGCAGCCAACACCTTCCTATGCTACACTCTACACCCAAGGCCTCTGCTCTGCAAGAATCTCTGCAGACACCGAACTCCACATCATGCAAGACTCAAAAATCACTCCAGGCACAGTCTGTGCAAGCATGTGAGCCTGGAAATAAAGAAGAGGGTAGGCTTACAGCAATTATTAGCTATGCCAGTGGGCTTTCTTTCAAAAGAAAAGGTGACTTATTCTGCACAGCATGATGCAGATGCTTCAGCCTCATTTCCCAACAGCACCCAAGAGTTAATGGGCAGCAATGGTAGGCTGTAAATTTGCACTAACTTCACAGTGACAAACTTCACTTAGTACTATCTCCTTGTTTTAATTGCTTGCCTAAGACACTTGGTTGGCTCCTATTCAATGACAGAAAGAAAGCTGAATTTATATCTATAACTAGGTAGGGAAGTGGATGGTAAAAAGAAATCTAAAAATAATCTAGGGGAAAACGAAAGACTTCCATGTATTTTGCAACAAAACATAGTTGAAGAACACAGGGAAGCTTCCAGTTTAAATACTTTGAGATCTTTAATAGTGAAAACCCTGTCAGATATCCCTGGAATAAAAAAGCAAATCAAGTCAGCAGCCACTGTTTTCAAATACAGATGCTTTTGCTGGCCTACAAAGAACACCCCGTGTGTGCTTTCCAGAACTGTTTGTTCACATTTTAGTTGCATTGTTTCCAGTCCTGGTGCTATTTTAAGATATTTCTGCCATGCTGAGCTTTTGTGACCAGACCTGTTTTGTGAACAGGTCCTTGAAATAAAAATACATAACTACCTAGTAATACAATATTATCACGCTCTGGCTAAAGCCCTCAAGCCTACTTACATACACTGTGGAAAACATAGAGAGCCAAGACGTTAGAAAAAGGGAAAAAATTTCAGTCAAAAGTTATAAACTAAGAAACTCCTTGGTAGTTTATTATATTTCACAAAGGATTTCTACTTCAGAGCCACTAATCTAATAGCAGACTGTGCTTATGGATGTAACAAGCTATCCTTAATGTTACATATTATTTCACTTTTTTTTCCCCAGGTAAATGTTAATCTAGCATACCAAAACCTAGAAAATATCAAAGTTTAAGGAAATAAAACATCAAACTATGAACTCATTTAGGGTAAATTTGAAGAGGACTTTATTTACTTACCACAATATGCTGTGCCTCTGAAATTTGTCAATGTATTTTAATGGGAATTTCTCACAATAATCTGCTGCTTATGCATCCAAGGGGTTACTTTCTTGTGAGTGTTTGGCACTCTTTGAAGGCAACTCACTATACCAAGCTTCTGTGTGAACCATCCCAGTGGGATCTTTCAGATTAGACTGTGCTGAATAATCTACTGTATGAGGTTGGTAGTAAACAAAGAGTAGTCCCACAATTATTTCTGTATTGATATTAATTGATATTAATTAATTCCTCTCTAAGGTGATGATGTATTTGGTTAATTAATTTATTTATAATTTACGTGTTTAAGGGTTTTTGCTTAGTTGTGGATTTTTTTTCTTTTTCTTCTTCTTCTTTTTTTTTTTTCCTAAACCAATTTGAATTATGAGGGAGAGGCTTTTAATTTTAGACATTGTTTGGAAGTGGTCCAAAATCTGTCATGCTAGAGCCCCTCATTCAGCTCAGATGAAGCCAAAATTCACATCATCTCTCTCTGTATCCCTCTGGCAAAGCATTATTTACGCAAAGCACAGCCAAGGTCTGTTACAGGTACAAGACTAGAGGGGGCCACATTCCCATCCAATCTCAATTACTTCCTGGTGCTTTACACAGCTCTGCCAGGTGACAGTTAAATGAGCCCAACAGGCAGCCTTGGAACCACCTGATTTCCTGTTGCCTTGAAAGTTTCAGGAAAAAAAGAAAAAGAAATGGTTATTAGGGATAAATGAGAACAGCTTTGTGAAAACTAAAGTGTGGTCTGACGAAGAAAGTCAAGTCCATGCCTTTCCCAAAATTGTAGTACTTGGTTTAAAGTTTTAATAAATGTACTGAATCCATCTAAACCAGACATATTTAAAATTTCTCATCAATCCCTCTTTTCTCCAACACTGGAGGCCTGCTATGTTTGCTTAAGTACACCTTAAATGCTGAACTGTGACTTTCTGACTGGATAAAATCACTAGGTCCTACAGAGCTTCCAAACAAATGAGGAGATGGGAGAAACTTTGTGATTAATGAACAACTTAAATTTTGTGAGATTTACATAGCTTTTAGCCAAGTGGATGATTTAACAGAAAGACCAATCAACAGAAAATATGAAGGGGACGCTGGGGCAAGAACAGGAAACACTAAGAGGGAAGACAAACATATGAAACAGGAAAGGAGAGGACACACATATACTGGATACCAAGAACATCTGGAAAAGTGAAAAAGAATGAAATTTCTCTAATTCCAAGCCACTAGAGAGCTGTCAGCTTGTTAATACAGAAAATTCATATTTTATTGTCGAAGTTCCAATTCTGGATCAATATATAATTCACTGGCTGCAGAGATCCTTTCAGTCTTTAATCCTGCGCCCTTGTGATCCTAACCAGACTGCCTATCTGCCACTACAAATACAAGCATTTAAAAATATACAATTACACGAATTTATAATGAGTACAATGTGTATAATTTCACTTATAACTCTACTAACTGGCCACCAAACACAACACACTTGCACTGAGCATTTACATGTAGAACCAAATGCTCCAATATTGCTCAAAAACATTCTTGTCAGTCTTATTTCCTCCTGTACAGAAAAGCAGCATCATTGGCCAAGGCCTCACAAAACAAAAACAGACAGTGATTTCTGAATAGCTTTTGTTTGAGACAGAACTAACTGGAAAAAGGGAATTTCTAAACACAGGAATCCATTTTCTGACTGGAAATTGAACCATAGCTGCTGGAACATTCTTCACAGAGGCAGCTTTCTGTAACCTTCCAGGGGGCACAAAGTTTACACAGGACTACAGCAAGTGCTGTGTTAAGTAAGACGAGGTACAGAATGGGTGATTTACTCAGAGAGATGAATTAATACAGGAGAATAGCAATTTTGAAGCCACCAGATTCCTGCATACTTCTTCAGGTAACTGGTGACAGCTTCTGAGTTACTGATGAAAAGATAAATTATCATGAAAACTTTCCCCAGGACTGCAATGGCTCTTTAAAAATCAAATAAACTCCATCATGTGCATGCTGTCACTCTGCTGCTATGAGCAACAGAAGTTGCCTGTGTTCACAGGAAGGCAGCTAATTTTTTCTGGTTTTGGCTGTTACAGAGTTAATTTCTCCTCAGTAGCTGGTACAGTGCAGTGTTTTGGATTCAGTATGAGAACAATGTTGATAACACACTGATGTTTTGATTGTTGCTAAGTCATGTTTATCCTAAGCTAAGGACTGACTTTGTGTCTCACACTGCGCCAGTGAGGAGGTGCACAAAAAGCTGGGAGGGAGCACAGGGGAGGGAGCACAGACATGACAGCTGACCTGGACTGGCCGAAGGGATATTGCACACCACAGAACATCATGCCCAGTATATAAAATGAGGAATTACCTGGAAGCAGGGCTGATAGGAGTCCAGGGACAGGGTCTGACATCAGTCAGCGGGTGGTGAACAACTGTATTGTGCATCATTTGGGTCTTTTTCTTCTTTCATTATTATTATTTACTAGTATTATGATGTTTTACTTCATTTCGATTAAAAAACTGTTCTTTTGTCAACCTAGAAGGTTTAGTTTTGATTCTCCTCTCCATTCTGCCAGGGTGGGGCAAGTGACTGGCTGCTTGGTGCACAGCTGCCAGCTGGGCTCAAACCATGACAACTAATAAGGAAGATACTTATTTAGAATGAGGGAACTAAAAAAAGCCCTTTTGTGCAAAGATCAGTTTAATGTTAAGTGAAGGTAATGGGAAAACTTCATTCTAGTGGATTCAACAACCATTTTCCAGTACACCACCACACTTATAACAAATCTTCACATTTCTATGTAACCACATTCAGAGCTAGGAGAGCTTCATTTCTGGAATGCAGACCCTGAGAAATCTTGAGTTTGGTGTTAGTCAAATCACAATTCCCCACTCAGTGACCCTTGAGATTTGCATTTCCAAATGTAAATTATAGACATACCTAAATAATAGGTAGCACCAAGAAATTAAATGCATAAATATCTACTGAAAAATATGCCCATTCCCATCAAACAGAAGTCACTAACAGAGCACCAGTGGACCCTGTGCTATCTACATATTTATGCTAGAAGATAATCAAACTTCTACTGCAGTGAAATTATAAAATTACCATGGGAAATTGAAAAGAATTTTATAATGTAAGATTCATCAAAACTCAAACTCAGCAACAAGACAATGGGAAATCAAAGCTTGGGGAGCTATACAAAATTTCACATAATTTTGAGCAGTCTTTTCACATCTGCCCCTCTCCAACAATAACAAATCTAACACTGAAAGGCAGACTGATAATGCTGAGTGGCGATTCCATGTAACTCACGTGTTATCAAACCCAACTGCCTCCACACACATGCTGAAACTGGATATATGAAGCCTGAGGATGCCAGTGAACAGATTTAGATCACTGCACACTGAAAAAATATTAATTAAGATCTACTATCTATAAAAAACGTTTGCAATTCACCCAAGATAAAACATGGCACTAGAGTAAGGAGCTGCTTATAAAAGGCTTCTTACTCATGTCACATTCACAGCCTTAGTGCATTACTCACTGATGTGCTACATCAGCCTGCTGCAAGTTCTAGCACTTGGCAGTTCTGAGAACTGGAGTGGCTTTCCCCTTTTGTGCAGCTTCAGCTGAGGGTGAATCATAGCAGGGAATTAAGAATGAAAAGACTTGAATTTCAAGGCCCTTCCCCCTCTGATCATGACAACCATACTGACTAGTACTAAAAAAACCCTGTCTTGTGGCAAAGTTGATTTCATTTAGACCTCCACATTTTTAAGTCACCAGTTATCACTGATTTAGTCCTAATTTATTTCTCCTCTTCCAAAAAATCCAAATTTAAAGAAAAATATTTTGGTATGAAAGTGGCACAAGTCACAATTTAGTATTTTCTCTTCACTTCTTTTTTAAACACAAACAGGAGCCCCCTTGCCTTGAAGTTTCTCTATTTTCCCTCAATGTAGAAGCTATAAAAAACCAAATGGGATCATTAAAGGTACTGGCACGTCATGACTCAATAATGAGTTGATCCAAGTTCAGATGTTCTGTACTGATCATTATCTTTTCTATTAATGCATGGGAAAATAAACCAAATATCTGCTGTTGAGACCTCAGTTTCACACACTGAGTGCTCAAGTGCTGTACTGCTTCCTGTGCTTTGGTGGGACACAACAAGGCATCTCTGAGATTGGCCACATACTGCTTTCAATTAAATTGGGTAACACAATAAATTTAGCACAATGCAGAAAATTGTCTGAATCTCTCAGGGGTAGTTGACAACTTCAGCATGTTTATTTATGGATCAATTTGGTATTTCATGACACTTGTAATTACTATTAAAACCAAGTATTAACTTCATCTAATTACACAAACTGATTTTGCTTGATTTCTTAAAAGATTAAAAGAAAATAATAAAAAATTTAAAAACTGATGACTTTATTTTCTACTATTTTATTGTTCACATCATCCTAGGCTCTTTAGCATTTCACAGAATCCATACCACTGGGCCCCAAGTTTTAGACCTTACTTGATTTGACCACCGGCTGTTTCTATACCTACAGCCACTTTCTCTTCAGCAAATGCACCCCAGTTCCCTACCATCCAAACTTCTTCAAATAGCAGTTCATCGAATTTAACTATTGCTAAATCTGCATACTGGAACACATGCATTCAAATCTATTTTAAATGCTGCAAATCTCTTTAAATAGAACATTATTTTTGAAAGATCCCAACTGTAATTTGTTTCTACATAAAAGGTTTTATTTTTCACCCTCCATACAGCAAACACTATTAATATTTCAGTTTCTCTAGAGACTATATGGATTAGACTAAATGGAAAGTTGCCATGACAACAGCACCGTTATTTTAGGTATTAGAAGTTCATGCCAAGTTAAATAAAGGGCATCTGCATGGTCAAGAACAAGTTTTCTAACTGCTGTGACAGCCAACAATAAACCCTAACGTCATTTTAGAAGTTCTAGAACTGGAGAATTAAGCCTTAAAACAAGAATGAAAATCAATTACAGCACAATAGAGCATCTTTAGCATTCTATTGTGATGATAATTGCTGACATCTGTCTCAGTGAGAAGAAGTCAATCTGACCAGAATAATTTTTTCAGAATGCCCAAAAGACTGAGCCCCACACCCCACTTTCAGAAATGGACAGTTATAAGGCCAAATCACTGAAGGTAAGAGAAGGGGACAGCTGTTCCCAACTTTTGAGTGCTTCCATCAAAGTCTGAAAGCCATGGCCAGAAGACAGCAACCTTCATATCCTTCCTCACTGCAAGTGC
This sequence comes from Geospiza fortis, assembly GCF_000277835.1. Classification (NCBI taxonomy): domain Eukaryota; kingdom Metazoa; phylum Chordata; class Aves; order Passeriformes; family Thraupidae; genus Geospiza; species Geospiza fortis. Next base: position 3,257,975 of record NW_005054336.1, read on the forward strand.
TCCATGGTGTTAAAGAATAATTCACATGTTAATCTTAAATTAAAAGATTTAAAAGTGTAACAGGTCATCAAAAGTAGTCAGATGCCCCACATGACAACAATTCCCAAGTCCCTTAGACACTTCTGTTATTGTGACTCAAAATTATTATAAAGGCTTTTCTGTACTTACAGCGCATATGGAGCATTTTTGCATAAAGTAAATTATATCCCTGCCCATGGCAGGAGGATTGGACTAGATGACCTTCAAAGACTCATTCCAACCCAAACCTTCCTAGGAGTTTATGACTTTGTGTATCTTGCAATTAAAAAATATAAGGACAAATCTAAAATTGTCTGAAGCATTTAAGAAACACCTGCAATCCTGAACACAATTGCCTGTGTTTTCCTTATATAGGTGAAAAAAGTTAGGGAACCAAATGGTCTGATCACTTAAACTCTGAAAACTTGAAAATTTGCTAAAATCCTCCCCAGCAAGTTCCTTATAGGGCATTTTTAATTAGTCCCTAAACATAAAGACAGCCAGCTTCAGACTCACAAAACTGCAAGTTGTTCAAGCTTCTCTCTGAGACAACAGTGAATTGTAAAGGTGTTCCTTAAAAGAGAAACACTCTGTACCCAACCGTGGTATAAAAAAACCACTTGTAAACAAAAACGGAAAGGTTACTGACTAGCACACTGCAGTTGGAAAAGAGCACCTACCTTGACTCTGATAATAGACTTACGATGATAAAAGCAGCAAAGTGCTGCAATCAGCATTTGAAAAACATTATAATCCTTTGGCATTTTCAGTTCTGCTGCCTGTGGTTCCTCCAGACTGAAGATAAACAGTCACTACTAGCAGTGCTCTGAGGTTCAGCTCTTCAGTGTCACCACTGCCTACCGGTGCTGCTACACCCCCTACTCAGGTATCAGTCTGGGACACTTCCCACAGCTGAAGCTGATCCCATCAATTCAGGGACTGCTGGCTTCCAGCATGCCATACAGAGAGTGCCAGAATCCTCATGTGATCTGTTCCACTCACCAGTGAAATCCTACTCCTCTAGCTTGGCAACCCCCTGCCTCAGAGATGCGTTTAAGGCATCAGACAAGCCAAACTTCCCTTCTTGATGAGTTACAGTACCTGACTGTCTCCCAGTGCTGAGAAAGGCTTAATCAGTTGCTCCAGCTCAATCATGCAACATTTCTGCCTGCATCATCATTTATACACATATAAAAGAAAAAAAAAAAAAAGAGGAAAAGCAGTTGATTACTGTTTGACAACTGTAAGAACTGAGCCTCGGTAACCAGGGAAAATGGTAAATCTGTTTATTTTTAATTAGGAAGCTTCTGGCATAGAGTCCTTGAAAAACGTTGCAAGAAACCAACCCTGTAAACATTGTCAGTATCACTGTCAGGTAACCAAGGTACCTTCAGTATTTAAAACTCTCAGTGGACAGCTTTATTTTGGTGATAGTCCCATGGCATTATGCAAACTGCTTGAGAAAGAAAGAACTGAATTCACAAACATGTCTGACGTGGCAAAGTAGAAGTAAGCACTACAACAAAATAAAAAGCAGCAGTTTTATTTATGCCTGTGATTCCATTCTCCTGGACAGCACAGTCCATAGCCTACTGACCAGTCAGCAAACTACTCATCAGCAAAGAATCTGCCTGACATACCTCAAGGCTCTCTCAAGCACCAGGGCAAAAAAGAGGCAAACAACTCGGGTAATTACAACTGTAAGAGACGAGACATGACCTCCATAGCAGCCTAGTTAACAGATCTGGTGAAAGGAAACCAATGGACTGGATTGAGGAGTACAAGACAGCCTGTAACACTTAAGAACTAGAAACTTTGAAGAGATAAACCAATTATTACTGGGGTGGTACCAAAAATTATGGAAGTCACAGATATTCTAGATCTTGGATTAGGAATAAATTAATCCCAAGGAGTGGTTAAAATGAATAGTTACTTGTATTTTTCATCAGCAACAAGTATATGACATAATTAGGAGGACACATATTAAATACTTATTGATAGCCTCAGGTATTACTTGCAAGGTAGCTCTCACCTAATAACAGAGTACTTCCTTCCCACACTGACTGAACAATGGGAAGTGCCCTCAGTGCCTGCATCCAGCAACAGGAACTGGTGCACAAACCAAGCAGCAGCACTGAGAAAAGACATAAAACGTGCACTGCCTTTCAAGGAAAATATGATGGAATGCCTATCTAAAAAGAAGAGGAAACCTCAGTGTTGATAACAAGGAAATGGAAGTGTGATGTGTAAAGTTCTCTCACCTATCTGATCATGGAAGGTTTGCAGGTACCTACCACCAGGTGCAGCACCATGCCCAGAATGCTCAGAAAGGCAGCCAGACTACTTGGCCACGTGTAGGAGATGTTATGCCAGAGACTCTTCTGAGAAAAGGAAAACAAGGTAGGAGTAAAAGAACAGAACATTAAATGGACTGCAAAGTAATAAAGCTGGCAAGAAAAAAGAGTGGCCAGAAAAGAAGCTGAAAATACTGACTTTGAAGATGAAATCCTGCTAAAGAGTACTTTATGACCAACTCAAACAATGAATGAGTAGATAATATAACAGGAATGTGAAAGTACCGTCCTTTTCTTTTCGCACTGTGCTGCAGCGTATTTTAATTTACTTTGAGTTATTTTTCCACTTCGAGGAACTCCACAGGATTGCTTTAGTAAGCAGCCAGAGAAAAAAGATTAAAAGATACCCTGCAAAACTTCAAACAAAAAAGCCTCAACTGTGATGCCTGTTTCTTGACTGAAATCTTCTGGTACTGTGGCAGGACATCTCATAAAGGACTGTATTTTTAAAAATATTAATCAAGTGTTCTCATAGTAACACCCTAATCCAATTTTAAAACTGGAAGGGCAGGAGGGAGGGATGATAAAAAGGTAAATTAAATTGAAGACTGCATGAGTCAAGGTGTTTTTGCTTCACAATGCTGGCAAGACAGTATTAATATCACACACTAAGGTTTCACTTGCAAGACCAAGAACAGAAATTATCAAGACAAGCAATGCGAACAGTAGGCGACAAGAAGGGCTATGAGGATGACTTAGCTATTATGGCAGCAGAAACAGCTGACTTAGCAGTGCAAATAAGGTGGATCACTTCTGCTCTGAAAAGAATTAGAAGTTCCAAAAACAAATCCTCTATGGGGTTGGGAAAAAAAAGGACAGCAATACTATGTCCTATCAGTGTGTAAACCGTACACTGAAATTTGAACAAAGGTTCTCATCCATCATCAAGAATAAAAGCCCCCAATTTTTCAAAAAAAGGAGGATTGGAACTGCCAGTTCCTTATTTCCTGTCTGCAATGAAATAAAGAATCAAAAATTATGTATGTTGAGAGAATGCCAGAAATAATGAAAAGCAAATACTGTACAATTCCATACAGCAGCTGCTGATGCTTTTTATCAACAGTGTAACTGATAGGAAAAAGAATACTTTATTTAAACAGTAAATTTTAAATGGTTTAAAAATTAAACTAAAGGGATTTTTCTATTTATTAAGGTTAGTATGACTTCTGCCTAGATAGCTCAATGAATGGATGACAACCTTTGCAAGACACTGTGATACAGAAGTACGAAAATTAATATTACAGGAAGGAATCTCAAAGAGTATGTGAGAAATCTCTGAGTGACAGTATGGTATGTCCTGCACTGATGGCTATCATGACTGAGGATAGTCTTCAGGCTGCTCCAATCATGCTTCATACATAGCTAAGGATTTACATTTTAAAATATTGACTCAGAGAAACAAAGAATGGCTTAGTCATATATTCACTCCCCTGGCCTTCAATTTTTTGCTGGTACTTTGGGTTCTTGGACTCTGCACATGAGAAACAAACCTGTTTATTGTACCTTAGAAACATCAAATACAATCCTTTTGCTAAGTCATCTATTGATGGTCAGAGGTCAACAATCAGCTTTATTTCTTAGTTTTCAAAGATTCTTTCTAGACTCTTAAATTATCTAATAATCCCTTCATCGTTTCTGTGGATGGTTGGTTAGATTATGTTTCATAACTTTGAGAACCAAGCTTAAAAAGAAAGGATTTTTAAGTTCAGAAAATCCATGGCCAGTTCAAGGACACTTGAACATGTATTCTGTGTTGAGCTCCTAATAGCCCATTAGGAAGAGAAATTAAGGAGTCTCTGCTAACCCCATCTGTTATTACAAAGCCTCTGAAGTTATTTAGGATAGTTTCATGGTCTAGTTTAAATTACCCAGTGTTCCCTTGACACACCTAAACTGTGTCCAGCTTGCTCACAGCACATTGCATATGCAGGAGTTTGAGGTGCTCACCCAGGATAGTGTGAACCTGCTCAGGGGGAACCTTCTTAAGCTGCTTTAATCCTACTGGTCAAACAAGAAAAAAAACCAAAGTGGCTTCAAGATTTTAAGTGGTTCAAGTAAAGTAACCACACTCCTTGAGAATATAAATGCTAGAAAACTCACAAGCAGTCTAAAGTTACCAAAACAATCTCCAGAGCTACAAGAGGTTATTTTGAACCAAATATCAGTCATGGTCATGAGAGTGCTTAGAATTCACACACAGAATGATCATGATTTGTGATTTCATATTAGAGAAAGAGAAATCATTTCAGACTAAATTAGATGAGGGAATTGTTGGCTAGCCACTTTGCTTTGCAATGCTCTATTCATTTAAGCATTCAAATCAGCCTAACAATATTCAGTGAAACACATGTAATGCTTTACATTTCACTGCACTAAATGGAAGTAAACAATGCAGGCAGGAAGCCAGCTGTAAATGAAAGAAGCACTGTACAAGGGTCAAGAGCACAAATCTGATTAGATCCAGCCCTGAGCACTGCTGCTGAATGAGTGACGTCCCACGGACACGTCCCCATTACACAGGGCATGACCTATGGTCAGAGTGCCTATGGCTACAAAATGGCAGCTCTGGGCTTGTAGGAAAGTACAACAGGAGTACACAATTTGTACAGAAATTTGAAAGGAAAAAAACAAAGAAAATAAAGTAACTTAAATCCCCAGTTGAAACATTTTTCATTTAATACGTAAGAGTTTTTGCCATAATTAGTTGTTCTTTTTAATGCAAGAAAAAGTCAGGAAACAGGACAACTGATAAATAATTTGTCCATGCAAGCATCTTCACAATGCCCACTCCCAGTTGGTTTTAGCAGTAAGTCCTGCAGATATGGCATGTTGCCTCTAACAAAGCTCTGGGGGCAGATGCCTCCATATACAGGTAGTGCCCAACTTTACAGCTGAACACTTATTAAAGTGTAGAATAAGTGGAAGAAAGGGGATGACAACACTGTCAGAAGGCTTTTTATCTGTTCCTAACTCAAAGGTCTACAGGCACATAAAGTCCCATCTACCAGCTCATGTCCTACCATTCCTGTCTCAATTCTTAACCAAACTGACTCTTCCATGTTCTCTGAGATAACCTCACTTCCTGCATGCTGCTGTTGGTGCAGCTTCTGGTCATAAACCAACAGATAGAGCTGCAGCTGTAATTACCCCTGTTTGCATTGCGAGGTGTGGTGTGGGAGAGGTCAGCTTAATTTCTTCCTCCTTTCTATTGCAGTTCCGTGAGGCAGTCTCAGAAATAAGCTGCAGTTGTACAGGAATAGTGAGAAAACAGAATTTGCATCTATTTAGTTTACACTGCTGCTTGAATAAATCTCTTTGAAAATCTGCCTTGTATAAAAACTCAGGTCTGCAGGTACAAGAAATAAATGCCCAACCTGCTTATGAGCTTCCTACTAGGTCTTAATTTGCACTTTAAGACATCCAAATGCCTTTGAGATTCATATGTTTTAGTAATAAAAGATCAAATTTTTTTCAAAGTAATCTGGCAGTAAGTCTGTCTTTCCTGCTAGACACTTCCCTATGAATCCACCAGCAGGTTTAATTGAGCCTACCAAAAACTAGCATAAGTATTCTTGAGCTCCACCTACTGTCTGCCAACCCACGTACAAACATGAAATAATTTTGTAACATCCCACCTATTATTCCTTCAATTTGTTCCTTGGACTGGGAAAAAAAATTATGAAAAGGCATGAATTTCCTTTTCTTTCAGAATTAGTTCACAGTTTAATATGGGTAATACCTTCTTCTCTTTCCTGCTGACTTAGCTGCCATTAGTCTAACTAGCTTTGCTGGCCAGCATACCAGAGCTGTCTTGCATATAAAAATAAGGCATTAAGACAATTGTTAACTTCAGACTTCTGTATTTGAAAGTCTCCCCAGTCCTGTCAGAGTAAAGTGCTTGTTTGTGTGAGATTTAAACCAATTCTAAGTATAATGGAAAGATGAAAAAAATGTGTTACTTCTCCAGGGTAAGCAGACACCTTTAAAATATCAGCTAATTATCTAAAACTCCTGAATAGCCTAAAATAGCCCTTTTATACAGAGGATGTATATTTTGGATGTGCAGCACTCAGAAAGAAAACTTACAAGTCACTTGGGCTCTGTCAGAGCTTGGCTTTTCAAAAATCTTTCAGTGTTTTACTAACAAAAGGATTTGAGGACATGGAGGCAAATGACCTCTAGGTATTCTAGACAAGCAACATAACATTATGCTCCATTATTTGTGCAGATGTTTATTTTCTACAAATATCCGACATACAAAAATGTCAGGCCAGCCTGGTCCTTTGCCAGCACACAGCAGTAGATGACATCCCAACTGAAACCCCACAATGCTCCTCCTGCTGCCCTCTCTGCAGGCTAAACTGTATCTCAGTGCATCTCCAAAAACAGGCAAGACAGACACACACAATGGACCAGTCTTATTCTAATTATTATCTGTAAACACAGCTCTGAGAGATGAGGAGCTTTACCTCTCTAGGCTTTATCACTAAGAGACCCAAAAGGCTTAATGAAAAAAATTCATCATCGTCATCATCTGCTCTCCACACATTATATTCTCACTCCCCCTTGTGGCTCATGAGCTTACAGACACTGAAAAATCAACAGTAAGGTGTTGCATGGAGTTAAATATAAACAGCTGAGAGCTTTTGCTATTAGTCCATCTTCAAAAAGATGAAAGCTATAAACCAGCCCACTTTTATCCCCTATTTCTTTGGAAAATAAATGCACATCACCACGTACCCACATTTGCTTTCACTGACATGGACATTTTGAGTTGGGAATATTATCAAAAGGCCAGGGGGGATGGGGCCCTGAGAAATCTGGTCTAGTGAGAGGTGCCCCTGCACAAGGCAGGGGATTGTAACTAGATTTCTTCTGAGGTCCCTGCTAACCCAAACCATTCTGTGATAACAGCATTTGAGAGCCACTGGGATTAATATTGTGGAGAAAACAGGTAATTAGTTTAAAAACAAGTTTCCCAAGATCACTAGAGATAAAATAAGACCCATTTTTTGTACCCCAGGACTTCTATCCCATGTTTCAGATTCAGAACTTTCCCGCTTATGTTTCTCATCTGTAAGTAAGACCTGATAGTAGTCACTGATCCTCTAACAAAGGCATTGACAAGTTCAACTAAGTAGCTACTCCCACCAGTGTTACTATTGGTGCCAAGGAAATTAGAGCAAAGTAATTTTATAGTTTTCAGCTCAAATATCAGTGCATGTAGTGGTTTTTGAGGACTCTAGACCAGACATCACTTGAGAGTTAATGAGTAATAACAGAAGTAGAATACAGACATGAACTGGGTCAAATCCATGGTAAGATAACATGTAAGATTAACCATTAACATACACAGAGAGGATGCTCGCTGCTCTAAGAATTATCAACATTTTATATTTACTAAAGCACCCTCAGCATTACAGAAGATGCTTCCATAAGCAAAATACCTTAAACTCCATTTCAGCATCAGAAGAGGGGAATGTACTGCTAAAAGATTTCATAATGAAGGCCAGAATAATTAGAAAGCCACCATCCACTTGACTCAATTAATATAAGGATTATCATTCAGAAAGAAAATATTCCTTCTCACAGTACACTAACTTCCCTCACCCCTCATCCACAAAACCCCAACACCTCAACCAACCAAGAGAACCCACAAACCCCACCAACCACAGAAAACCCCAGCTCTTAGAGCTAGCCAGGCCGTTCAGGAATTGGGGGCTGGGAAAGAGCAAATAGCTCCTAACAGGAACAGGCTAACTTGGGGTTTCATGCTCTAGGGAAACATGAACTAGGACAGTAGACTGAAAGTACACTGTCTTGCAGAGCTACAGAATCATACTTCCTGCATAATTTACTGCAAGCACAGCTTACATTTTATTCATCACTTTGCAGCCAACACATTACAGAACTGCTGACTCAGTCTTATTTTCAGAGACCAGCCTGTTGGTCAAACAAAATTCAACATGAGAAAATACTGAAACTTGGGCGTTATATTACACCACCAATTAATGAATAACTGCATTATATCAAATAAGATACGTTTTCTTTAACTCCAAATGAACAGGGCAAGATTTCCTGTTCATTTGGAGTTAAATTTTTTTTTTCCTGGGCTGATTAAATTGTTTTAGGAACAATTATCATACATACTTAAAGAAATAGCTGCCCTCAGAACATCTATTCTGACAATCTCAGGGACACTCTGACAAAAAAAAAAGATTGTCAACTTCCCTCTAGGACCTACTTCTATTACATAATGACAGGGAGGAGGGGAAAAATCTACACAACCCCACACCCCCCCTCCGATTCTGTGCCTCTTGAGAAAAAGCAACCAATTTCCAACAGTCAGGTTCCTATGAGAGTTACCAAGAAATTATTACAAAATGTGATTTGAATAACCATGACTCGATTAAAAATATCCTGTCAAGTGTTTCTTTTCCAGCAGAGGGCAGTGCACAACCAGCGACCACCCTTCAAAAACCAAACTGAAGGTTTCATTGAGACCAAAAATTACATGCATTTAACATTGGGTTGGCTTGAAGACAATATTTTATTTCTTAATCACGCAGCTTACATACAAGAAGCAACTGCTATGGAGTGTTGGTGAAGCTTCTGTTCCTGCTATGCAGAGAAACATAAAAAAAGAGGAAATGTGTCTGTCTGAAGCCTTACTGACATCACTGATGATCTCTGAGTCAGATGACAAATCCATAGTGACAGAGATGTGTAAAGTCCAAGTTGGCCACATGGGCATACTGCTTCTCTCTCAAAAAGCCACATTCCATCCGATAGCTACACCTGCTGGGATACTGTTGTCCTTGCTGAAGTCGCAAAATGTGTGGAAAAGAAGTCCTCAAACCACCCTAGAGACTCAAAAACAACCTCCTGATCATGTGGTGCCTTCGTGCAGGCATTCCTCCAGCTCTGTTACTTAAGGCTGTCAGCCAAGGCAGAAACCCAACAAACGCTCTGCTCACAAGCCCCAGCTCGTATCTCAGCAGGCAAGTCTCTGCAGGATGTGACACACAGCAGAGAGCAATGAACTGCACTTGGCAAGGGTTCCACTGAGGTGGGGATTTCTCTGATATATTTCCATGTCTAAAAAAAGGCTGCTTGCAAGGAAATTTCACTGTCATCAGGAAAAATTATTTCCCAAACTGTGGCTACTTGTCATGCTGACACACATTTTTTCCTAAACTTCCCTAAACTTACATACACACATATAAACTTTTCTTTTGACCACCCTCTTACCATAGTATCTTCAGCAGTAGAATTGTGAGTCAAACACCCATGCCTATATTGGATTGGCATCCACAATATTATGAATTTGTGCAGTTAACAATACAAACTGCATCAATATATCTCATAACTTGATCTAAGTCCCTTGAAGCTGAATTAAATCCACAAAATACTGTCCTATTTTGCAAAGCTAGAGATAATGATAACACACTGGAATGTCATCAGAATTTTATTTTCAGTTGCACTAACCAAATCCGTGATGAATGACAGTAATTTCTATCACAGTTTGCTTTCTAACAAAATCAAGGAAGAGTAAAAATAGGGAAAAAAATTAATACTGTGGGGCTGAGACAAATAGGAATCCTTCAACGGAATTCCACAAGAAACTCTTTTTCTGCAGCTGGAACTTCCTTAAAGTAGCAACAGTTTTTTCCAGTCTGAATCTAAATATAAACTTCCCTCATGACCATGCTGAGCAGACATAAATTTTGCACATTTTCCACTAATGGAATAAAATATAACTCCAGTACTTCAGGCCATAATAATATTTATCAACTCACTGCTGATATGTATTTCTGTAATTATCAAGCACTATTTCCAGAGGAAATGCTTGAAAGGTTTCCCTGATAGGATGAGAGAAATCTCTCTTTTTTTTTCTTTTCACCCTGATACAGCTTCAATGATTACAGCACAGATTTCTATAAAAAGATCCTGAAGTATTTCTAGTGAATAGGAATGGGACAGAAAGCTATCTTTGGTTCACATGAATTTCATCAAAATGACTCACAAAAAGCTCTCTGACACACTCTAATCTGCCAGCACTTGATTCTTTCTCCCTTACTGCAGGAATCTGTTCTGTGGATGTGTAGACTCAGGGTGTGGGAAGAACCTGCAGAGGTTACCAATGGATCTATTATTTGGTTCATAAAACTTGTAAAAATCTCACAGAATGTACAACGTGCTATTGTGTCCCTGAATCTCTTTCATGAATTGGGTAGCAGCCTTAATCAAAGCAGTCTGGCCTGTTTTCACTTCTACCATAAAAGGGTTTTTTTGAAAGAGCCATTTAACTGTGACCATGGTTTCAGCAGCACTGTGAATACAAAGGAAGAGTTGAAGCCATATGGACACTTCAGTATACTCAGACTCCAGCAAATCAGTACATTTTTCATCCTCCCTTACAACCTGCTTTTGCATAATTAGCTCTCTTTATATACTGAATGAACTAATACATCAATATTCAAGACGTAGTAAACTGCACCTTGTGAGCAATGTAATTTAAAGAATTAGAAACCACAGTTCATCTATAGAGAACATTCTCTTAAAAAAATATGATCAGTATTTTCTGTCTTGCATCTTGAACAGAATAAAACAGCAGGAAAAAACAACTTATTTTGCCTTTCCTCTGTTCAGAGTATTTCTGAATACAAGGATTTATTTCTTCTACTTTCAGTCACCTGATTTCAGCAAGGAAAGGTCTGTTAAAAAGCAAAGTGCTACACTCAGCTCTGAAGTTTACCATCAGTCTATCTGCTTGTAGTCACTATGGCCACAACAGACATGATGATGTTCTCACTGTGAACCAGCACACAACTAAAACCAGCACACTGGTCTGAGCCCAGGTCTTTCTGTAAAACCGCTTTTTAAATCTAGCTAGTTTAAAACTAGCTGTTTGTCTTGAAGAAGAGTAGGTATGACTGTGCAGCCCGATAAAGTGGGTGTGTGTGAAATCCCAAGTGAGGCTGGCCAGGACACCTGAGAACAATCAGTGCCCTCAGGGCTCTGACACGGTACAATTTGCTTGGGACTGTAACTCTTGGGTAGAAGTGCCAGCAGCCAAACTACCCTAACACAAATTTATGCCACGAATTGCTTTCATGATAATGTAAGTCTTTCAAGGCAAATTAATCCAAAATCTCTCTTCTCTTTCCAGCCTGAATAGCAACATGACAGAAACAAGAATCAGTATCAAGACGTCACAATTACCACGTACAATTAGTTCCAGTGTGAGTTTTTTTGTATGAGCGATACATCACACATGCTTCATACTCAAGTTTATATGTGTTTTCATTCAGTAAATCAACACTTCTCTGTTGAGAGACAACACTAACTATATTTTCTTATGCATTAGAAAATACAAATTTTCTGTTTTCTCCCTCTTCTCTTACTATCTCTTTTTCATTTTAAGGTATTTTTTTACCACTTAAGCAACATCTGTCAAAGCCTACCTGCTAGCTCAAACTACGTAAGTACGGATTACACACCAAAGAGACTTGTGCAAATAGTAATGGTGGTATAAACATTGCTGCAGAAATCTGTTTTTTTTGCTTGAGAAGGTTAGGGCTCAGCAGTTTAAGTCTATACCTGCCACCATAATGTATTTGAGGATCTGGAAAATTTATAACCATTACCATACCGTAACTTACAGAAAACAGTGAACACATACTTGCTAAAACCAAAGCCAGCAAAGGGAATCCAAAATCCTGTTGGTATGAATTCACCCACAATTTTTACAGTTAAGGTTAACTGATAAAAAGAAGTTAGAGGTAACTGATGAAAGCCCTCCTTTATTTAAGAATGACTGATTTCTGTGTAAGAACACATTTTAAGAAGCAGTTTTATTAGCAACCCAGATTTTTACAGACAAAAAATGTTTTGGGGAGTTATAAGAAAGCAATATCTGCATATTTTTCAAAGTTGTAGTTTGAGATTTCTTGTCTAGAATTCCTGTTGTAAAAACACTCAACTAGGATCCAAACTCAAAGTTCACTAAAGGTAGGGATATAGCCAGGAAAAACTGAAAAAGGAAGGGGAAGAGAAGGCATTGGTAACCCTTGTGTTCTCCCTTATAAGTCTCTTTTCCCCAGGCTTTCCTCCTCAACATCAAAGTTTTAATAACTAAGCTTAGCATCACTGCTATTGACAAGAGTCCAAGACAAGCCTTTACCAGGAAAGTTGAAAAGCCCAGAAACCACATTTATAATACAGAACTTGCTGAAACAAGACAAGACACATATTGATGAACTGGCACATGATACCTCTGCCTTCCACTCAGTCACATTATTAAAACTGTAACAGCATACTCAGTACAGCACAGTGCGAGACAGCAAATTAAATACAGCAATTAACACGTCCACCACTTCATTGCCTCTGGCATCCCCTCTTCCACAGTGCTCTTGAGAAGGCTTTTGACCTTCTCTTCCCTACCATATCCCAACTTCAGGCTGGGATTGACGTCAGGGACCTCCCAACACTGAACTACCTGTTCAGAGCAGAAATCCAGCAGCTGTTCTGAGAGTCTCCTGTGGCAGTCACTTCTTGGACCAGAAGCGAATTTTTACCTGTAATTTTAGTAACTATAGAGCTAAAACTGTAAAATGTAAAATTGACATTTTTATGATATATTCAGATGTGTTTCTTTACTTCCCCAGAAATCTGTAAGCAAAAAATACAACTTCTTTTAATCTGCTAACCAAAGCAAGAATTTAGTCAGTCACATGTAACTGTAAAGAAGCTCCATATAAAAATGCAACCTACGCCCAAAGTACAATGCCCACAAGTATTTCAGTGAAGTTGTAAGAAAACAGTCTGACATTCATATTTAGCTTTTCTGTACCAAAAGACAGACAAGCTGCACTATTTACCTACAAATAACTGGAAATGCTCTATCAGTGCTGGGTATAGACCAAATAAAATATTTTGGGGATAAGAAACAGTACCTTACCTTGACATATTCCAACGTAGGATCCAGAATATTCTGATCTCTGTAAGGAAATGGTGCCAGGAGAGGAGGACAGACAGAAAAACAAACAAAAAAATGGTAAGTCCAAATATAACGTCATACTGAAGAGATGCATTAGTATGAGTAATATGCTACTAGGTCACATTAAAATCCTTGCTAAAACTTGGGTGTTAAAGCTTTATATCCTACACTATCTCATTTATAACAAATAAATCACTGGTTTCTTCTAGAAGGACATGTAGTGGAGCCAATAGTACTTAATTTGAGAAATAAAGTTAATTATACCATTTTAAGGAAAAAAAAAATCTTGACATTTCAACAGATGGCTGGAATACTTACTTGCCACCCAAAATATCTGAAATAAATTTAAAAGAGTGTTCTCCCAATGGCTTTTGAATTTTATGTTTTCCCATTTAAGCTACTGCCTCTGATAGCACTGGGAGGGCACTGCTTAGAGGAAGTAGAAAGTACTACATTCACTTTCTATACATACAAAGAATAAGTTCTCAAAATAATCATAATTTCAGCATCACTATTATTTGAACACCAGATAATCAAGTCATTGCCCTAATCTAAAAATAAAAATCTCATCATTGGTTTTCTACACAGATAGATGGCAAAGAGCACAGAAGCCTAACTGAAGAACCTTGCACTGTTACAACTCTTTCCATAAAATATATGTTTATTTTTATTTCTATTTCAAAGCATTTTGTATATTTGTTTTTATTTGAGAACTAGCAGATTAACAGAGTTTGCAGGACATGACTGGATATTTTCTAAGAAGCTGGGATGACACACGTGGTACTGCCCTTAACTACAAACATGAAACAGACACAATGAAAACCGTGCAAACTTAGAGAGGGATCGGACACTTGTTACAGCAGTCAAGTTTGCCACATGGACAACAGATCTCTATAAATTTAGAAACAGGATCCTTTTTGGTGGTAGCTGTTGCAAAGATGTAACACTAGAAACCCAATAAGCAGCTTCAAAAATGTAGAATTCGGGTTACACTGGAATGAATCAATCCAGAAAACAGTCTCTGAATTCCCCATGTTGTTTGGAATGTAACTGCATACGATCTGAAACTGTGTTATTATTTGATACTCAAGTTTTAGTCTGGTTGCCTAACAGCTTTAAATCCAGAATAATACCAGAATACTGAGCCTTCCCCATAAAATGATGGTGCTCAACTGTTCAGGCTGTATCATGTGTTGCTGTTTCATATTATCTCAATATTTATCACGGATCAAATTGCATTCTCAACTGATGTTTTAAAGAATAAAAAGCTAGACTCAATGGAAATAAAATTTGGAGCATTTGAAACTTTTTCCTATGCTATATACGAAGAAGGATCAGCTTGATAACTGTATGAGCATAAAGCATGTACAAGCATAGCAGAGAACACAAGGGTAAAGCATAGCAGAGAACACAAGGGTGAAGCACAGAGGAAAAAGAAAACAAAGCTTTGAAATAGATGTTTTCCATCTCAAAACTTCTCAATTTGACTGGGGAAAAAATCCCATTTTTAATCAGTTCAGCAAAGTCATTAAGCATGCCTGATTTCTTCTCACATTCAAATGATCTGTGGGAAGTTGTTCCAGTACCAAATGCTACTGAAACACTTTTCAGTTTAGTTCTTCACTTGCCTGTGGAATCTTTCAGGACAAAGGGTCTACCAGCACAGCATATACAACACACTCTGAAAGAACAAACCCGCTTATTCTGGCAGCAAACCTGTCCTGTTATGGTCTGCACTCCTGCAGAACAGCTTTCCTACTGCCTCCACTGTTCCCTTCCACCTTCTGCTACCAGGCAAATGTTCTCTAGGACAGATCAAGCCAAAGCAAAAGGAAAGAGGCAGAAAAACTCCAAGATGAAACAGTTTATTTACTGGTATATAAAGCAGGACATCCAGAAGAGCGCAGAGAAAACAGTGACCTGCATTCCTTTCAGCATCCATGTGACAGAAGTGCTTTGAAAATGTTTGGCTTTGGAAAAGGATGGTGTAAGAAGTATCTGCACAAGAACTGTAGTATTTATCTGGTAAGCAGACCCACAACAAAATGTACAAAACCCTGCCATTCATCCTGAGTCATACAGAAAGATGTTGGAGCACTGTTCATCTCAGATACCGGTCTCCAAGCTGATCTACTCTCTCTCCTCCATCTTCCCGTGTTCATCTTTGTGCAAATTTTTTGAAGTTATTTTCAAGGAATGGTAACTTTCATTGATGTGTAGTAACTAATAGTAAAGATTAACTACTGCATTTTCCTGTCATCTGACTCCATCTCAATACTACCACATTACATACAAAAAACCAGATGAAGCAGTTAGCCCAAATAACTAGAAGGTAGCCAAATAAAACTAACTCCTGAATCTGAGCTCTCTGTTAGCAATGATGTTTCTTTATGCCATGGGCTACCAGTGAAGGACATCTATGTTGTCATGAAGGTAAGAAAAATACAAGGTATGTTTTTTCTTTTAATTTTCCCTCTCAAAGAATCTTAAAAAATTATGAACCCACATTCTCATTTATTATATTAGAAGATCTGTAGAAAAAAATAATACTTTCAGATGACTAACAGATCAGATGAAAGAGAGTAGCAGGTTCTGCCATCTCTTAGAATCGATTTAACTGAAGGTTGGTTTCAATAATATTTTCTTATCTTTCATCAGATTTTATTACCTTTCAAATAATGCTAATGTTTGTCTTCATAAAAACTTGACTTTACAGCTGTATTCATTTGCACCTGTTTACCTACAACATTTATGATGTATTAGAGTCTGCACATAAGTCAATCAGTCCTGTGTAAATTGTGGGCTCACAGTTTTATTATTATAGGATTTTATTATGCATTTTGGTTTCCTAATAATCAGATAAGACCTACTTCCACTCAGATAAAAAGCCTATTTATAACAGAATGATGTCCCTGGAACAGAGAAGTCTTCAGAAGACCTCAAGCTGAGGTAAGTATGCAGTAGGACACACAGTACTGGCTTCATGCTCTTTACCCATTCTGCTACAGAAAGGAATTTAAGAGAGGGATGCAAGCAGACTGCCACATCTATTTTGGGTATTGCTATTGCTGCCACCTCTTGCTATCACCTCATTTCGTGACAAAACACAATCCCTTTCCAGCATATTTTTAATCATAGGAACAAAAAAGAAGAAAAAAAGCACCTGACTTGCTACATGCAATTAAAGCATTCTCCTGAGTAGTGTAAATCCTCTGTTGCCTCCTCCACACACACAAGGTCTGTGTGGAATCTGTGGAAGCAAAAACACTCCTCCAGTAATATCTGACCAGAATCTTAGCCCTCATGATTCTGAGGCTTTTCCTACCCAGAAACACATTCTCTCTAGAGACTGACACCTGACAACCCCTTTTTCAATGCTGGCTGATCTTGCAGACATACAACCCTTTAATCTGTCCCTGGTTGTCCTTGGAAATGATATCAATTTCTTTTCACTCCAGTTTCAAGATTCTTATCAAGATTCTTATGTGCTTTTTTTTCATGTATGGGTTTCTTGCTGTTACGGCCAAGAAAATACACAGAGCTTGCAAACAAGTGTGGTGCTTCAGCAAGCCCAGAAAGAGATGAAGGCAAGAAAACAAAAAACATGAAGTTGCTCTTTTGCTTCCCTCTTCTCCTCCCCATAGCAACATTTGCTGCAACAATGAAGAGTCTGGTGTCATACTAGTTGGCACTGACTATCTATGAGCAAGTAGTGATACATTTGACCACTATGAGAAACAACATAACTTCCCAGAAAATAGGAATAATCATTGTATGAGGACCCCTTCAAAATATAACTAGAGCTGACTGAGATGAGAAAGGGGGACAGAATTCAGATGTTATTGTGCTATTTCTCTACTTCCCAACACATCTGAACAATGGCCAAATGTGTGGGGAGAATTAAAAGATTTTAAAAAAAGCCCTTTTGAAGTTGTCACCATGAACAGTCACTAGCTAAAATGAAGGAAAAAAAATCACTGTAAGCAACTTGAATCATACTTCTGGTATGGCAAACTAAACACTGTCATACTGCCAGTTTCAAATCCTGCATGGATTTGAAGACAATGAGCAACCAAACACGAAAATGGGGTAAAGAAAACCTTAACATCCTGGTAACTAGTCACTCTGAAATATTTGATAAAATTCTTACATACTCACAATCAATGCTGGAATTGAAAAGCTGAATCCTGGTGTTCAATCCCAACATCCATTATTCAGTACAGTGAGTGCTAGAGAATAGCCAGAATCTCAGTAACTCAGACATCATCTGTTTTTCACTCTGCAGTTTGTCCAATAGTTCTCTATAGGACTACTTCAATAAAAAAATCTTTAAGCAGATATGCTGTAATCTTTAGCTGTTTGGTTCTATGAAAACCTCCACCTTTCTAACATCGTACATTACCTCCTCTCATTCTTGATGCTATAAAAAATCCTGCAGACCTTTACACACTAAGCCCTATGAAGCATCTGCATTTTCCAGGCCCTTGGCATCCTCACAGAAAAATCAGCTACAATTATAAATTAGCTGTGATAACTTTAACAGAATTTCAGTGCAGTGCAGTCAGTGCAGACACAACAGTATCATCAAGTTGCCCAAATCTTCTCTATCATTCAACTCCCATATAAATATTCTTACAGTGTTAGAAACTGATTAGCCCTGAGTCAGTTTTTGTGCTACTTCACATTTTTATAGCTGTACCTGTGGGAAAAACATTGTGACACATTGCCAGTATTTGATATATGAAAATATATTTGTCCATTTATTTTAAAGGGACTTTTCCTGGGGACATTTTCTTTCTACCCCATTGAAAGAGAAATCATGAGAACTATCTTCTCAATAGTTCCAACACCAATAATGCCAAATCTGAGTGAAGACAATAGAGGCTCAAAGGGAGCCTGAGACCCTGAAAATACACCTAACTGTTGCATGGCTGCTAACAGAGACAGAATTGCTGTAAAATGACCAGATGGATCACATGCCTTCTTCAGTCTATGTCTTTGAAATCTCTCCATCTCTGTAGATTTTTGAAATACACACTACTTAAGTATGAAGGTGCAAGTCAGAGCATGCTGGACATGGCGTGTTTCAGTATATGTAGCACAGACTGATTTTATTTGTACTGCAAACTAGAGCAAAAGATCCACCGATTTTATCCCCCAGCAGCTTCTGCTTCACACACGCACCTCTGCTGCATTCCTGAGGGCATTCCGCCCTTCTGCCTCCAGCTGCACAGCGCCATGGACATGACTCATTCCAACACCAGTGGAAACAAGTGCAAACTGCTATGACTAACTGTGTGATGTCCTGCAGCTCACACAGGAACAGAAGGGACTCCAGTAATTAAAACTCTAGAAGAGATGCAATGTACTTTTCCTTGGATTAAATAAAATCTCAATCCTATTTGTTCAGAATGCCCCAGCAGTGATACTGTTGTAGCAATTCACTTTTACCACTTCAATCTGATCCCTCCAACTTGCTCCAGTTTACCTATTGCAGCAGAAAAATCGACACCATTTTTTCTACCTTTTCCAGAAGAATTTCTGTTTCTGCACCACACACAGTACCAGTCTCTACAACCTGGTCAAAAGCTCAGACTAGCCACCTCCATTCTTTTTCCTCTATTTTCCTTAACATTTAGGCCCACCAAAGATACAACTCTGTCCTCAAAGCCCTTCTTAAATCTTTATCCCAAGACCTATTCTAGGAAAGTAATGGTTGGGCAGCAAGACTATTGCTTATCCAAAACAGACACTGTAACTACAAATTGGTTTATATATGTGCTGTTGCCTGTTGAGTTATATCTTCAGCTGGCAATTCTTTACAGTGAGTGTTTCAGTTGCTGTGCAGTTATCCTGAATCCAGTGCCACAAAATTTTAAGTGTTCAAAATCAATAGAACCTTAGAAAATGAATATGCATATTCAAAAAAAAAAAGAAAAGCCCCCACTGACCAATGTTCAGTAGAATCAGTCTCCATTAATTAACCTGAAATGCATCTAATTCTAGGTACACTTTTTCACAAAGTATGGTTGTTCACCTGGCTAATAAATCTTTCAGGAATGTGTTTTTGGACTGAAGCACAGGAATGCTAATACAAGGCTTTAGCACTGAAGAAAACAATAGTGGGAGGAAGAATTGTCCTCCCTGTCTGTTCCCTTAGCCCACTTAAGAAAGCTCATCACATCAGATGCCTTTCTGCATTGGATATGGCAAGTAAGCATTAGGAATACACTTCCCTATGTAACATTTAACTACTATTTAGAGCACAAAAGGGACAGAAATGAAACCAAATGCTCACATATGAACAGGAGGCAGGATGAGGAAGCAATATAGCACTTGGTACAACTGAATAGGGCATTCCATAACACTTACACGAGAGACCAGAAAACAGCAGAGCCAGGGAAGGAACTTTGGGTGTGACAGAAGAAACTTTCTACTACATATAGTGTCCTCTGCTCAAAGAAGAAACAGCCAGAAAAAATAAAAGTTTTTAGGAAGTTTTTGAAAAACAACACTGACCAGTTTTGATAGGGGCTTTGAGGGATTTGGGCTCAAGTTTACCTGGCAAGTTGTTCATTAACAATAAGGTCATGGTCCCCAAATTAATTTCAAATGATGATACAACTGTGTTCATCCCATAAGGAACTTCAGTTCCTCTGCTCAGAAGCTGAAGGACTGTGGTTTAATTCATCTTTAATCCTGGAGAGATGGTCTCTCTTTTTGAAACATTTCATCCTGTTTTCCTCATTTCCCTCTCTGAAGATCCCACATGGGCAGATTTCCAAAATGCCCATAAAAATCTAGAAGTGAAGCTTTGGTTCTGCAGGTCTGTGTCCACCAAGCAAAGAAAGAGGATGTGAGCATCAAATGGGAACAAAGGGGCAAAGCAGAACTTCACAAAGAATAATCTGAACCCAACAATGGACAGGAGGGCTAAAAAGAAAAGGTAGACAAGCCAAAACAGAACAAAGCCCTGGAGTTAAAGGATAAGAGGATTTGATACTGAATGTAAGCAGATAACATTAGCTATTCTCTGCTTATCCAACACAGCGTTCCTTCTACCACAAACATCTCCCAGCTTTAGTGGGTAGCTCTGCTCCACCTCTGGGACAGCAGAGATCTGCAGGTGCTCATGTGAACAGGACAAACAAGAGAGAGAATGGGAAAATCTGTGAAAAAAAGCATGAAGTATTGGCAACATAGAAGGAATTCTTCCATTGGAAAAACCTGTGCATGGAAGAAGTCAATGAGATATTCACTGGCCCCAAATTCAACACACTTGTGTTACTCTTATTAAAGAAACACAACCACATACAAATATTTTAGTTCAGGTTTTTTTACAAACAAAACTCATACTAATAGGTAGTTTCAGGCATTACACCAAAACCGTAACTATTTTTACTTTCAAAATTCTGTGTATTTATAAAAATTCCTTTCCCTCTTATCCTAAAATTTAAAAGGGAACCAAGATACTGGTCTTCTTCCTGGTAATCTTGCAAATATTTTCATACTTGAAGAACTACATTGCATTTTATAAACAAAAGAACACCAGTATTACTCACTTTACTCCCCATAGGAAACATATAAAATACTTATTTTACTTGATATATTAAAACATTGATAAAAATTATTTTTCATTTTCAAAGTGCACTGAATCATTCAAGTGTACATACAGTATTAATATAAAAAAGTAGCACAAATTCAAATTAAAATGTGTGTTAAAGCAAATCATGTTTCCAACAAATCATGTTTCAAAATCACTAGTTAGAAAAAAAATAAATGCTGTCCAAATACCTGATCCACCCCATTCTCCAAATCCAAAGAAAAGCAGAATTTGCAGCATCTGGGGAAGCAAAACAGGCTGCAAATTCTGACAAGGATAAAGCAAATTCCTGAATAGGGTTCTCCTCACCAAGCACAGCCTTGCCAACTCTTTTCCTTTACAATTCAACTGTCAGTTCAAGGGCTTCAGCAGGCCTGATCTATTGTGGTAATACCACTAAGAGAACAGGAACAGTTTTGGGAATGCAGAATTCAGTCATTCATAGCTTTATACTACAAGACTAACACCTTGCCAACTTCCAAATGTTCTGCCCTCCAAGGACAAGGGCAAGCACTGTAGAACAGTGAGCCTGCTTAGCTTTATGCTGATGAAGTTACCCTGTAAATGTCAGTGGTACTAGTCAAGGTTAGAATTGAACATATTTTTATTTTTTCCTTGAGAGTTAGATGGGACAAGTATGTGAGGATCATCCAGCCAAACATGCAGAGCCTTGAAGATCAGAAATTCAGGAGAGAACAGAACATCCTAAACAACCAGATAAACTAATCTACTCTACTCTCTGCTACAGCAGTACAAAGTCCAGTGCTAGATGAGAGCACTTCATCTGAAACAGCTGACGTAGAAAAACAAGAGGAAAAAAAGTCTGCTGACCAGTACTCAAAATAAGAGACTGAAGTCGAGCTAAATGTGCAGTCACACACACTTACCATACTTTCAGAACTACAGAAAATAAGTGTATTCTTCGCGCCTGTGTGTAGATAATTAGGGCCAATCTATAAAATGCACTTTAGCTTACAGGCTATTTATCACATTTTGATCTTTTGCAATAAGGTTCAATGAGCATTGGAAGACATTAAGAGCTACTGGTCTGCCCATTTCTTTAGTGAAAGAAACAAGCTAATAAAAATCTTTTTTTCCATGGCTCCTCACACCCGCCAGATTTAACTTTTTCTTTTTTAACATGCTTGAACCATGTCAAAAAAACTGATATGGACAATTTATGCTTGATATCTTGGTGCTGCAAAACAAAAAAAAAGCTGCCATGCCTTGTCTATCTACAAAAATGTACTGTTTGTAGCCACACAATAAAAACAGTAGTGTTGTAAGTATAATCACAATCAGGACTTACAGCATAGCCAGGAATTTAATGGACTTGAGAATAGAAAATTAAAACAAAAGCAAGGAAGAAAATATTAAAACTATAGCTCTGTAGTTACAACTCAACACTTCAAAATCATACACAGTTAAAACTAAAGCTTCAAAAACAGGGGAAAAAATTGAATTCTCACCAGTTGGTAGGTCAGGCCCTCTCATGAATAGTGATAAAACAAAGCACCCAGGGCATTTTACATTATTTAGAGAAATGCATGAAGTATTTTGATTCCAAGCTAGTTTGAACAATACAACCCTACTGTTTATCAGTGACTCAATTTTTTAAATGTCTGTATAGACAAAGAATGGAATTTGAACAAAAAATTGTCTTTACAAGTCCCAGCAAATGAAATGGCTACTGCAAAGAGAGCTAGTAAACAGAAATTAAATCAGCACATACTCACAAATGTCCTCTATAATGTGAAACAGCCAGTGTGAATTAATGTCAACTTTGTTTTAAAGCTTTAATTAGCATGAAAACTTAGAGGAATAATTTCTGGCAGATGGTGTGCTTCAACACTTCCTAGGAGTAGGCTCAGCAGAGGGAAGATAGTGATTAAATGCAAATGTGTGGCCACACAGTTTCTCCCAAAATATCCAAAATTCTATTCTAAAGAGTCCTACACTACACATACAGGGCAAAGTCAAAATTAACTCATTTTTCTTTCTTTCAAATATTAAATTTCTAAGTGGACACTATGGCTATTGAAATACTAAGGGCTTTAAAAAACCGCATGTAACTCTACAAACTGCACAAAAAATTAATAAACTTATTTCTAAGATATTGTGTCTAGCTTTGATTTTATTGCCGTGCTAAACTGTCCATCCTAAAACTGACATTAAATTCTTTCAAAGCATCATGGCCATCAACAGCACCAACTTTGTGCAAATTCAGATCCTATTTCTGACCTCTTAACAATTTACAATTTCACACTGGAGCTCTTACTAAACTGAATTTCTTGTGACTAAACTAATTTTTTGTGACTTAATTTTGTCACAAACCCCGTTTATTTCAACAGGAATGCAGGCTATTGGTAGGCAATAGAGGAATTACCAGTACTGAGAAAGGAGTATCTTTTCTTCACTGTCTTTTAACTGATTGTGAAGATCACATCTTTATTAGCCTGACTCACTGACAACACAATGTTGAACCCATCACACCACTTGCATTACTTCTCTCCCCACAAAACAATCTTAGAACCGGTTTGACAGTGGGGTATCAAAGATACATTTCTTTCTCACAGCATTCTGTGAGTCTTGTATCTTGCAACAGTACTAACTTCAACTCAAACCTCAACTGGAGAAAAAAAAATCTTCAGAATTTGCCTCGTGCCCCTCTCTCCTCTTCTTTCCCTGGTGTGTAGTTTGGCTTATCAAGAAAGCAACAACTGTCAGCATGAGAGGACAAGAGGAGATGGCCTCAAGTTGCACCAAGAGAGCTTTAGATTATTAGTAATACATTTATTAGGAATTTTTTTTTCCACCAAAAGGGTTGTAAAGCATTGGAAAAGACTACCCAGAGAAGTGGTAGAGTTGCCATTCCTGAAAGCATTCAAAAAACATTTGGATATGGCACTTGAGAACATCACTTAGTGGTGATGTGGAGGTGATGAGTTTAGGAACAGAAAATACTATAGCTGCCAGCTGACAGACAGTCCAAGAAGCAATCCCTTGTTCTGTTCTCTCTTGCAATCACACTGCCTCACGAAACAGACACTATGGTATCAATACTGGAATCTAGTTTTGCTCTGGGATGTTTGCATGTCTTTGCCCTATTCCATCTTCTTTATAATGTCTCAGAAATTCCTTGCATCTCTACAATGAGATAACATTCAAGTATGTTTGTATCAGAGTCAGTACCAGACCCACAGAGATAACTACTGGTTAACCCAAGACTACCTGAGTACTGTTGACATCCAACTGAAATGGCATTGTCAAAACAGTGTCAAAACAGGCCTTTGAGAGCTGCTTTATCACCACACTCAAACTTACTGTGATAATTCTGCATTGCTTTTAGGTCTTGTTTATTTTAGGGACATTTGGCTGCATTAATGAAAAAGCATGAAAATGCCACAAGTTTGCTAAACTGTAATGTCACTCATGAAGGACCATAATCACCTGAATGCAGTGGAAATTTTGTCTTTTTCTGATGGCAGCTACATGACGCAGGCCAAAAAAAAGCTACTGGTTCTAGCAACAGATGGGAATTTGAACAATTTTCCTTTAATTAAAGGTACCATAATACAAGGCAGAGCTAAATAAAGATAACCCATGGACTAGGCCAAAGGGAAATTACAATTAAGCTTTATTTAGGTTTAATTATCAATGTCAGATAATAAAGAACATTACACACAAGCAGCTTTTGTTTTACATGCTAAAATGAGAATTCTCTTTTAAAAGTGAAATTTTTCACTTTCAAGAGTGAATTCTTCTTTAGTAACAAAACTACCTTTCAAGAGCTCAGCTGATTCTAACTCTGGGCATTTAATTATTTCCAAGAGACTCTAAAACTCAGATGTCAGCTTACTCAACAAAGGAAACTTTTTTCCCCCTTGAACTAACTAGCAGAGATGTACATTCACAAATGAAGAAGAGAACATATTCTTATTGCATTGAAAATTGACAAGATAATTTCTCCAAGTTATCAGAAAAATTTCAGAATCAGAAGAATTCCATTGGGTATGACACAGTTCATTATTATTTCCCTATTCTCACCAGTTTGGCTTATTTTTTGTAAATAAAAGAAGCAAATTATGTTTAAAAGCTAGTTCATTAAAAAAAAAAAGCTCACAGATCAGCGACAGAGTGACAGAGGAGTACTACACCCACTTAGGTACTTTCTTCTTTTAAAATGAATAGGGTATAGAGAAGAAAGACTTCTTTTTAGGTGAGAAGAAAGCTTGATCCCATAAAGCACAAGGAAAAAGGGTATGAAAACCACTCTACACACACAGCCTCACCTAATTAGAACTCTTCTTCACTCACAAGACTTGAAAACTGAAAAAACTGTAGTGATGGACACAGCAAAGCTGTAAATCCTAATTCAGAACTTATCATTTGGGTATCTTTTCTCAGCCTTTAACTCCACCAGTCAAGCAACCAAACATTCTCTCATTTCTATGTCTTTAACTGATCCATTGCATTACACTGAATTTTTCCAGTGTTAGCAGGTCATTTTTTCCCATTTTATAGAACTCAATATCAAAACAAAACAAAAAGGACATTTACAAAATTAATTACTTTTTGTAAGCAATGAAATATCAATGGTGATAACAGGTTCCCAAAAGAAAGGATAGCTAAAAGAGAATGGGTCTTTCTCAAGAGCTTTGCATATGTTAACCACAATGTCAGGCAGGAATAATAAACAGGGATAATTTGTCATTAGCTCAGTGTACATTGGGTTCCACTAAGTTTTCATGAAAAAGGCCTAAAGGTAACTCAAGATTTGAGGCACCTGGAACACCACTCTCCTTTTCCTCAGCCCTCCATCCATTGCACTGAAGACAAATCAAAACCAAATTTGAACAGTTATGACTTCTTGTTTAAAATTGCTCTGTTACAATGCAAAGGGTCATATCAAAGCAATTCAGTAACTTAAAAAATTTCCTACATGGGAATAGTACACACAATATTATATCTTTTAAACATGCAAAGGCAAGACACAGTCATTAAAAATTATTTAGGTCTTCCATCGAGACTGAAATTGAATACTAGGGAGAAAACCTAACTTAGTTATAGTTAACAGCTGTACCTATGACTGGGCTTTTAGAGGCCTAGAAGAATATGTAGTAATCCCACCACAACTAACATATGTAAATGAAGGTTTTACAACATACCTGGCATGGAGTTTGCTGCTCTTTCCATTTTCTGGAGGATACTCTTCTATAACATCCTGCACAAAAGGTGGCTGCTGCCATGCTCTGGTGTAAGGCAACATTCCGACGTGGCTGAATGTATCACAAGACCTAGGGGGAACTGTTCCCCTCTTCTTCCTGGGCAGAGTGCCATGGATAGAGATGCCTTGGAAGGAGTTTGAGCGATGCTCAATTGGTGAAGGTTTTGTGGTCAAAAGATCCATGGAAGAAGCTAATGAGAACTGGTGGTTCACTGGGCCATTTCTGGGAAGACTTGAAAATTTTCCTGCAGCTATCATTTTTGGTTCTGGAAAAACAAAACCAAGATTTCTTACTGTATATCAATCATCAAAGCCCTTAAAGAAAGTTATGTAGCATGACTAACAAAGGTATCTGAAACTGAACTTTTGCTTTGCATTGAGGCAGTCAGATACCTCAAGACCCAGTCATGCTGCTGCCAATGCACATCAAGCACACATGTATGTAACTTTATACATGTTTAAAGTCACAACCAAAAACAACCAGTCTGGACAAACATGCAAGAGCAGACCATGAACAATTCCCCATTTTTATCCACCAAGTTCCTCTTTTTTGTTTTTTCACATCCTCTGTAGACTCAGACATCAACTTGAATCACTGACAACAAGCAAAGTTTTAAGAATATTTGTCAAAAAATAAAGGACACTACAGCTTGGTTTGGAAGCATATGTTTTTTAACCCGGTAGTTGGCACACTGTGAGGAAAAACCTGTTGCTAAGGAGTCTTGCTCAAGTAATAAATCTAGCAGATAACTGGTCACATATTTCTAACAGGCTGTAAACTAAACGGCTCTACCCAAGAGATAAGGGCAGGAGCAGATTACTGGAATTCTCTTCTTCAGCATGCCCAGTCTGCTGGCTCAAACGGTTGTTGACACAGAGATTTGCATAGCTGTCAGTCTCTGGTACAATCAATTGCAGTCTGCCATATAGTACAGGTTTTTCTGTTAGTGTGAGCAAAAAGCTTTGTGAGACAAACACTCCAGGCTCATTAACAAATTACAGTTCTGTTCCTCAGAAAATGCTGCCCTGTGCTCAGTTTATAGTGTTGTATCGCAGAAGACAGACTGCTGCCTTATCCTATGTGGTTGTATTAGCCTGCAAAAGCCACTCTGGAGCACACCACCAAACCTAAAGGGCAACCAGCCCTGTATTATTTACCCTAGGTGTTCATCAGCCAGGTGCTTCCCATAGAACCTGGAACAGCCACAGACGCTGCAGAGATTGATATGAACTCAAAAAGCAGAAGTGCTTCTGGAAATAAGAGTTATGGACAGGGGGAATCTGTTTTGACCTCAGTCGAGTTCCATACTGAAAAATAAGATGAGCACCCTGAAGGCCCAGCAGCCTGGAAGTCAGCAGCTCAAAGCTGCACAAGAATTCCTCCTCTTTGGGGAGTGCACAGGTGTTGCAAGGAAAACAGAGGTGCCTCTATAGTCCTCCCGCTCCAGCCTTAGCATCCCAGCTACCACCAAAATGTTTCTGCACTGCAGCTACTGTTACTTCTACTCAGAGGTTATAGTAACAGGCTTAACTTTTACAGTAATGCTAAAGCTGATATCAAAGTATGTGAAAATTCTGCTTTTTCCTGTCACTTGCAGTGCAAAGATTCACCAGCTGGACAAGGTTTCAGACTTCAACAACAAATCCCTTCCCAATTCTCCTGTATTGAAAGTTCTACAACAAATACTTAGTAATTAATTTTTTTTTTTTTTTTTTACTCTTCAATTTGCCAAGCCTTTGTCATAGCACAGGTACTATGCACTATAGTAGAAAAGTCTCTGGAAATAGCACTTTTGCCTAGGGAGAATCTGTTTGACTCTGGTCACATTTCTTGATGAAAAGAGTAGAAAAGATTTGAGGTGCTGGCAAAGAACTGACATTTTTTGTCAAGCAGATCCACAAAATCCTAAAGAAATCAAAATACATTCTCACAAAAATTCTGCCATAAATTATCACAATGATGTGATGTGAAAGACTAAATCATCTCTCCATTTATAATGTGGTTGAAGGACACAGCTTCTGCTAGTTTTGGCAAGTACTAAAAACATCACATAATTATTTTCACAATAATTGCAGTAAAGTTAGTTTTGCATGACAACTGTTCTAAACAAAAAAACTGGCATAAAGATATGAAGATCTAAAATGCAAATGCTTACTACAAACCTGCAACCTTCTCTAGCTAAAGCAAACTCACTGAGCTTGTTTCTTGTAAATTCAGCTTCATTATTAGAACAGAATGATATAAATTACCTCTAACAATTGGGGGGGAAAAAAGGCTTCTTACAATTCACACAATCATTGGAAACTCAGCTTTGTGTATTCACTGTAGAAAAGCAAGAAACCCTGTTTATGGACTCTGAAAAACTGGAAGCCAGCTGGCTCATACTGCACAAATCTTGTTCTCCTTTCAGGGCCTGCTGGGAGTCTGTTTTTAATTATTGTACTTTCTTATTGGTTTATATAAAAACCACCCCCAAACCTGTGAATTCCAACTGGTTTAGTTCAGGTTATCCAGTGAGAGAGTTCTCCTTAGCCTTTCCTGCAAGGTTCCCATGGCTATGCTGAAATGGAACACATTACCTGCAAGCAGGTGTCAGACCCAAGCTGTAATTAATGTAAGCCTAGAAACCTTTGGTTTAATGATGAGTCCACAATAGGCTTACTGTGACATGAAACTGTCAACCACTTCATGTTTGAGGATCCACAAAGAAAGCTGAGAATTCACTCTTCTAACCCAGTCACAAGGTAATTCTTACAGCAACCCAGGTTTCAACCCAACAGTCTGAGAGTTTTCAACAAATTAAGGACCCCCTGATGTATAGCATTTTCTATTTGACCCCTACTCCTAAGAAACCCTTAAGAACCAAAACCAGAATTGACCTAATAGTTGCTTCTTTTCAGTAGTACTCACATGACTTACAAATTCAATATCTAATCCTCAAATTCATACCTGAGTACTGTTTTGAGGAATCAAGGTAGAGTTCTACAGTAAGTACAAAAATATCTACATTCAAGAACTTGCAACACATGTAGCCACAAGTATGTGTGCAGCTTTGATATTTCTAACAATCCTCCCTACAAAAACCTCTTTAAAAACCCCTCAAAAATCCCAAACAAAGAAAAAACCTCATAAAACAAAACCCAAACAAATAAAAACAAACAACCCAAACAAAAAAACCCAAACAAAACTGAGAACAACAGGTCTGCTAGCTTCTACCACACATTTATCTGCTTGCCCATGTGCTACTGTATTATATATTCTTCATAAATATTAACAGACAACTACAGCAATCATCTTAGCAACAAAAGCTCCTGCCAAACCATCCATCCAATTTTCTTGTATTGAATATAAACACTAGAAAGTGGAAGCCTCTTCAGCTGAAGACTCTGGAATGTCTTAAATACTTCAGTATATGATTCAAAGAATGTTTGACTTTACCAGATCTAAAAACCCTGAAAATTTTACTCCCTAAGAGACTGTGTGCCTTGAACATTGGCCACTATGCAATCAACAAGAGAAGTGGTATAAATTGTAACAGAAAAATGGTTCAAAAGGAACTGAAATTTAACTGTACACATTCCTGTTTGTCAAAATGCAGCAACTAACAAAACAGAACACTTTGGAAGTCATGTAAATTTCTCCTAACTAGGTGGAAACAAGATGGACTTGTGCCAATATAATGTTAAAAATAGCAAATGAATTTGTATTTATACATAAAGTGGCACTTCTTTCTTCAGTTTGTAATTTGGAAGAATATATGGGAACAGAATTGTTAGGAGTCACATTGTGAATTCAAAGAAGTTGAAAGCATGAAAGGTTTCCAGGTAACTTCTGACAGGTTCTAGCTTTTTGTTATGAATGAGGGTGAGCAAATACAAATGAAGAGGCCTCTCAAATCAACATGGCATTTAGGATAACAGTAGGAGATTGGACATAAAATAAAATACATATCTGGTGGACAAGTCCAAACAGATGGGATTTGGTTTCTTCACATCATTACTCAAAACAAAAATAAACATGAACAATGAAACAAATAACTTTCAGTTCCCTAAAACAACACACTAAATATCCTTCTGCCTGTGCCATCTTTGGGATGCAAATCCAAATTTTCTGGCTCAGCTTGTCCTCATGAAATCTTTCTGATGTTCACACAGTCTGAGGAAGTGTTCTGATGGCTCATTCAAAGTGACTCAGGTATAGCATTAAGTGCCCCTTCCACAGCACAACATAGTACATAATGGCAGTGGCTTCTACTTTTCTGTTTCAATATATTGGAGGAAGAGAAGAGAAGGAAAGGGAAATCTTCAGTTCAGCCTTAGAGATGCTTGAATGGCATCATAAACATTCCAAGGCTGTCTATACTCATGCTAGTGGAAACCTCAGAAAAGGAAACAGAAAAACACGTTCAGAATTCCAAATCAAACTCTCAAGCTATTTCAAAACTCAGAGTAAGACCTAAATCAGTTTTGGACATTAAAAGACTCACATTTTCCTCACAGTCTTATTGAACTGGCATTTGGGTGATTCTCTTTCATAGATCAGAATCACTGGAGTTTATACCTGGTGTTATCATATCACCAATCTTTACCATTATAAATGCTATGAAGCTAAGAGGGCTTGAACATGGTTTAAAATATTCACCTGTGTGTTCTCAGGTATTTAAAAGATGGAGTCAACTTTTGTGAAAACTCTATGTACTTTTGCCACATCAAATCTCCTCACAAATTCCTCCCACCCATCTCCCATTCCTCCCTTGAAATAAGCAACAATAAATTTCAACAAGTGGAAGACCCATTACTCTTTTCTCCCTGCTAAGTTACTTGGCATATTTGCATGCACTATGCAGATGTGCACAGAAAAAAAAAAGGAAGGGAATATTCTCAATGGTGAAGAAGGTCAAGGCCAGGACAAAAAGGCAGATTAATTTCTCCAGATTTTTTTTATTTTGTGTGTGCAATAAGAAAATAAGGGAAAAAGAAAAAGCATGACTTAAAAGACTTTAAAGTTAACATACCATAGGAATAAATACAATCAAAACTGTAGCCATTATAAATGGAACATGGATTTCATGTTGTCTCCCTAGAAGCAATGTAGCATTCTTCATTATTGTAACAAAAAAGAAAGGATTTCTGCTCCCCAAAACGGCTTAGAAGCAGCTTTCTGCAACCTGTATTTTCTGCTTTTGTAATGAAAAAGATAAACTGATGCAGTAGCTTGTCTAGCAAACATGTCACAAGACTTTGAGAAAAATATTAAGGTCCAAGAACCTACAGCCTGTTATGATACAGAGGCATAAATTGAGGAAGCACATGCAGTAGTTCAAAGGCTTTAAGCTACTATCAGAAAAAAACATGAGTCTGTCAAACATCAAACATCCCCACAAGATTAGTCAGGTCACTGCTTCCAAAGGGTCTTGAAGTGCTATCACAATGCTCATGCTATCCTTCTCTCTCTTTATATATGCCACACAATTTCCACCCTCCCCCATACATCCTTGAGCTGTATATTTAAATATAAATATGTTATTTTTAACTATTATTCTCGTGCAACAGCAAACACACAGCCCAGGATAAATTGTTTTTGAAATGTCTTTTTTTTCCATGATGAGAGAAACAGAACAACCCCATACTTCTCTTTGTGAATTTTCACATATAGAATGACTTCATATCCATTAAAAAATGCCAAGAAAAAGTTGAATTGAAGATTTTTCAATAATAAGTACAGCTTTCTTCATTTGGCCATGAAATTATCTCTGAAATGCAAGTGTCCAATCAGTTAGCTCAGTAATCCTGAACAATATGAAACCTTGACTTGAAATAAACCTTCTCTCCCCATTTTGCTGGCAGAAACAGAGAACTTTACCAAGGTTACAGTCAAATCAAAGGGTTTTTTTAGCCAATGCTTCAAAAATACAACCTTTTGTTCCTTCTCTGGTAAAGGAAGAAAGGAAGCAATTTTTTTTGACTGCTTCTCTGTTCCAACAAAAAAAAAAAAAAAAAAAAAAAAAAAAAAAAAAAAAAAAAAAGAAAAAACCAAAAAACCAAACCCTTTAAATGAAAAACCTTTCCAGCATGACTATTTCGAACTAACACCGCCTTTCAGAAATCACAAATTCGGACGGAAAGAAGTGCTTTTGCGCCCTCTCCTCTTCAAAAGACAGGAGGGGAAAAAGGACACAGCGTTTCTTTTCCCTCTACTCAGAGAAGTATCTCGGTATCGCGAGTACACACCGGTGTTTTATACTGATTTAACAGCTTTCCATGGGATCAATGCCCACAGAACCTAAGCACTTGGATCCAACGTCTCGGTAATCACTGTCACAGCTGTGGCATTTCTGGCAGCCCTGCCCTGCTCCCGCGCCCCCTGCCCCGACAGCAGTGCGGGGACACCCGCACACACTCACACACCAAACCAGCTCTGCATCCTCTGCCCGACAGCTCAGCGCTGTCCCCGCAGTTACCAGCTCTGATCACGGCTGCTCCTCTCCAGGCTTCCTGCGGATCGGCGGGAGCGTCCGTCCCGGCCGAGCGCCCTGCGGGCAGCGAGTCCCGCCTGGGCCCCTCCCTCGGGGCACGGAA